>NC_042627.1:5497700-5797700 GCF_901001135.1 Rhinatrema bivittatum
CAGTGGCAGGGGAAAAGGTTATAGGTTGGGGAGGAAATGTAATGGGAGCGGAGTAGGCTACATTGCTAGTTGAGTAGTGTCTCATCCGGGGAATGCTTGTGAGAAAAGCCAAGTTTTCAGCTTCTTTCTAAAGGAGAGATGGCATTGTTCCAGGCGTATATCTGGGGGTAATGAGTTCCATTGATGTGGTCCCGCAGTGGAGAGTGCTCGTTTTTGAATGAAGTTGTGAATGATGGCTTTGTTGGGGGGGGGCCTGGAGAGATCCCTTATATGCGGATCTGATCGGTCTGGTGGAAGTATGGAGTTCGAGAGGGATTGTGAGTTGGAGTGAGGAATGTTGATAAATGGTTTTGTGGATGATGGTCAATGCCTTGAACAGAATTCTATAGTGGATGGGAAGCCAGTGTAGGTGTTTAAGTATCGGTGTGATGTGGTCCTTGCGTCGAGAGTTTGTGAGGATACTGGCTACGGCATTTTGCAGCATCTGTAGAGGTTTAGTTGTAGAGGAGGGGAGGCCGAGCAGTAGCGCGTTGCAGTAGTCAGTCTTTGAAAACAGTATGGCTTGGAGGACTGAACGGTAATCATGAAAGTGTAGGAGAGGTCTTAGCTGTTTTAAAACATGTAGCTTATAAAAACATTCCTTTGTAGTGTTGTTAATGATCTTTTTGAAGTTCATTTTGTTGTCCAGAATAGCACCGAGGGTTCTCACCTGGTTTACTGAAGGAAAGATTGGGTTGCAGGCGAGGGAGTTATTATCATTGGGAGTGATGACGAGGAATTCCGTTTTGGAAGTATTAAGAACCAGATTGAGACTGGAAAGTAGGAGGTGGAGTGAAGGCAGCTGTTCCAGAGGTTTAGGGTGTTGGAGAGGGGATCTGTGATGGGGATTAAGATCTGCACGTCATCGGCGTAAATAAAGTGGGTAAGATTGAGACTTTCTAGAAGTTGGCAAAGGGGTCGCAGGTAGATATTAAACACGGTAGGGGATAAAGAGGAACCCTGGGGTATGCCTTGATTGGAAGGGACGGGGTGGGATTCTTTGTCGTTTATTCTAACTTTGTAGTGCCTGTTGTTGAGGAATGATTTGAACCAGGAGAGCACGGTGCCAGTGATGCCGATTTCAGCCAGACGATTTATGAGGATTGAATGATTTACTGTGTCAAACGCTGCTGAGATGTCGAGGAGAGCCAGAAGGTAGGATTGGCCTTTGTCCAAACCATCAGGATGTTGTCTGTTAACGAGAGTAAGAGTGATTCAGTGTTCAAACGTTCCAGAAACTGAATTGAGATAGGTAAAGAAAGTTGTGCGAGTCAAGGTAATCTATGAGTCTGTTTGTTAACCAGCTTTTCCATTAGCTTGGCGATGAAATGTAAGTTATTATTATTATTATTATTTATTTCTTTTATATACCGACATTCAATCGAGATATCACATCGGTTCCAGATAACCAAGAGAATAGGTTGGCGATGGGGCGGAAGATTCCCGGGTTGGCTGGGTCCAGGTTAGGTTTTTTTAGTAGGGGTTTTAGAGAAGCCGTTTTTAATGAGTCCGGGTCAGATACTTGAGTGAGGAAGCAATTTATAATGTCGGCCAGAGGTTTGGCTATGGTGTTGGGGATGGTAAGTAAGAGTTTGGTAGGTAATTGGTCTGTTGGATGTGACTAAGGCTTCATTTTCTTGATTAAAGATTCGATCTCCAGGGAAGAAGTGAGTTCCAATGATTCTAGTATCGGTTTATGGATGGCTGGGGAAGGGTTTAGGTCAGGAGGAGGGTGGGAGTTTGACGTGGTCAGCGGTGCGAGTAAATTTTTTATTTTGTTGTCAAAGAATAAGGCCAATTCTGTAGATTTGTTTTGGGCTTCTTCTTCAGGGATGATTGGAGGGACAGGAGTAATGAGGGCTGCCACATATGAAAATAAAGTCTTTGGGTCGTACAGAAAGCTATGAATTTTTTTGGCGTAAAAATCTCTCTTGGTGCGTAGAATGGTGATCCTGTAGAAGGTTCATAGCGATTTTATAAGTGGCATGGGAGGTAGGGGAGGGGTCCTTGCGCCAGCGTTGTTCTTTATGTTGCAGGTCTGTTTGAGCTTTTTCAATTCTGTTGAAAACCAGGGTTTTTTGTTGGGAAGGGCTGGATTAATTTCTTTGGAAGCCATGGGGCAGATTTTATTTGCTACAGCGTGTGTGATGTTAAGCCATGAGGTCGTAGCAGAGTCGGCGTTGGAGAGGTCCAGTTTAGTTAGGTCCTTGGCCAGGCTGGAGTTGAGGACGTCCAAGGAACATGGTTTTCTGAATTGGATAGTAGATTTAGGGATGCTGGGAGACGGTTTTTTTCTTATTGCTAATTCCGTGGAAATCAGGGAGTGATCGGACCAGAAAATGGGTTACATGAGGGGGAGGGGGGAGGTGGGCAAGAACGATTCATTTATGAATATAAGGTCCAGAGTGTGGCCTGCTTTGTGAGTGGGTTTGTTTATGATTTGATTGAATCCCATGGCCTGGAGAGAAGATAGGAGGGCTTCACAGTTCGGGGTGGGTGAAGGGGAGTCAGCATGTATGTTGAAGTCTCCTAAAATGATAGCTGGGGAGTCCAAATTGATGTGTTTGGCTATAATTTCGATGAGAGGAGAGGGGTCAGATTCTAGTAGCCCGGGGGGGGGGGGGGGGGGGGGCGTATATTAAACATATTTGTAGCTGATTGGATTTCAATAATTCAATTTCAAGTTTAGTTGTCGATTTAAAGGCTTGGTGGGATAGTTTCAGTTCTTTTTTTGCGGCTAGCAATATTCCTCCCCCTCTTTTTTTAAGTCTGGGTAGAGAGAATATGTTGTAAAGTTGTATAGGTAATTGGTTGATTAGAGCTGTATCTGTGCTTTGTAGCCAAGTTTCGGTTATAGCGCAGATGTCAGGTTGGGTGTCCGAAAGGTGGTCATTGAGCAAGTGTGATTTTTTTGAGAGGGATTAGGCGTTTAGAAGAGTTAGGGTGATTAATGAGAGACCCAGGAATTGGGTTAGAGGAGAGATCATGATGGGAATCAGGGATCTCTTTGTGCGTTGAATATTGTGCGTGGGTATTTTGTTTCTGTAGAGGAATGAGTGTGAGATAATGGGGATGGGGTGTGTTTGTAGCATGGTGCCTTTAGGAGTAATTTGGGTGATTTCTGGAAGCGAGGAAAGCTTCACCGTGCTAGATGATTGAGTGTTGTATGCTTGCTGGAATAGATGAGTGTTTGATGATTGCTGGAAGCGATGGGAGCTGGATGATTATTGGAAGGGATGAGTGCTGGATAATTGTTGGAAGAGTTGAGTGATGGATGATTGCTGGAAGAAATGATTACTGGATGATTGCTGGAAGAGATGATTACTGGATGCTTGCTGGAATAGATGTGATGATTGCAGGGCTAGATGTGAGCTGGCAATTGCTGGAAGGGATGAGTTCTGGGGGGTTGCTTGAGGAGATGGAGTGCTCGGTGATTGCTGGTGGAGAAGGGTGTTTGCTGGTTGCTGGAAGGGGTGCGTGCTGGATGGTTGATAGGTGGAGATGGGTACTGGATGCTTACTGTGAGAAACGATTGCTAAGAGTGGCTAGAAAAGTGTGGAGGAATGCTGGATGCCTGGGAGTGGCGAAGTGCTGGACGCCTGGGGTGGCTGGACGTCTGGAAGGCTTCGGAGTAGTAGTGTAAGGATTCTGGTGGAGGTTGCGAATGGCTTAGAGGGTGGAGGTTGAGGAAGGTAAACTTCAGGGAATTCAGAGATGCACGAAGGGGCTGCACGAAGGGGCGCACAAAGGGGCGGGTGACGCCTGGTGCACGGCGCCTGGGAGCGTGCCGGTGCTTTAAATCTTGGGCGGTCGCGCCGGAGTGAGGTAAGCGGCGCGACTTCGCGGTGATAGGGAGGCGTCGGTCCACGGTGAGAGGATCGGGCTGCGGCGAGGATGATGGTGCTAGTGCTCCCACGTGGTCAGCGCGGGGGCCCATGGAGGTAAGGCGAGAGTAAAGGGCCATACCCCGATGGGCTCAAGCACCAGTCGCGCGGGCCTCTCTCCCAGCTCCTACTGTCGCTCCTGGTGTTCCCTCCTTCGGGTCCTGATGTCCGCGGCTAAGAGGGCGCTTGGGAGCGTGCCGGTGCTTTAAATCTTGGGCGGTCGCGCCAGAGTGAGGTAAGCGGCGCGACTTCGCGGTGATAGGGAAGCGTCGGTCCGCGGTGGGAGGATCGAGCTGCGGCCAGTTGGCTTACAGGAAGGCCCATTTTAAAACTTCTGGCATGGTGGCTATGAAATCTCAATAAAGTGTTTCTGTCTGACGGCTTCTGATAAACTGTAGTGGTAATATAATTGTTAGTCAATGTATCTTCAACATCCAGAAAGGTAATTTTTGTGTGTGAATAATGAGCTGTAAACTCTAAAGGCCAGATTTTAAAAGGCCTACGCGCGTAAGTGGGGGTATGTGCGCCGGGCCTATTTTAAAAAGGTCCAGCGAGGCGCATAAAGCCCCGGGATGCGCGTATATCCTGAGGCTTCGAAAAAGAGGCGGAGAGGGGGTAGGATGGGGCTGTCTGGGAAGCGGGGCTGATGTAAGTCAAAAAACAAAAGAAAAAAATGATTTAAGGTAGGGGGGAAAGGGTGGGGGGAGAGGAGAAGGGAAGGTGGGGTGGAGGGTAAGAAAGTTCTGATTTTGGAGCGACCTGGGTGGGAACAGGGGAAGGCCAGGGGGCTCAGCGCGTGCAATGTGCAAAATTGTGCACCCCCTTGTGCACACCGACCTCTGATTTTATAGCAAGTGTGCGCATATTATGAAATCGTGTGTCCATGTGTGGGCGCCGGGTAGCGCACGCATACGGACGCGTGTGCGTAAGTTTGAAAATCTACCCTTAGATGAACGTCCACCTTTTTAAAACCCCAGCTACACTCTTGTCGTTGTGAGGCGAGCAGCTCTGACTGAGGGAACATAAGCAGTCCACGCTGTGAGGATCTTAACTGATGAGAAGGTTGATACAATTTCAAGAAAGCATTAACCCCTGGGCACTGAGTTTAAATTAATCAGTTTAAATACGGCCATCCCGATTTATAAACAATTCTCTGCTGTATTGGAAGCCAGAGCAAATCAACAAGTGCAGGAGTAATGTGTTCATAAGGTTTGACCCCACATAACTCAGAGGAGCTGTAGCATATTCAGAGCTCTACAGAGATTTTCTGATCCCCGAGACAGGACACCCACAGACACAGCCGATGAGATCCCATATTCAGCTGCTGCACAAAGGGTGAATGTGGGTGAATGGACCTGCAGGAGGTAAGTGGGCAGGAAGGGGTAAAAGCTGGACAATTTGCACACTTGCCTAGGGCAGCAAAAACGCTTGTGCCAGCCTTGGGCATTAGCACTGGTGCACACTTGTAAAAATGGCCCCAGCAATTCTTCCAAAATGGCTCAGCTTCATGTGACCTTGTTGCTTCTATCTGAGCGCAGGCAAAGGAACTGGACTTCAGCCTACAGCAATATTAGTTATCTAACAGAAGAGATGAAACGAAACTGTAAGCAAACAGCAGAAAGAGAAAGTGTGAGGAAGAGGTTGTGCAATGTGCTTATCTCTAGTTAATAAGTATATAAGAACATAAGAACATGCCATACTGGGTCAGCCCAGGCAAAAAGTACCTGGCAAGTACCCAAAACCTTGCTACTGATGCCAGTAATAGCAGTGACTATTCTCTAAGTCAGCTTGATTTATAGCAAGTGCGATAATAAAGAAATATTGGGGCCATCTGTTCAATACAGATGCACCATCTGAGGTCCAGGGGGCACTGCTGGCTTGTATTCTGCAGTAAAATTGGAAGGACACCCTACTTGGTACATCTTTCTCACTGTAAAAAGGCTTACAGTACTACAACAGCAGGAAGCTCCGGGACATAGAACTCCCTCACGAGGCTACTGCAACGGACACGATCCTGCTTTTGCTTCTCTGGGCAAAGTGCACTGATATGATGGCCGTCACCTACAAAAGGTTTACTATTGTGTGCTGAAATATCGTCTGTCTGTCTGCACGATGAAACTTTGTGTATGAATGTTTTGACCATGAACTGAACATGACTGCTCACCTATATAAGGTTTACAACAAGATGGCGGCTCTCCCCGGGGCGCATCCTTCATACTGCATGGACCATAAGCATTCTCCATGCTTTAACAGGACTCTACCTCGTTGTGACCACAGCAAGAGCAGCCAGTCGGTCCATGCAATACGCCAGCTGTGCCCTATGGAAGGTGAACTATAGGGAAGTAAAAATCCCTAGATTTACAGCCTAAGGCTGGGACAGTCTGGGCAATACACATTCAGGGAGACAAATTCTCTGGGATTGTCTGGACTGGGATACAGGGTAGTGAATTCCCTGGGTATTTAGCCTTGGAAACGGCTAGGATAAGTATGGGAAGTGCACCCCTGCTTCTGAAAAAAAACCCCAAAAAAAAGTGTGGAAAAAGGGGATAGCAAAAAGAACCTTGATTTCTTGGGAACACTTGCATACATGGAGTATTTGTGATACAAGAGGAGAGTGTCTGTAATCTGACAAAGGATTGCTACTTGGAAAAAAAAATGGGAGATTTACCCAGCAAAGAAATACCAGAACCAAGGATCCCTTACAAATCATTTTTACCAAGCACTGTAATAACCTAGAGGGTTTTTTTTTCTATTAGATGGTTTGTTTAATCTCTGCATTAGCTACAACTCCTGCATACAGGGAAACAGTTTATAGCAGGTAATGGACTTCTCCTCCAAGAACTTATCCAATCCTTTTTTAAACCCCAGCTACACTAACTGCACTAATTACATCCTCTGGCAACAAATTCCAGAGTTTAATTGTGCGTTGAGTGAAAAAGAACTTTCTCCAATTAGTTTTAAATGTGCCCCATGCTAACTTCATGGAGTGCCCCTAGTCCTTCTATTATCCGAAAGAGTAAATAACCGATTCACATCTACCCGTTCTAGACCTCTCATGATTTTAAACACCTCTATCATATCCCCCCTCAGTCGTCTCTTCTCCAAGCTGAAAAGTCCTAACCTCTTTAGTCTTTCCTCATAGGGGAGTTGTTCCATTCCCCTTATCATTTTGGTTGCCCTTCTCTGTACCTTCTCCATCGCAATTATATCTTTTTTGAGATGTGGCGACCAGAATTGTACACAGTATTCAAGGTGTGGTCTCACCATGGAGCGATACAGAGGCATTATGACATTTTCCGTTTTATTCATCATTCCTTTTCTAATAATTCCCAACATTCTGTTTGCTTTTTTGACTGCCACAGCACACTGCACCGACGATTTCAATGTGTTATCCACTATGGTGCCTAGATCTCTTTCTTGGGTTGTAGCACCTAATATGGAACCCAACATCGTGTAATTATAGCATGGGTTATTTTTCCCTATATGCATCACCTTGCACTTGTGCACATTAAATTTCATCTGTCATTTGGATTCCCAATCTTCCAGTCTCGCAAGGTCTTCCTGCAATTTATCACAATCTGCTTGTGATTAAACTACTCTGAATAATTTTGTATCATCTGCAAATCTGATTACCTCACTTGTTATGTTCCTTTCTAGATCATTTATAAATATATTGAAAAGCACTGGTCCATGTACATATCCCTCCAGCACTCCACTGTTTACCCTTTTCCACTGAGAAATCTGACCATTTAATTATACTGTCTGTTTCTTGTCTTTTAACCAGTTTGTAATCCACGAAAGGACATCGCCTCCTATCCCATGACTTTTTAGTTTTCTTAGAAGCCTCTGATGAGGGACTTTGTCAAATGCATTCTGAAAATCCAAATACACTACATCTTCTGGTTTACCTTTATCCTCATGTTTATTAACCCCTTCAAAAAGATGAAGCAGATTTGTAAGGCAAGACTTTCCTTGGGTAAATCCATGCTGTGGATTTAGATCTTTAGAATAGTTTCCACTATTATTCCCAGCACTGAAGTCAGGTTCACTGGTCTATAGTTTCTTGGATTGTGATTGGAGCCCTTTTTAAATATTGGGGGTTCATTGGTCGCTCTCCAGTCTTCAAGTACAATGGATGATTTTATTGATAGATTACAAATTTTAACTAATAGATCTGAAAGTTCATTTTTTTAGTTCCTTCAGAATTCTGGCGTGCATACCATACGGTCCAGGTGATTTGCTTTTCTTTAGTTTGTCAGTCTGGGCTGCTACAGGTCATCTGACTCCTCACCCTTGAAAACCATTTTTGGAACCAGAATCTCCCCAACATGCTAATTAGCCGCGCACGGATAGCCCCCGACGCTCTCACAGCACAGCTGGGGCCGTGCTGTAATTGCTCTAAGCGGCAGGAGCCGCACTATTTTTATCTTTAGCAGCTGGGGCCGCCAGCGCTGTCCCAGCGTGGCAGGAGTCGCGCTGCATCATTCTTATGTGGTCTGGAGGCAACCATCTTACCTGGGACCCTCTGGGAAAAGAGGGCCTGAAGCCCTGGACTCTCCTGTGGCAGGGAGCCTCCTTTCCTCCTTCTTCAGCGGCAAGGGAGCCGCTTCTGGCACCTAGGCCAGCCCTCAGGCCCTTTCTTCAGCTCCTTCAGCATTCAGCGTGTAGCAGGGCCACTGTCCAGGGTCCTGCACAGTTTCCTGCTTCCTCCTAGGGGTGAGGCTGGCTCTTCTCTCCACATTTAAAGGAACAGTGAGGGAGGAGGTCTACCAGTGATGTCATCGTGGGAGTCAGCTTCCATCCAGTATAAAAAGGTCCAGCTTTCATTCCTTCTTTGCCTTTTCAAGGAGCCAGTCCTTCTTAGGACTTCTCTACTATCCAGCTGCTCAAGGCTTGTGTTCTTCATTGGAATTCCATGTTTGTCTTCTTCATCCATGGTCTCTCAGCTTCTTCTTCTACTTCAGACTTCTTCATCTTCAGATTGTCTGGACGTTTCTCCACTATTTGATGTCTGCGTCTTCGTCCACTTTCATCTTGATCATCAATCAATTCAGACCTTCTCCGTGGCAACATAGCCTCAGACGTCTGGGTTTTATTGTCCTCGCTCTGAGTAGAACTCATCCTCCTAGAAGCTTTTATCCTCAGGTTCCAAACTCCGAGTCCACTTGAGCTCCGCGCTGAGTGAGGTCTCCGAGTCCCTGGATCCTGAGACCTTCCCAAACCCCTACCAGAATCCATCACTGCTACCTTTGCCTAAAGATTGGACTCTGTTCTAACCTGTACCTCGGCATCCCCCTTGCCTAGTCTTTGTTGGCCATGCAAGGCTCGCCTTGGCCCAGGCTTCATTGGAGCCAATGATATGTCCTGTATGGGGAACCACAAGCGTGGTCCGTGACCAGCCGTGTAGGGTGCGCCAGCTGGCGTGGTCCATGACCAGCCCTCATCGTTTGTGTAGGGTGTGTGATGAGGCAGTACCTATCCAGTTGCGGATCTTCTGATTCTTTGTGATGCCCTCACGTTCCTCGAGTCTGTATCTTCATTCTTCAAGCAAGTCTGAGTATCCACTCAGTCATCATTAATCCATTTGAGTCTTCATGATGTCCCCACATTCCCCGCCCTCAAGTCTCGTCTTTGTCTTGATGTCTTCATCCTTCGACCACCATTCGCCCTGTCGCAGTTGCTGCTCCGTACGGCAGGTTCGAAAGAGCAATGAGTAGTCGGAGGACCACTCATGAGACCAACATTGCGTTGTTTGGATCTCTTCTGCTGCGTACAGGTGCGGCGGTGGTCAAGGTCCATCTCATCAGCCTATACTCGGATGCCTCTCACCTGCTGCGGCGCTTGCTGGAGCTCCTGTACAGCTGCATCGTCACCCAAGGGCACACATTCCACCAGAGATGGGTCCGCTACCCACAACATTGCCCAACACATAAATATGGAAATACTCTCAATTTGATTTTCATTAATTTTAGGCTCGTTGCAGTGCATTTGATTTGACACTAAACCGGTACCATGGTGTAAAAGGTGGGGGAAAAGGAGAGGAAAAAGGAGTGAGAGGGAGGCTGAGTGGTCAGTTATATGTCACAGAATACTCACAATTTCAAGATTAGAAGCTTTCCTTATGTCTGAGATTAAGCAATAAAAAGCATACAAGATTAAAGTTGCATTAAAGAATATCTATTCATTTATTCACCTATGTGAATAAATGAGATATATCTATCTCATTTATTCACATAGGTGAATAAATATATCTCATTTATTCACATATATCTCATTTATGTGAATAAATGAGATATATCTATCTCATTTATTCACATAGGCTTATTTATTCACTCTGCTATACTACTACACTAATTGGCTGAAATGTAAATATTGCCTTGTTCAATCTCTCCCCTCTTCCAGCTCCAAGTTAATTTTCCCTGTTTTATTGTTTTATTGTAACTTTCTCACACCCTTCAATTGATTCTCTGTATTTAAAGTTCACAGTTCTATTGGGAATATTGTTATCACGTTACCTTATGCTTTTCACACATTGTTAATTGTAAACCGGGTTGATGTGATGCCAGTCATGAAACTCGGTATAACAAAAACAAAAAATAAATAAATAAATAAAATAAATATCTACACAAAATACTTCCCCTAACAGTTTCCAATGTGAGATATTTTGGAAAATCTGGAAACACAACACATTGGGAAATCAGCAACAACTTATTGGTCACTTCATTAACCGCTGGTAATGTCCAGAAAGCTTTTCCCTACTGTACATATTTTACCTGACTTTGTACAACGGCGCTTATCTGCAGATATTTGACACAAGGATGACACAGAATTTAGTTAGAGCAAATATAAATTTAATATTTCATATCCTTGGGAAATACTGCCAGGCTTTCAACAAAGGGAAAAGCACTTCAGCTTGTCTCCGCATTTGTTAGTCAGGGCTAAGTTTTTATAGATAAAAACCATCCAGAGACTGTATAAAGTATCAGGTACCACTTGTGTCCTATCCAATCAGGCAAACTGTATCTATGCTTCCCTGATACCACCTCCCACCTTAAGATCCAATTAGGCCTAAGAAGGGCCCACGTGTCTATTGAGTACTGTCAATCTTCTGTTAGTTCGTCCTGTCAATATATCAATCATTGTAGTAGGTTTGTGTTCTGTCGCTGGTTCCAGGCCTTTGATCAGAGCCCTGACCTCAGGGGATCTTCAATTTACCTGGCCTCTTTCAGTCGAGATAGGAATCTGTGAGAACAAAGCTTGGAATGTGGCCTCAGCCATCTGCCATCGATAACCTCATGACCTTTCATCATATCTGGTTAGGTCTGAATTCATTCCAGATGGCTCTCAGTAGCCATTCACACACAGGTCAGCTTAGGTTCATTGCATGCCAGCAGGTTCAGTTAAATCAGAAGAGCAAAGGCTTCTGGGATAAGCTGAGTGAACCAAAGTCCTGAACCAAAGCCTTCATACATCATTTCCCTCTTGTGCCATGTTAAATGGCACAGTGGCACACCAAAGCAGCATCACCGATGACAGTCTAGGGCAAGGCCTATAAGTGTGTATTCTAGCCACTAACCTTTGATTTGTGTTGGGTGTGTGTCAAGCATGTGTCCCTCTAGATCCCTAAATTAGGTACGTGATACTTACAGAGTCAAACAGTCTTCCAATAGCAAATAGCAGCATTAAGGCTGAAGTTACAATAAAAGTCAGTCAGCTCTGTAGTTGAACTACAAATACAACTAAATTATCATAACATTAGTCTCAAGCTTCAGTTTACATTACATAAGTATCAAAAGAACAATGTAAAAACTAACACTGACAGAAGGAAGAAATCATTCTTAGAGAGTACAGAGAAAGTAATGACAGGCAGTCCATTATAGTCGACAAAGAAGAAGAAAACAGACTAGCAGGATGAGAAAAATATTTTAACTCACAGGTAGTGTTTATAGTGCTGGGGCCAAGATAAGGAGAAAAGAACAATGAGCAATTAGTATTCCAAAAGATATAGTAATGGAATAGTTGCAGATCCCTATGACAGTGCTCATCATGTATAAGGAGTGTATTTGTTTCAAGGAGAACAATCTCATAATAAGCATCAAAAGCCACACTACCAAGAAATATTTGTGAGAGGGAGTAAACAGATTTTAGGTAAAATCTAATAGATAAGAGATATTAAAAAAAAGAAATCAGAATAAAAAGAAATAGGATTTTGAGATATTAAAGATCAGCAAAGCGGTTACCATAAGTGCAGGCTGCAGAACAAAAGAATAGGAATAGCTTATAGCAAATAGCCCAGTATGTATTTAACCTATGTTGGTGTGGAAGAGAAATATATGTATGATATCCCTCTTGAACCATGAATTATCAGATTTGAATCACACTGAGACATATCACCCTCTGCGTGATCAAAGCAGCTTTCATAGATAAAGATAAAGAAAAACATAATACATATTCATTTAGCTGATTCAGCATAGAAATACATATAAGTATTAGAAATTCCAAGACTAGACTTGAACACCTAAGTAGTGGCAGAGAACAAAAGAACCTAGATTCTGCATAAAGTCACTCCCACAGAGCAAAGAAAAAACATAAAGATCAGGTATAAATTGTAAGCATTTCAGTCCATATAGTATGTAAAAACTTCTGTGGCACAGGATAATTTCTGCAGTCAGTGCGTATATAGTTCTTGTAGTAGGATTTAGTGCTGACGGCAGAGCAGAATCTTGTAGCTCCTTATTATGTGAGATACATATGGAACGAATTAAAGCCTAAATAGAAGCAAAAGAAATCAAATTGATCAAATTAAACAATAAGAAAATGCCATTATGTCATGTACTCCCTGTATCTAATTTGCACAATAATCTCACATTATTTCAAAACATCATGCAATGGTCCAAACCACAAACATAAATACTCAGACATTACATTAAAACATATATTTCACAGAACTGACTACATAATGCATGCATTCATTCATTCTTCATTCTCAATATTACACATTTAACACATAACAGAAAATTGAAAAACTTTTGAGCTCAAAAAATAAAAAAAGTACTTTAAAAAGATTTAAAAAATTGGATCGATCCACAAAAGAAAACAAAAAATCAGGATTAAAATAGATCTATTGAAAAAATGAAAAGGAAACAAACTGGAAAAAAACTATAATCTTCATCTCCCATGGGACAGAGACAGATGTGCTTTGTTCCTTTGTACCCTGGAAAGAAATCTTAGCATATGACAATTAATATAATGATTAAAATTAAATTTAAAAGTGACATTACAGTTTCCTTAAAATTCAGCATTCTGTTATACCTTAATTCAGCACAAAGCAGTCATAAAGCTACTTTCCTGTCTATAGCCTTCCACCTCTAGGAGGCGCTGTCCCCTTTAATAAGAGCTACTTCTATGTACAAATCTAAAACCTCCCTTTTTTTTCTGTACTATGAACTCCTAACTCAAATCCTAAAAAAGAGAAACCTGAAACAGACAACTTTGTACTTAATTAGAATTTATTTTATGTCTTTCCTATACTCCATTGAGTTTGTAATACCAGATCCTGTAAATTCTGCAAATGACAGTGGGAGCCTGAAAGTCTTCCAAATAAAAGGATGGACTTTGTTATACCAGAGAGCAATTAATTCCCTACGGTGCCCAACCTTGGGCCCTCATTCATATGCATTAGCCAAGACCTGCAATTATATGTGAGGGATTTCCCTGTTTTATTTTGTTGTTTCAATCTATTTCTCCTTTCGGATCTGTATACCTAAGCTCCCATCAAAAATAAAAAACCCAACCATTCCCTCTTCCAAACGTTAGCATCTAGTGAGGTATAAGCAAAACTGAGAAATATCTATCATCATATCGCCCGTATGACATAGTGAGGGCAAAGGTAGCGCCGGCGCCATTTTGAAGATTGGCAATACGGTCCGCGTGCAGGAGGTCCTGGACCCCCGCTGGAATTTTGGCAAGTCTTGTGGGGGTCAGGAGGCCCCTCCAAGCTGGCCAAAAGTCCCTGGGGGACCAGCGGGGGTCCGGGGGCGATCTCCTGCACGCGTGACGTCGGGAGCCAGGAACCAAAATGGCGCCGGCGCTACCTTTGCCCTGTCACATGATAAGGGCAAAGGGCCACCGGCGCCATTTCTCTTAACGCAGCCGTGGTCAGAGAGAGGGAGATCGTGCCGGGACCCCCCCCCCCCCCCCCACTGGACCCCAGGTAATTTAAAACATTTGGGGGGGGGGGTTCGGGAGGGTGGGGGATTTGTTTTAAAGGTTCGGGGTGGGTTTTAGGGTTTTTTTGGCGTGCCGGTTTTCCCGCGCCCTATTTAACGATACAATACAAATGCCCCTGACGATAAATCGGGGGCATTTGTATTGTATCGTGCACTCTAACGATTTTGGATGATTTTAAAATTATCTGACGATAATTTTAATCGTTCAAAAACGATTCACATCCCTAGTCAGAACCAAGAGCCTGGACAGCTGAAACCAGTTCTCCTTCAGAGGATATGAGCTTATTGGAACTATGGGACTTGCCAACAGAAATCAATTATTCTACAATTAATTTTTCACCAAAGAATATCTTTATATTATTTGTTGTTCCAGTCTTCTGCTTCTTTGGATTGGTTGGGAATGGGATTGTCTTCTGGTTTCTTGGCTTCATAATTAAAAGGAACAAATTTACTGTCTATATCCTGAATCTGGCCACATGTGACTTCCTCATTCTCATCAGCCACTCTGTGACATTGCTTGTTATTGCCTTGGAGGGGAAGGTTGAACCTGTCTATGTTCCTTCACATGTTTACAAGTTTAATTTTTTGTAATAAATAATTTAATAAATATGCAGGTATATTATGTTTTATTTATCTAGTTGATTGACACAGGTACATCCATGATTGAGCATTTTATTGCCTGCACTATCTGGTCATGTGTTGGAAGCCCGTGGCAAATGGCATCCTTATCCAGAAGGGTTCTGAAGGGCTCATATTCCTCTGACAGATGCGGCATGAATTTTGCCAGATAGCTCACAAACTCACTGATAATATCCATAGGCTGTGGCATATCATGTATAGCTTTGACCTTATGCAGGTCCACTTTCAGTCCTTGTGAGTACAGGGTGTGCCCATGGACGCTGATTTCCTTCACTTTGAATTGCAGTTTCTTCACATTCAGCCTTAGTTTCATCTGCCAGCATTGATCCATTAGGGCCAAGAGCTTGTCGTCATGGTCATGCTCTGCTTCCTTATCAGAGGCACTGCCACCCACAAACAGGATGTCATCTGCTATTGACTCGATATCACTGAGCCCTATTAACAGTTCCTGCTGCTTCCGCAGATACATCTCTGGTGTTACCGAGACTCCAAATGGTGGTTTGAGCCATCTTTTCTGCCTCAGACGTCCAGACCATTGTTATGAGAATGCTCTTCTCATCTAACTTACATTGCAGGAATGCATCCCATACATCAATAAGCGAAAATACTCTAACCTTAAGCATCTTGCATAAGACATCTCCTCAGTGCTAGGTTTAGAAACTTTGGATCAATATAAATTCGTAACTTCTCTGGCTTCTTTACTACAACCTGCTTATCCATTAAATTGGTTCAGTCAACAGTTTGAGATGACCATCTGTTTCATGCCTGTCCAGCTGTGCTTTTGCTTCTGGCTTTGAGTATTGGTACATTGCATGGAGCACATTGGATTGGTTAATTGCTAGGATTGAGCTCAAAATGAACTTTTCTGGAACAGATTTCACTGGTCCATGAAAAACATCACATGCCTTGATTAGCTGTTGTCTCAGCAACAGAGGTGCACTGATATTCTATGCAATTTAGCTCAAGAAGAACGGTGAACTGGATCAGCCCAAGGAACTCACATGTTGAACCAAATAGCAGTGTTTTCTCATTGGCTTTTACTACCTCAAACTCAAGCTCATGAGTTTGTCCACGTTTACTGCAATGCCTTTAAAAAAAATTCCCAAGGGTGTCATGAGCTTCAGTTGGTGCCACTTGGATGTAATTGTTCCCTTGGTGCCAACCTCATCTTATCTTCCAGACACATGACATTACATGTCACTTAGAGTCCACCTGACAGGATTGTAGTTTATTAGTTAATCTGAAATTCACAAATCATTTGTGTCCTTTTGTTTATATAGTACCTGGGCATTTCTTTGAGAAGATCACATTTTAGTGTATGATCTGATTCTGATATCTCCTCCAACTTATGTAGCTTACTTGATGTGTTTTGCCTTTTACTCAATAGGTACACTCTCGCAAAATAAAATGGGTTACTTATGTTTTTTCGTATGCTGGACATTGTTCATTCTCTCACTTATGTACAGTGCCACAAAATCTATGAGCTGCAAGTGCGTTATCCTGCTGTTGCTTATTTTATTTATTTTATTTATAGTTTTTCTATACCGGCATTCGAGATTAGAAACCCCATCATGCCGGTTTACAAATAACAAGAGGGTGTGCACAAAAACAGAACATAAACAAGTGCAGAGAAATAAAAGTTACATTACAACAGGGTCATATAACTGGGGAGAGAATTAGAGTAAGATAGTTTGAGTAGAAAAGATGACAACTGCTTATTGCAGTTGTTATCTATACATCACTGAGGTTTATCTGTTGCATTAAAGCTGCCAGCCTGCTGGTCCCGTTCCATAGTTCTCATTTGCAAGCCAGTAAGCTCTGCAGTGCGACACATTTCATTAGCTGTATTCAAATTGAAGTCTTGTTCTCTCAGAAGATGGCAACTTGTGCACTCATTGGCAATGCCAAGCACTTGTTTATCCCAATCAGTTCATCATTCAGTGAGCCATACTCGCATGTTACTGCTTTCTCTCTCAAACGTGATAAAGTTGTCAGTGCATTCACCTTCACCTTGTTTGCAGCAGCCAAACATGCATCTTTCATATATTACAATTTTTGCAGGCCTAAAATAGACGTCCAGTGAATACATCAAGGACAGCTTTTATATCCTTTCTCTATTCCTCTGTGAGGCTTAAATTGTGCTTACAAAAATGGCAGCATTCAGTGCCCAACAGGTTCCTCAATGTAGCTGCTGCAGCTTGGCTGGCTTCTCATTTAGGCCTGTGGTTCAGAGCTGTATCCAGGCAATTTGGTGCCAATGGCCAAGTAAAAATCTGCATCCTCACCATACTCTGATCAATGTTTGTACAGCAATGCCCACGGCCAGTGCAAGAGTATAAGGTGCCCTAGGGAAACCTTACAGCCTTGCACCTCCTACCCCCATCACACCCTCCTCACACACAGTTAAACATGCATTTATAATAACAGATTTTACATGAAAAGAACATTCAAAGCACAGTCTTCTGAGCTAAAAATACCACTTACAATATGTATATTATATTTACATGCACTGCTGAGGTGCCAACCAGAAAACCCTGCAAAAAAGCAAGAGATACTTGGAACCTGTATGGCATTAGGCCTCCTGCAATGTGACTTGGGCATGACCCTCAGAGCAGCAACAACCCTACCTATGAAAGTTAATACTATAAATATTACACCAGGCCTAAAATAGTAATAAACCCCCTATTAGGAAAACAGAACAATCCAAGCTGCTGTAGATCCCTACGTAGAAACTACACACTATCAGAATAACTCACTTCAGTCACACATGCAAAACACAGATAGACTTTTAAATATAAAGAGCCCAAACAGTATAAAGAGAAATGTACAGACAAAAACTGAACTGGAAACTGCAACAAGCCAAATTCTGTCTGCACTGCAACAATGTAAAAACAGAAACATTACCATTTCTCAAAAAACAAAATTAGTAAAACATACCAATAAAAAGAATAATTCAAAACAATTAATAAATAGAATAACATTCAATAATTAAAAACTCATATAAAAATCTTCCAAACATCAATAAAATATTTCAAAACAGACACACCAATTAACACTCAATAATTGAAATAAGGATTTAAAAAAAATTCCCCATTATCCATAACTTTTAATTTGCAGATGCCCTGAAATTGTCACGGATTAGTGGCAGAGAGAAACTGGGGTAGCTGTGCAAACACATGCTCTCTCTCAGTCTCCCATATACATACACACATGACCCCTCTCACTGTCCCACATACATGCACACATGCTCTCTCTTACTCACTCTCCCGCACACATGCTCCCTCTCCCTCTCTCACACACAAGCACACATGCTCCCTCTCACTCTCCCATACACATACACACATGCTCTCTCACTCAGGCTCCCACACACAAGCACACATGCTTTCTCTCACTCATTATCCCATACACATGCTCTCTCATTCACATCCTCCTTGACTTAACAGGCAGCAGCAGTCTTCTTCTTCAGCCCCCTGGCCAAGGGAGTGACTTCTGCCTACAGGGTTGAGCCAGCTCTAGCATTGGACTACTTCCGTCAGGGTGCGCTCCTCTTTCTCATCGGAAGCAGCTCCTGAGCTCGCTGTACTCCGGCCTCTCTACTTCAGATGTAGGGAAGCAATGCAGGTTCAGATACTCTGGACACCATGTTTCATACGCAGAAATAGACAACTGCAAGGTGCTAGTGAACGGGTGCCATGTTGCATTACCCAGCAAGCAACACACAAGATTCCAGGAACAAGAGAGTCAGGAAGTAGAAGACAGTGAGATCTAAGACTCAGCCACAGGGTGGCATCAATGTATAAGTCAACATTTGTAATAAATACATAGGGGAGCCTGAAAGCCTTTCCAGTCTGTTGGGCATTAGGGAGAGAGTTCACACCTCGAAGTGCCAGGCTTCTTAAAAAATGAAAGAGCCTCAGAATCAAACAAAAGAAAGTTTAGGAAGGAACCTCAGAACAGTGAGTCAGGGAGTAGCCAAGGAAGTTATTTCTCCCGAGTCCCGCTACTTATGGTGGTGGTTTTGCTGCTGCTCCTCAGTGGGAATGGGAAAGAGAGCGCAAAATTGGAGAGCTGGAAGGCACTGAGACACCAGGCTTTCTTACTGAATAGTAACGGGGCCTCACTAGACAGTGCATGCTTTGCTGTGTTAACACTTCATGCTCCTGTCTGAATAGGCGCTAGAGTATTTGCTGTGAATTTTAAATTCTTTGATCCTAGGGGCACACAAAACCTGTAGAAATCTTGAAAGGGTCCAGTAGTGCTGAGAGGTTGAGAACCATTGCCCTAGAACACTTCTCACCCTCCTACGGGGAAGTGGAGATTGGAAAATAGAATAAACTGAGCTCCTGTCATAATGCCTCTGTATCGCTCCATGGTGAGACCGCACCTTGAATACTGCGCACAATTCTGGTCACCGCATCTCAAAAAAGATATAATTGCGATGGAGAAGGTACAGAGAAGGGCTACCAAAATGATAAGGGGAATGGAACAGCTCCCCTATGAGGAAAGACTAAAGAGGTTAGGACTTTTCAGCTTGGAGAAGAGACGACTGAGGGGGGATATGATAGAGATGTTTAAAATCATGAGAGGTCTAGAACGGGTAGATGTGAATCGGTTATTTACTCTTTCGGATAGTAGAAAGACTAGGGGGCACTCCATGAAGTTAGCATGGGGCACATTTAAAACTAATCGGAGAAAGTTCTTTTTTACTCAACGCACAATTAAACTCTGGAATTTGTTGCCAGAGGATGTGGTTAGTGCAGTTAGTATAGCTGTGTTTAAAAAAGGATTGGATAAGTTCTTGGAGGAGAAGTCCATTACCTGCTATTAAGTTCACTTAGAGAATAGCCACTGCCATTAGCAATGGTTACATGGAATAGACTTAGTTTTTGGGTACTTGCCAGGTTCTTATGGCCTGGATTGGCCTCTGTTGGAAACAGGATGCTGGGCTTGATGGACCCTTGGTCTCACCCAGTATGGCATTTTCTTATGTTCTTATATTGGAAAGTATAAAAAGTTTGGTTGGTGACAAACAGATAAATCTCAAACAGAATCAGTTGATGGTTAGCGCTGATGGACATTTTATCGTTAGGAAGCATGTGACAATGAAGAGATCATTATTATCTATACAGACACATGCATTCTCGCTATTCCTCACTCACATCTCTGGAGGCGAGAGAGGGACACAAGAACTGCCGGGGACTGAGGGGGCTGCACCGGGAAGGATTAACGGAGAAACACGAAAAGGAGGACCTGCCAGTGACAGCGGCAGAGAAAGTGAGTCTCTTCCCTCTCACCACTGGTCAGATTTTATTGTGCCTTTTCATTAGATTTCTTTCACTCCAGTGAGATTTTCTCCTCACTCTCTCTTACAAAATTTTTTTTCTCCAAATGTCTCTTCCTTGGTTTTCCTCCTACAGCTTCTCTCTCTTCTGTACCTCTGTTCCTCTCTCTTCACCTCTCTCACTCTCTCTCTCTTGCATGTAAAATCTCTTTTTAATGCACTTATTCAAACATTTAGACTAGATTGGATCTGGAATATGGGTGGTCAGTTCTGGTCCTTGGGGTCCAAACAGCTATGGTCTTCAAGATGTCCGACATGAATTTTCATAGAGGACCTGGGGGACTTCAGGCTATTTTTCAAGGGGAAATTCCCTGCAGAGTTTCTCTTTAAAATATTTGGGCCGGTGGAGGTACTTTTCTATCATATAAGATGTGTCTGCTTTGAAGCATGTGTAAAGTCCACACGTTAAAGCATACCCATGCATCTCAAAATGAAAATCCTGATATGTATTGACCCTCCGCAAACCTTACCCTGCCCATCTTCAAAATGCAGCTAAAAATCTGCCCGGACTACAGGGGGCGCTGCAGCTTATAACACAGAGCTGTACCATGGCAGCAGCCCACTAGGGGGCACTGAGCACCAGGTGACTTACTCTTAACCCTAGCACTCCGCCTACAGGAATTTCAGAAAAACAAAGGACTTAGGAGACTCCTTGCAAAGCCCTGCACAACATTTCATTTGGTTTCTCCTGTTTTGCTTTAAAACCGAAATGAAATAAAGCTGGAAATGTTCCCGTTTCATTTCCAACAAATTCACATCCCCAGACATTTTCGAAAGCCCATTTTCCATTTGTAAAAATGCTGGTTTACCCACATAAACACTTTGAAAATTGTCCTCCCCTCTATTAAATAAATGCTTTATAATGCCAGCCTGAGGAACAGTATAAGTTATAAATGTAACCCTTTGTCGGGGGTTTGCTGATTGCCCTAGGGCTATAAAGATATTTGTGAGTCGGGGCTGCTCTCGCCATCCCTCCCCTGCTTCCTGCACCTCCCAGGGGGTGAGCTCTTTCTGTTGGGGGGAAGGAAATCCTTCAAGGCCCAGGTGATGGAGGGTTTCTCCTGATGTGAATCTGTCTCTCTGGAGATGCGTTCTCTTCTGGGACTCACACTGGGTGTTCAGCTTACGTTTACTGATTATTTCCAAAAAGTCAGTCACTGTCCCACAAACTTTCCAGAAATGAAACTTTGCATCTGAACTATTAACATTATCTCTCTGCTGGGGCGCTTGTGTCCTTCTCACTAGCTCCTGGGCGGGAGCTTCTCACTGTCTCCTCATCTGTGCAAACAGCCCAGTCAGATGGGGAATCCTAAGGGGGAGCCCCACGCCACGAAAAGATCCTACACCTGAGTCCAAAGTTCCGTCTGATGCCCACAGCCCGGGTCCTGATCCCTTTGGGATGGAGAAGCGGTTTGGGAGTCTCCCAAGGCTTGATGGTGCAACCTCAGATGAGCTCTCTGGGAGAGAAGCCTGATCTTCCAGTTCTGCTTACAGCCCTCTGTCTCCTTCCAAGTGGGCAGAGGGGTGGGAAGAAAGCTCCACACTAACCAAAAGGGGAAACATCTAACATCTCTATCCAAAATATTTCATGCTGGGCAGGCTGTCACTGGTCTTGCTTCCTCTAGGGATCTTCAGCCCTTGCTCTCAAGATTAGAGGGGTAGCCCCTCTCCAAAGCACAGGGTGTCCCCCAGAATAAGGAAAAAAACTTATCAAAAACCTGACCAACATCTACAAAAAAACTTTCTCTCATCAAAAGGGGAGGCAGACCCTCTCAGAGTACTGATGGGGAGTCTCTTCTAAATGCAAGAAAAAGACCAAGCTGAGTTAGTGGGCCCAACCCAGCAGGGAGAAAGTAGAAATAGCTCCTCACTCCTCAAAACCTAACTTAAAAATGACCACACACTCTCCACATCTAGCACCACCTTTTGCCCCTGAGATAACCAATCATAGTTAGCTCAGTGGAGAGACTGAAAGAGAATGGAAAATCCCAATGCTGTTATTAGTCCTGAAGGTAAGGGACTAAGGGTCGGCCACATACACAACAGAAAGGATTAATGTTGACCATGAAGCACAGTAAAGAAAGAGAACATGTCACTTGGCATATTGTACCCATTCATAACCTGGATACTGTGGATGCACAACACCCTCCATTTACCCACAGAGCTTCAATCCTTGTCTGATTCTCCACTAATACCACCAGTATTGAATTTAACATTAGATGGACAAGTGGACCCCTCACCCTTTTATTCTCCCTGCACCTCTCCTGCAGAGGATGTAATTCCCATGGTCACTGCCCCGGTGGTGGGTTCATGCCACCATGATGCCCACAGTAACGAATGATCCCAGCTCCCCTCATTCACCCCTTGAACTTCCCTCATTTCCAGGCCTTTAAACTTGTATTCTCTTTGGGGGTTTGGTACGTGGGAGCTTTTGCATTTTATAACGAACTTCCAAAGGGGAACTGCCCCCAGAGATGAGATGTACCAGAGAAGCCGTGCAGCCATGTACTTTGCACCTCCCTATTTCTGGGGGCAAAACAGCCCTTGAAAATGAAATCTACACCCAATGTTTTCCTCTTCCCTTCTTGCTGCAGGTAGATGTACAAATCTAATGAATCTAAGCAGATATATTTACTTGCATTGGAGAGGGGGGGGGGGGGAGTTGTTATCCAGGGGAATCAGGTCCATTAAGTCGTTAGTTACCTGGTGAGAGATCCCTTTGAAAACTGTCCTCTTCATTTTATGTCCCCAAATTCCCTGTGCGTTGAAGGAGGAGCAATAAATTCCTTCTTGGCAGCCCAAACAGTCAGATTATTCCTGTTACCATTGCTTTGTTGGTTGGTGTCTGTGTGATTGGCCCTGCCTGAAATAATGAGGACTTGTTTTATAAAATAATTACAGTGGTGAATGCTAAAAAATTCACCGGGTGGCTTTGTTTCTTGCAGTAGACGCCACCGTGAATCTTCCATGGCAAAACTGTAACTTTTTAACAATTACCATTGTATGAAACGATGCTGTTATCGTTCTACTCCATGTGTTACTCTGTAAAGATAAAATTTAGATAAAGATTCTCCCTCGTTCTCAGTGTCACTGCATCGCTCCTCTGCTGTGTCTACCCATGATTCTTACCCTGTGCAATCTCATCCCTCTCAGCAGGAAGCAGGATCCTCTCTCACAGCCCTGAGGTCTCACGATGATCAGACTGAGCACCGCAGACCCATCACCGGTGACAGCCGGGACAGTACAGACCACTTATTCTGCAGAGGATATGAGCTTACTAGAACTATGGAATGGGACTAGAGCGTCCAGTGATGATGACGATGATTTTCTGATGTGGAATACCCGTATAATTACTCTTATTGCCCCATTCATTGCTCTCTTTGGATTGGTCGGGAATGGAATAGTCATCTGGTTCCTTGGATTCAGGATCAAGAGGAACAAATTTACTGTTTACATCCTGAACTTGGCCGTGGCTGACTTCCTTTTCCTCCTCAGCCACCTGATGATATTTGTATTTCTTATTCTGAGCAATCTGGATTACTTTGATTATGATATTGTAAATATACAAAGGGTCATCGTCATCCTGTATGTTTTTGGTTGTACCATCAGCCAATATCTCTTGACAGCCATAAGTGCTGAGAGATGCCTGTCCACCCTTTACCCAATCTGGTACCACTGCTGGCGCCCCAGACATCAGTCCCCCATCTTGTGTGCTGTCCTGTGGGCTCTTGCCTCTTTGGTGGCTGGGACAGAACATTTCGTCTGCATAGAAATGAATTCAGAAATGCAGCCTGGAATCTGCCATGCTGTTGCCTTCTTCACCTGCCTCCTAACTTTCTTGGTCTTCACTCCCATCATGGTCACATCCAGCTTGATCCTGCTTATCAAAGTGCGGAGCAGCTCGCTGAGACGCCAGCCACCAAAGCTCTACATCATCATTGTGGTCACAGTGGCTTTGTTCCTCATCTCCTCCATACCCTTCAGGGTGCTCCTCTTCTTAATTAATTATTATGATAAATTTCCTAATTTCATCTTCTTCACCTGTTCCATTCTGCTGTCTACAATGAGCAGTTGTCTTAACCCATTTGTCTATTTCTATCTTGGGAGTCGCGGTAGATGCAGAACCTCAAGATCCCTGAAGGAAGTCCTACAAGGGATCTTCAAGGATGAAACAACAGAATCGTGACATTAGCAAGGAAAGAGCCTAAATGTATTCTGCTTGAACAGAAGATTCTCCAGTGTAATGATAACTTTCTTTGCGCGCTTCTCTTGTTTAGGAGTGAGATACAATTGTGCTGTATTAAGCACCGCTCATCTTCCTCAGTCCCTGTGGAGATCATTTCCTCACCAAAATCTACTTCCCTCCAGTCTTTCTTAGAGATGGACCAATCCACTGATCTATGATCCTCCTGACTAGTGATCTGGACTGATTGACGACGTGATGGTCAGAAAGCGTCCTCTGGAATTCAGTCTGATTGCCCGAAAGAAATGAAACATCCGGATTCCAAACTTCTTATAATTTCAAACATTATTAAGCCATAAACATGGAAAATGCCAGCAGATAAGTAACACAAAATACATTTAGTCTGCCCACTCCTGAAATAATACCAGAGTCCACCCCATCGCAGAATTTACTCTCACGTCCTCACATCCAAGAATCCTCTGTGCTTATCTCATTGGAAACATTGGAAATTATTCCAGGCATTACCTCCACTTCCATGAAAAAAAGTTTCCTTATGGCATAGTCTTGACTCTGTCCCAGTTTAGACTCAAATCCTGACCTTTTGCTGTAAATGTGCTTTCATCAAAAAAAATGTTTGCTGCTTGTGTAATTTTTTAAACAATCTCTAGGATATCTGAGAGGGCAATACTGAGTAACTTTAGCTGACATATCCAGCAGGAAACAAACCCCAAAGTTTAAAGTTATCTGAGTAAGTTAAGTTTTTTACCTGCATAATTTTAAACTTGCTCTGCGCCACAATCAGCTTTAGCTGGATGGCGCCGAACATCAGTGTTACCTGCCTAACCTTATGCCCTCCCCTCAAAATGCCTTTGACCCACCTTATCCAGGTACATTTTAGCCTGGTGAGGACTTACCTGGGCTAAAACTTATCCTCTGAGGAGCAGAGACGTCTGGGTTTGTCTGGCAGCGTCTCCTACTTTGCTGGGAAAACCCACTGAATATGGATCTTATCCCCTCTAGGATCACCTATTTAGGTCCTTGAGACTTACCTCACAGAGTCTTTGATAGCCGCCCTCTGTCCTTGTGGCGACAGGACCTCTAGAACTGGACACTAAGCTCCAGATGAAGTCTCACAAATGATTTATACAGAATCTTGGCAGGCTGGAAGGAGGTAGGTGAAGTGGCTAAACTAAAAGGAGTTGCAGAATGAGCAACAAATATTCATGTTAAGTAATAAATAAAAGTAAAAGGTAAAAGATACCAACAAGATTTTCAAAGAAGATGGATGAAAAAATAAGAGAAAAAAGATTTACGTAAATCCTATGCTTTGTGGATACAACTTGTGCTTGCAAAGTTTGCTTGTTTTTTGATTATTGATGTAATATGTTTCTTGCTTTCTGTTTAAAAGGTAGTTTTGTGCATTTCGTTTAGAATTTTCATTGTAGTTTAAATTACCTTTAGAATAGTGGATTCCCCTCTCTCCTACCCACCCACCCCACTACTTCCCTTTGATTCTTATGCTGCGAACCACAGATTCCAATTTAGTATCTACTTTTGCCAATGTTCCCTGTTGGTATACTAACTCTTCCAACCTTGCTGAACCAATTTGGTCTGATTTGACAATGTCTCAGATACTGAGGTTTTTCAAGCTGTTGACAAAATTAATCCCCTTTTTTTAATCCTCTTTACAACTACAATTTGGTTATCTAAAATCTATTAGGGATTTAATAGCTCCATCGTTGTCATCTCTAATTAATCTAGTTCCTTCTTGTTTGAAACAAATGTTGATTAAGCCTTTATTAAAAATGCAAAGTTTAGATCCAACTGATCCACAGTAGCTAATTATAGGCCAATATTATCATTGCAATGTTTAGCTACATTGCTTAAAGCTATCATTTCAATTCAGTGGATTGATTTTGTAGAAGAGAATCAGATCCTCGACATTTACCAGTTTGGGTTGAGGTGGACGGTGAATACTGAAATGCTATTTGTTTTTTGATTGACACTTTCAGAAAGGGGGATGAATAATAGCAACAGTTACATTTTGGTCCTCCTTGACATATTGTTAATGTTTGATGCTATAAGATTTTGCTTTTCATTTGAAAGAGATTGGGATCTCTGGGTTCGGGTTATGATGGGTACAGAAGTTTTGCGGACAATATTTAATTTTTCATATGTGTGCTAACTAGTCTAACACCAAGAAAATAATTGAAATCTGCCTGTCTACCATAAAACAATGGTTGTATCATAATAAATTGGCTCTCAATATTGGTAAAACTGAATTTATAGCCATACAGCAGACTAATAGTAAATCTCTTACTGCTATCATCACTTTTTCTATTCTTCCACACATTAAAAGTTTAGGAGTTTGGTTAGATTCAAGACTATCATTCCATCTTCACATGAAAACAGTGATTAGAAATGGTTTTTTTTTAATTGCAGGTTTTCTATGGCCTCAAACATTTGCTGGGTTACTTTAATTTTCACTTAGTAGCTCAAGCCTCATTAGACTACTGTAGTGAGGTTAACTTGGACTTGTTCATTTCTTCCCTCAGGCCCTTGCAGCTCTTGCTAAATTCCATTGAAAGATTACTTGCAGGCATAAATCGTAGGGGTCATATCACCCCTGGTTTAACCAGGCTCAGTTGGCTCCCTGTCCAAAGGATTAATTTTAGGGTCCTCTTGATTATGGAGAAATTGTTAAATGCAACTTCATTTCCTTGGATAAATGCCCTACTTAGAATGTATCAACCTATAGAGCCGGAAGATCCTCTCCGTGTGGTTTGCTAGAAAGGCGTCCTTAAAACAGGCTCATCTAGTTGAGACAAAGTACTGTGCATTCTCAGTTGCAGCACCTGAACTGTGGCACACGCTTCCCGTGACTTTACGGCAAACTGAATGCACTGTGGGGTAGATTTTATAATTTTGCGCGAACAAAAGTACGCTGGATTTTATAAGATACACACGTATCTTATAAAATCCGGGGTCAGCGCGCACAAGGGGGTGCACATTTGTGCAACCTGCCCGCGCCGCCTGTTCCCTCCGAGGCCGCTCCGATTTCGGAGCGGCCTCGGAGGGAACTTTCCTTCGCCCTCCCCCCACCTTTCCCTCCCTTCCCCTACCTAACCTACCCCCCCGGCCCTATCTAAACCCCCCCTTACCTTTGTTGCACGATTTACGCCTGCTAAAAGCAGACGTAAATCTGCGCGCGCCAGCGGGCTGCTGGCGCGCCATCACCCGACCCAGGGGCTGGTCCGGAGGCCTTGACCATGCCCCCGGGCCTGCCCCAGCAACGCTGCATCATGCCCCCGAAACGCTGCGTCATTTTAGGACACGCCCCCGACACGCCCCTTTTACAAAGCCCCGGGACATGTGCGCATCCCGGGGCTCTGCGCGCGCCGGCGGCCTATGCAAAATAGGCCGCCGGCGCATAGGGCATTTAAAATCCGGCCCATCGTGTACTGAGATACAGGAATGAGGTTAGGATCAGTAATGAGCTGAAGGAATCACTGGGGACCTTTACATTGAACTCTTTGATTCCATCGGGCTCCAAGGAGCACCTTTATTTTGTCTTACACGGTCTATTTTCAGTGCATTGAGTTCTAAATCAGATTAAATTCTTTATTCCTTTCTAAGAACCTGGCAAGTACCCAAAAACTAAGTCTATTCCATGTAACCATTGCTAATGGCAGTGGCTATTCTCTAACGGCTTGATACTGTAAGGCCGCGGTAGAAACAGTGCGGCAGTGTCAGGCACACCCTTCCTCCCCGCACGCACAGTTCTCTTGACCTAGCGCCTGATACTCTCTTCTAATTGCATGCCGCGGCTGTGAAGCGGTAGGGAAGGGTTATGCCCGCGCAACCCATTTTACTGTATAGGCGCTGTATTAAGCGCATATACAGTAACCTGGGTGCGCTGGTACCTGTCATTTCAAATGTCATTTCAAATGACATTTGAAATGACAGGCACCAGGAAGTGTAAAAAACAAAATTTTTAAATACCTGTCGGAGGGCCGCGTGGGTCCAGGCGGGCGGCGGCGGGAGCCGGGGGGTCGCATGTTAAATCTAGGCCGCGGGCGGGTGGGCGCCTGTTCCAGGCAGCGGCGGGGGCGAGTGGACGCGCGTTAGTTTCAGACGGCCGGTGGCGGGAGCCGGGGGGCGGGTGGTCGCGTGTTAAATCTAGGCCGGGTCGCACAGACGCGCATTCATCCAGGCGGAGGAGCCGGCGGCGAAAGCAGCCGGCTCCTCCGCCTGGATGAATGAATGCGCGCCTGTGCGAACCCTGCGATTCAGCGCTCAAGGCAGTCACATGCCGTGACGTTGGGCGTCGTGACGTCACGCCTTGAGCGCTGAATCGCAGGGGTCGCACAGGCGCGCATTCATTCATCCAGGCGGAGGAGCCGGCTGCTTTCACCGCCTGGATGAATGCGCGTCTGTGCGACCCGGCCTAGATTTAACAGGCGCCCACCCGCCCGCGGCCTAGATTTAACACGCGACCACCCGCCCCCCGGCTCCCACCGCCGGCCGCCTGGACCCACGCGGCCCTCCGACAGGTATTTAAAAATTTTTATTTTTTTTTTCTGACAGGTTTTATGTGTCCCACAGCATTACATTTTCTCGATCATCTCTGTATCACTTTTTTTTTTATTGTGTTTTATTGTTTTTGAGTATCTTAAGCGGTGTCGATGGATTTGTTACTAGACTCACAGTCCTAACACCTACTAGGGGGAGGCGGTAAACTAACACGTTAAGGCCGCGGCAAAATAGTGGGTTACTAAGGAGATAATCTGAGCGCGCGTTACGGTATCGGAGGGGAATAGCTAATTCCTTCATTATACAGCATTATACAGCTAATTCGTTCATTTACATGCTGCGTGCGGAAAGGGTTATGCGTCTGTTTTAAGAAGCGCTAAGGACGCGTGAAACTGGAGACTGTATCGCTGGATCGCCTTACGCGCCCGAATTGTGCGCTCCGAGCACGTTACAGACGGGCAATCTTCGACCGAACGATACTGTATCGACCCGTAAGTGAACTTAATAGCAGGTAATGGACTTCTCCAAGAACTTATCCCATCCTTTTTTAAACACAGCTATACTAACTGCACTAACCACATCCTCTGGCAACAAATTCCAGAGTTTAATTGTGCGTTGAGTAAAAAAGAACTTTCTCCGATTAGTTTTAAATGTGCCCCATGCTAACTTCATGGAGTGCCCCCTAGTCTTTCTACTATCCGAAAGAGTAAATAACCGATTCACATCTACCCGTTCTAGACCTCTCATGATTTTAAACATCTCTATCATATCCCCCCTCAGCCGTCTCTTCTCCAAGCTGAAAAGTCCTAACCTCTTTAGTCTTTCCTCGTAGGGAAGTTGTTCCATTCCCCTTATCATTTTGGTAGCCCTTCTCTGTACCTTCTCCATCGCAATTATATCTTTTTTGAGATGCGGCGACCAGAATTGTACACAGTATTCAAGGTGCGGTCTCACCATGGAGCGATACAGAGGCATTATGACATTTTCCATTTTATTCACCATTCCCTTTCTAATAATTCCCAACATTCTGTTTGCTTTTTTGACTGCCGCAGCACACTGAACCGCCGATTTCAATGTGTTGTCCACTATGACGCCTAGATCTCTTTCTTGGGTTGTAGCACCTAATATGGAACCCAACATTGTGTAATTATAGCATGGGTTATTTTTCCCTATATGCATCACCTTGCACTTATCCACAATAAATTTAATCTGCCATTTTGATGCCCAATTTTCCAGTCTCACAAGGTCTTCCTGCAATTTATCACAATCTGCTTGTGATTTAACTACTCTGAACAATTTTGTGTCATCTGCAAATTTGATTATCTCACTCGTCGTATTTCTTTCCAGATCATTTATAAATATATTGAAAAGTAAGGGTCCCAATACTGATCCCTGAGGCACTCCACTGTCCACTCCCTTCCACTGAGAAATTTGACCATTTAATCCTACTCTCTGTTTCCTGTCTTTTAGCCAGTTTGCAATCCATGAAAGGACATCGCCACCTATCCCATGACTTTTTACTTTTCCTAGAAGCCTCTCATGAGGAACTTTGTCAAATGCCTTCTGAAAATCCAAGTATACTATATCTACAGGTTCACCTTTATCCACATGTTTATTAATTCCTTCAAAAAAGTGAAGCAGATTTGTGAGGCAAGACTTGCCCTGGGTAAAGCCATGCTGACTTTGTTCCATTAAACCATGTCTTTCTATATGTTCTGTGATTTTGATGTTTAGAACACTTTCCACTATTTTTCCTGGCACTGAAGTCAGGCTAACTGGTCTGTAGTTTCCCGGATCTCCCCTGGAGCCCTTTTTAAATATTGGGGTTACATTTGCTATCTTCCAGTCTTCAGGTACAATGGATGATTTTAATGATAGGTTACAAATTTATACTAATAGGTCTGAAATTTCATTTTTTAGTTCCTTCAGAACTCTGGGGTGTATACCATCCGGTCCCGGTGATTTACTACTCTTAAGTTTGTCAATCAGGCCTACCACATCTTCTAGGTTCACCGTGATTTGATTCAGTCCATCTGAATCTTTACCCATGAAAACCTTCTCCATTACGGGTACTTCTCCAACATCCTCTTCAGTAAACACCGAAGCTGATTTACGCCTGCTGAAAGCAGGCGTAAATCTGGCAACAAAGGGTGGGGGGGGGGGGGGGTTTAGATAGGGCCGGAGGGGGGGGTGGGTTAGGTAGGGGGAGGGCGAAGAAAAGTTCCCTCTGAGGCCACTCCGATTTCGGAGCGGCCTCGGCGGGAACAGGCAACGCACGCCGGGCTCGGCGCACGCAGGTTGCACAAATGTGCACCCCCTTGCTCGCGCCGACCCCGGATTTTATAAGATACGTGCGGCTATGCGCGTATCTTATAAAATCCAGCGTACTTTTGTTCGCGCCTGGTGCGCGAACAAAAGTACGCCCTTGCGCAAATTTATAAAATCTACCCCAATGGGCAGTGTGAGGATTCTTCAAGCGGATCCAGACCTTGGACTTTTGTTAACTATGGGTTCTGTTTCATTCCATATATAAAGGCCTCTATGCTGTCAAATTCAGTAGTGGGTGAATAATAATTCCCAGGATTAAATCTGCATGGGACAGACAGGAACATCCCGACAGCCAGATATCCTTCTTGCAGCAAAAGAAAAAATGCCACGAACTGAGTATCAGCAGATCCATGGCTCAAGAATTTTGTAAAACAGAGACCAGTGTCTTTTGCCAGTTTTTAAGGGGTCCTAGGAATCAATCTTTGAATTATTTCCCAATGTCATTTAGGAAGACCCTCAAACATCTATTCCCTACCCATCATTGCATCTGACTGATTTATTTGGTTACGCTTAAGCGTTAGGAATGAGTACAGAACTGTTCTGAGTTGCTCTGCCATTCTGTTTTGCCTCTTCTTGTAAGGGACAATCCTGCTCCCTCTCATCTGCCTTTGCATTGTAATTCATGTTCATTAAAGCAATTTTGTTTCAAGCATAATTTATCTGCAGAGATATTTCCTCAATGATAGATCTATAATGATTACTGTTTGCATGCAAACTCCTCCCGGTGCACTTTAGCACAATCCCTTTCATGCTATCAATGCAACATTCCTAACAAAGTATGTCATACCTTTCACTGGGCGAACAGTCTAATAAATCTCAACCAGCCATTAGTCAAATACATTTTTAAAAAAAAATTTGAATTTCATGTGCATCTTGAGTCTGCACGTGGTACCTAATGTCCTGAGAAATGTTTGAGTCCAAGTAAGAGTTTGTAAGTTGGCCTCTGACCCTGAAGCAATCTCGCCGTAGAACTGAAATGCATGCTGGGAAACCAGAAATTGTTTTCTGAAAACATTTGATAGATCGCTGTTTTTCAAGGAGTTAACAGGAAAAAAAAAACAACTTTTAGAGACTAGATCTTAGTGATAAAGCATTGTGGTAGTGCCATCACTCTACAAGCCGGTGCACATGATACCCCCAACAGTTGTACTCTTCCACTACAAGCAAGCAGACTGCTGCACATGAGAATATTAAATTGGATACAACTGTAGCAAAAAGTTATAATTAGATTGGCATTTTACTTCAGTCTGGATTGGGAATATATTAAAATTTCCTTTATTGTTTGGCTCACGATGGCCTTTCTACATGACAAAGATTTGCTGTATAGTGCCCTTACGGCTGACTCGGTGTTTCCTCAAACTTGTTGCGGACTTCACAGAGCTCTTTAAAGCCTTTCTCCAGATCATCAGCTGCCTGTCGGATATTGGCTGCAGATTCTGCTTTTGCCCCTTTCTGCAGATCTATTGCATCTTTGGTAATGCTGAAGGCATCCAACAGTAGGAAGATCCCTGCTAAAACACCTGTAACTTTAGCTATGCTTCGGATGCCTTCGACAGCACTTTCAGTCACTTTTGAGAGCTTCACCAACCGCACGATCTCCGCAGCACTGACAATTCCTCGCCCCAACCTGGGCATTGCCAATATCATGACTGGTTCAAGATCATGCAGTGTGAATTTGGAGAAATTCTCATCATTCCTTATCCGCTCCAGTAACTGCTGAATACCCTTCAAGCACTTATCAATATCCTTCATGTTTTTCTCGTACTGCTGTATCATCTCCTCCACTTTCTTCCTGTCCAAATAGTCATTCACCGTGTCGGAGATGGTGGCTGTGGCACTGGTGATTCCCCCAGCGGCTGCAACACCAAGTCCCACTTCTGTTAGAATCAGAGAAGTCCCGAAGCTGAATGGCGATGCTATAAGGCCAACGATGGTGGCAATACCTCCAGCTACACTCACGGCACTTCCGGTGATGCTGGCAACAGTTGCACCATAATGGAAGTCATCCAGGTTATCGGCAATTTGGTGCAGCTCAGCAATGCTCTTCTTGAAGGAATCAGTGTGCTGCTCCATGAGCTTGATAAAGTACCGCATACCGTCCTTCGTTTTATGGGCAGCTTCCACAATATCTATAGGACAGGAAGGAGAACAAAAGGGTAAATGCAAGTGTCTTCTCAAAAGGAGCCACGTGTATAGTATCCTACCTGAAGCACGTTACAGTGTTTATCATCTTCTGCTTTTCCTACAGACACAGAACTAATGTGTAAATCCAAACCCTGCTCATCTATCTTAAACACAGAATATGACGACATATAAAGATGGCAAAGCCCATCAATGCGCACATTATCATACCTACTGCAATACAGCCAGGGCCGGTATAAGGATATTCGGCACTCTAGATGAACCATGAATCTTGCATCCTCCCCCCAAACCACCACCTATTTTAGCAGTGTTGGCACAGCATCCACTTCTCCCTCTCTGCCGTATCCTGCATTCCCCCTCCCCACAGTGCCCAGAATCCCTTTTCTCTAGCCCTCTATCCAGCATTTCTCTTCTCTTCCCTCCTAGCATCAACGTTTCTCTCCCTGCTCAGCACACCAGCATCAGGCCAATATCTGTGCTCCCTTTTTGCCATGCCCAGTATTCTCTTTCTCCACCCCCTACATGTCCCCCCTTCTCTCTCCACCACCCAGCATCCTCTTTTCACAACTCTCCCATTGATATGGTTCTCCAAAATAAACGCTTAGAGCCAACAGCTGTACAGAAAAGCTTTTTATTTAAATGCTATAAAATAATATAACAACGCCTTATGGAGAGAGAGACTGGCAGAGTGCTAGGGAAAGCACTGACATAAATCCCCCTCTCTCAAATGATTTCACTGATAAGACTTTATATAGGATTTTTCTCTTGTACAATTCCAACCCCTAAACTAGGTTACATAATTGTCAACATTTCTATGATTGGTTTTCTACTATCAACAACTAATCTGAATGTAGATTTGTTCTCGCTCTGCATGTAAATTCATCCTCACCTTGTATGCTAATGGACTTGCAACTAACTACATTGTCATTTTGACCTTGTTGATTCTAAACAGTTCCTGTAGCCCTGAAGCCCTGTTCTTTTTGATTATTCAGCATTTTCTTTTTAGCCTGCAGCATCAGGTTGTCTAGCAAAAGCAAAGCAGAAATATTATATAATACTTATTAGCAGTTAAAAAATTCTTATAATCAAAAGAAAAATAACACAACTTAGGAGAACAAGAATATTGACTTGTGACATATCAAAAAGTGTTACATTTCCTTTTCATTGCTCTTTATTACAAGTTATGCCTATGATAGGGCCTATGAGCACCACAACACCTCTCTTCCAGCTTCCTCTATCTTCACCCCCACATCTACCCAGCATCCATCTCCTTTTCTCTTGTGTGATGCCTTAAAAGTGAGTAGGTGGCCCTATCCCCTCAAACGTTTGGCACTGTAGGTGACAACTGAGTTTGCCTAATAGAAGAACAGGCCCTGAATTCACAAGAACACTTGATCTCTGGGTTTACCCTGCTGTGGCAGGGTGAATGCAAGCCTATATCGAATCATTAGTAAGGTCATCTTATGCAAAACTTCCTGTTACAACACCTTAAACCACTTCTCGAACCATCTAATTTCTGTACAATACTCCAATCTTTGGATTTCTCTTCAATGGACTACTGTGACTCATTATTTCTTGGTCTTCCCGATAATACTTTACGCTCTTTTCAGTTGATTCAAAATGCAGAAGCATGTCTGCTAACTGGAGCAAATGACTCTGGTTCTGCAGACACTCCACTGGCTTCCAATTCATCAATGCATCAAATACAAAACAGCCGCCATGATATTTAACTTCCTGACTCACAATAACATTCCGTGGATTAATTCCACACCTAATATGCATTACTGTAGCCCTAATGCCATATGGGTTCCAAATATCTTTTTTTGTAGGGTATTCTGGTTGGCACCAAAGAAGTGAATGCAAGTTCTTGTGATGTTTTTTACCTCAGAAGACTGTACTTTGAATATTCTTTTTCATGTAAAATCTATTATAAATGCATAATTTTTAATTGTGTACATGGCGAGAGCAGGAGGTAGGGGTGCAAAGGTATAAGATTTGCCAGGAGAGTCACATGATGCAGTGGAGAGGAAGAGGGTTAAATCCTCTCCTGGCCCCTGATCTCATGATCCAGCCCCATCCATGCCTGATAAGCGCTCAATTTTGCATTCGCTGACCCCAGCAAGATAAGGAGAGCACCTGAGACTCCTACCTGGGTCACGAAATGACATCCCGCGCCACAAAAAAAGATAAAGAGAAACTGCGGAGTCCAGAACAGCCCGCCATGATGGAGACAGAGGGACCTGGACGCACTTCGCCTGCAGCGCTTGATGACATAAAAGCAGCAGTTTCCGAAGTGCTCCGACCGGAGCTTAAAATAATCGCGGACAAGCTATCATAGATTTCCTCAACCCTGGCCAACTATGATCACCGTTTTAGTGAGCAGGAAGAGAGGGTATCTGACCTCCAAGATGGCACTTGTACAACGTGAGTGGAGATCACCAAACTACGAGAGACCGTCGCCAAACAGGCCGAGAGGTTAGAAGACCTGGAGAACAGGTCTTGACGATCACATCTAAGATTTTTGGGGTTTCCGGAATCGCTCGATGAGCCTGTCAAAGTTTTTGGAGAACTGGCTGTCTAAAGAATTACAACTCACGATGATGCATGGGCCGCTGAGAATGGAGCGCGAGCACAGGCTACGCCCTAAAGAGGGGAAAAGTGGCCGCCCGAGAGTAATAATTGCTAAAAAATAATTTTATTTTTTAATGTATGTTATCTTCAAGAACAAATACAAACATTTGTTACAATATTCAGATATTGTAATTATTTTAACATTCAAATATTAACTAAAGCAAAAAGTTTACATCTGGTATGAAAGGTAATATTCAGAAGGATATAAAAAATATAAGCGGATTTGAGGAAAAAGAAAAGTAGGATAATTCCTTCTTTCTATAACAATTGAAAACAGAGTACATCTAGATATTTTAACTTTGCCACAAGTCCCAATTTTGCAGATTATTGGGTGTGGGAATCGAGAAAGCTCGAAGTTGAGATAATTCAAAGAATACATATTTTTGATTTTGATATACAATTTCACATTTGCATGGACATTTTAATAACATTTTCCCACCTAAAGCTTCAACCTCTGTTCTCAGGTTTCTTTTTATTTATTTATTTAAAACTTTTATATACTGACGTTCATAAGCATATCACATCGGTTTACAGGTAACAGGGGAATAAATATTTTGGAACTGAGAGGGAAGTATAAAGTTACATGTAACAAGGGTATAGAAGAACTTGGAAGAGTTGTAGAAAAAAGGTCAGGTGACCTAGGAGAGAGGATTTTAAATAGATAGAATAATAATAACTATAATATCATTGCTTGTTAATACATTTTTTTCTCCTATCTTGCGTATCTTTAGAAAAATCGGGATAAATCCAAATTTTATCACCGTGAAACAAGGATAATCGGTTCCGCATAAAACGTCTGAGGACTGTTTCTCTATCTGAAGCAAAAGAAAACGAAACGTGTAAAGCAGATCTACTCATTATTACAGTATCGAGAAAATGGCGTAAGGCTTTTAATCCCGTAGGCTGAGGCCACTCTTGGATGCTTTTCAACTTTTGGGGATCCATTTGAAAGCCATCTTTGGACCCAATGTGCCCTAAAAAAGGCACAGATTCCTGATGAAAAGCACACTTTGAGCTTCGCGTAGAGGTGGTTGTCTCGTAGTCTTCGAAGTACCTTTATCACATCTGCCTGATGCGTCTGAAGGTCTTGAGAGAAGATCAGGATGTCATCTAAATATACCACATGCACTGAAACAGTAAGTCTCACAGAATTTCATTCATCATATTCAGAAACATCGCTGGAAGGGCATGACTTAAGTACTCAATGTCCATCACGGGTGTTAAAGGCTGTTTGTCAGCTTCAACAGCTGTCCAGATGTCACTGGAATTCCTCCAGGTCAGGTCAGTAAGGCATTTTAAGGGCATTCAAGGACTGCAAGCAGGCCAAGGCAGCAGAGGATTCTGGGTCAGTTGCCCTCTGAGCTCAAGCACACATATCACTTTAAAGCCGCTTACTGCTTTTTTTTTTTACTCCATTTTCCGGTTTTCTCTTTCTTTCTGCTTTTGCTAGGTTTTTTTTTTTCAAAAAACAAAACGGAGAATTAGAGAGGTAACACTGATGAAAAGTGCCATTGGGGGGCTCCCGAAGCAGTGAGGCAAGGCCAAAAATGAAGAGTGAGAAAAATATAGAAAAGAGAGAGAGAAGTCTGTCTATGCCCCGGCGTGGAGAAAAAAGAAAAGACTGAGGGACCTCCGAGGCAATGGTTGCGTGGGAAATCCCGCATATGCTCAATAGAGCAAAGGCTCTATGAGCTAGGAGAGAGAGGTCTAGGTTGATGCCATCAGTGCACATCACCCAAGATGATGGCTAATTCAGCCTGCTTATATATGGAAAAAAAACCATCACTCATAATAATAAAACGAAAAAATATTTCAAAACTGCAGATGAATAGAACATTCAATAATTAAAAACTCATAATTGCTTTCATATTTTCCCCAAAACCCAATAAAATATTTCAAAAGGGCAGACAACAAATAACACAAAAATTAAAACTAAGGGAAAAGTTAACCAAATTATAGCTACACAATTCAAGGTTCCACATCTGGAGTCACTATTCAGGAAAAGGATCTAGGGTGTCATTGTTGATAACACATTGAAATCTTCTGCTCAGCGTGCATCAGCAGCCAAGAAAGCAAAAAGAATGCTAGGAATTATTAGGAAAGGAATGGAGAATAAAACAGAGCATATCATAATGTCTCTGTATCACTCCATGGTGCATCCTCATCTTGTGTTCATATATCATACACACACAGAATGCTGGGGATTATTAGGAAAGGAATGGAGAATAAACAGAGAATATCATAATGCCTCTGTATCACTCCATGGTGCATCCTCATCTTGTGTTCATATATCATACACACACAGAATGCTGGGGATTATTAGGAAAGGAATGGAGAATAAAACAGAGAATATCATAATGCCTCTGTATCACTCCATGGTGCATCCTCATCTTGTGTGCATATATCATACACAAACAGAATGCTGGGGATTATTAGGAAAGGAATGGAGAATAAACAGAGAATATCATAATGCCTCTGTATCACTCCATGGTGCATCCTCATCTTGTGTTCATATATCATACACAAACAGAATGCTGGGGATTATTAGGAAAGGAATGGAGAATAAAACAGAGCATATCATAATGCCTCTGTATCACTCCATGGTGCATCCTCATCTTGTGTTCATATATCATACACAAACAGAATGCTGGGGATTATTAGGAAAGGAATGGAGAATAAAACAGAGAATATCATAATGCCTCTGTGTCACTCCATGGTGCATCCTCATCTTGTGTTCATATATCATACACAAACAGAATGCTGGGGATTATTAGGAAAGGAATGGAGAATAAAACAGAGCATATCATAATGTCTCTGTATCACTCCATGGTGCATCCTCATCTTGTGTTCATATATCATACACAAACAGAATGCTAGGAATTATTAGGAAAGGAATGGAGAATAAAACAGAGCATATCATAACGCCTCTGTATCACTCCATGGTGCATCCTCATCTTGTGTTCATATATCATACACAAACAGAATGCTGGGGATTATTAGGAAAGGAATGGAGAATAAAACAGAGAATATCATAATGTGTCTGTATCACTCCATGGTGCAACCTCATCTTGTGTTCATATATCATACACAAACAGAATGCTGGGGATTATTAGGAAAGGAATGGAGAATAAAACAGAGAATATCATAATGTGTCTGTATCACTCCATGGTGCATCCTCATCTTGTGTTCATATATCATACACAAACAGAATGCTGGGGATTATTAGGAAAGGAATGGAGAATAAAACAGAGAATATCATAATGTCTCTGTATCACTCCATGGTGCATCCTCATCTTGTGTTCATATATCATACACAAACAGAATGCTGGGGATTATTAGGAAAGGAATGGAGAATAAAACAGAGAATATCATAATGTCTCTGTATCACTTCATGGTGCGACCTCATCTTGTGTTCATATATCATACACAAACAGAATGCTGGGGATTATTAGGAAAGGAATGGGGAATAAAACAGAGAATATCATAATGCCTCTGTATCGCTCCATGGTGCATCCTCATCTTGTGTTCATATATCATACACAAACAGAATGCTGGGGATTATTAGGAAAGGAATGGAGAATAAAACAGAGAATATCCTAATGCCTCTGTATCACTCCATGGTGCATCCTCATCTTGTGTTCATATATCATACACAAACAGAATGCTAGGAATTATTAGGAAAGGAATGGAGAATAAAACAGAGAATATCCTAATGCCTCTGTATCACTCCATGATGCATCCTCATCTTGTGTTCATATATCATACACAAACAGAATGCTGGGGATTATTAGGAAAGGAATGGAGAATAAAACAGAGAATATCATAATGTCTCTGTATCACTCCATGGTGCATCCTCATCTTGTGTTCATATATCATACACAAACAGAATGCTGAGGATTATTAGGAAAGGAATGGAGAATAAAACAGAGGATATCATAATGCCTCTGTATCACTCCATGGTGCATCCTCATCTTGTGTTCATATATCATACACAAACAGAATGCTGGGGATTATTAGGAAAGGAATGGAGAATAAAACAGAGAATATCATAATGCCTCTGTATCACTCCATGGTGCATCCTCATCTTGTGTTCATATATCATACACAAACAGAATGCTGGGGATTATTAGGAAAGGAATGGAGAATAAAACAGAGAATATCATAATGCCTCTGTATCACTCCACGGTGCGACCTCATCTTGTGTTCATATATCATACACAAACAGAATGCTGGGGATTATTAGGAAAGGAATGGAGAATAAAACAGAGAATATCCTAATGCCTCTGTATCTCTCTGTGGTGAGATCTCATCTTGAATATTGTGTGCAATACCGAGAAGGGCGACCAAAAAGTTAAAGTGGATGGAATGATTCCCTATGAAGAAAAGCTAAAGAAGTTAGGGCTGTTCAGCTTGGAGAAGAGACAGCTGAGGGAGGATATGATAGAGGTCTAGAAAATGAGTGGCTAGGAACAAGTTAAATGAATTGGTTGTTTATTTTTCAAAAACTACAAAACACTAGGGACACACAATGAAGTTACTAGGTGATACATTTAAAACTAATAAGAGAAAAACATAATTAAGTTCTGGAATTCATTGTCAGAGGATGTGATGAATGCTGTTAGGGAAGCTGCATTTAAAAAAGGTTTGGACATTTCCTGGCTTGGCCACTGTTGGAATCAAGATCCTGGGCTTGATGGATCTTTGGTCTGATCCAGTATGGCATGTTCTTATGTTCTTATGTTACGTATTCAAACGTGAGCCAGACCTCTCATCTGGGACATCAGTTTCAAAAAGAAACTGATGTCCTGAGGCTTCTACTTCACAGTCTCATTATGAGAGCCTAAACAAGATTTTTAACTAGCAAACTGAGCAGGCATGAACTGCAAATCACAGAACAGCTACACAGCAGCAAACTAAAAGGTTTTATTTGTGGATAATGATGTTATTCATATATAATCTGGCCTATAGCAGTTCAATGGCCTGGAGGCAGTGTGCAGGAGACTAGGGTTCAAATCCTGGCCCCATCGTAGGCTCCTGGGACTGACAGGGGTAGGGATACTATGGAGGCAGTATTCACAGCAGCTGCAACTCAAAAGGGACAGCTCTGGGTTAATTGGGGTGCAGGTGCCCAGGTTCCAGAGGGAGCTGCAGTCTATTGCTGTGATGTCTGCATTACAGAGGGAGGCGGGTGGGGAATAATCGGGGAAAAGCAGAGAAGGCGGCCCCTGGAGTCTCAGCTTGTGGGGGCAGACCCCGACGAGGCTGGAAGGAGAGCAAGGCCATGAAAATAATAGCAATGTAAGCCGGAGAGTATTTCATACATTGGATAAATATAACCGTGTCTGAAAGGCGGAATATTATTCAAATAATATCTTGTGGTGGAAACCTCCGGATGACATTCTCGGGGGTGGTACATAAGCAGCTTGGGGTTATTTTGTTCACTTGTGTGTTTTTTCTTATGGGGATACTTTAAGGATGTTTTGGAGGCTAACGACTGTGGAACAGGAGTGCGTCCCACCCCACTGTCTGAGATCACAGACCCATAGGAGGCCCGGGCTGCTGATGTGACCCAACTGCAGAGTGCACCATCAGCTCCAAAGCCCTGATTCCAAGGGAAACTTACCAAACGTATCCGATTCATCCTCCACATAATCCCACTCCCGCGGTGCAACCTGCAGGCAGAGAAACATTCAGTTATTAATCTGCACTGGCGGGCAAAGGGAATATTAACGTGCGGTTATTGCAAAAAGCAAACTAAAGTATTTAGCTGGCTAACTCAGAAGTTAGGCTCTGTCGCTGGACAATTAAATAAACTTTTTAGTGAATAGTGTGTATTCTGGAATTATTTTAAATAAAGTAAATACCTACACTACCAATGGTAAAAGGTTTTTAATGATGTGTATAAATTTAAAAATGTTAAGTGGAGTCAGAGAAAGGTTTTATACATGGTGTAGGTGCCCTGCACCTCTGTAAGGTGAACGTATAATCATCAACCTTCCTCCTCCTCCTCAATAGCTTTTAACGATTATTTTTTTTAAGAATTCTATATGTGGACTTGTGTTGTCCCTAACAACACCTGAAGGACTCTTCCGTGGCAATATGATTTTTAAATGCGTGACCGCAAAAGTTTACTCCATAATACTCAATGAGAATGTCAATAAAGGGTATAAAAACAGACTTCCCCGATTTTCTTATAAGTTATCCCAACATGTTTCAGACGTAAATGCCTTTCCTCTGGGGGTTCGATGTTTACCGGGACCAACTTCACGGAGTCTGCAACCCTCTCCTCGACGGTTTCTCCTGAGCTCAAAATATTGTGCCACAGGGCGATCTTCCTCTGTCGATCGCCGGGAAGGATAACCTGTCGGGTGAGCTGGATCCTTATATATATTGCTACTGGAGCTAAACGTAACCAATGAGAAGCTTCAACGTTGCAACGGGATTAATGACGTCACAATCGGACCTGCAAGAGAACTCGCTCTAAGTGCTGGTAATACGATACACGGACCTGAAAGAGGCACTCTGAGCTGTCAAAATTGTAAACAGCGGAAGCCCTCCTACAAACTTTAAAGGTGCAAACAATTTAATCATTAGAGCGACAAGAGAGCGGGATGGCTGGCATGTCAAAAAGCGTAGTCGCTATACTCCACTAATCATTTACAGAAGAGTGTTGAAATTGAGCTCATCGTTCATGCCTCGGGGTACGGAAGTTTTCAATGTAAATATCCAGAAGGCTTCTCGTGTGTTAAGTAACGATCGTATGTCCCCACCGCGTGGTGAGGGATTTATTCGCTCGATGATCGTCCATTTTAAGTCTGGAATTTTGTGCCCAGAATCCACTAGGTGTTGAACCATAGGTGCGGTAAGTTTCAATGTAGTAAACCGTGATTTATGTTCCCCAAGTCTTACTCAAATAGGTCTAGTAGTACGTCCAATGTATAACTTGGGACATGTGCAGATGATCGCGTACACAACATTATAGGACTGACAATCGGTGTTACTCTTTCTCCAAATCTTATATCCTAAGAGTGGAACTTCCCATAGAACACCTGTAATGGTCTGTGTACACCAAGAACAATGGCCACACATTTGATGACCCACTAAGGGGTCCTCCCTATCAAGACTGTCTATCTGGGCATGCACTGCCTGGTCTCTGATGTTTTTCCCCCGAGACATGGCAAATGTAGGTGGTTCCAAAAAAGTCATGCATTGACAATATATGCCAATGTCTATAAATGGCTGCTTTTATTGTACTTGCTGCCGTAGATTGTTGCAAAACACATGTCAACCGAGTTTCCTCCTTATGAGGTTTGTATTGTAATAGTGACGTTCGTGCACTAAATTTTGCTCTTTTGTAAGCGCAGTTAACAGCCTTCTGTGGATATCCCCATTGTTGAAATCTGCCAGCCAAAATCGCTGCCTGTGTCTCAAAGTCCTTCTCGGTGGAACAAATTCTTTTAGCTCTAAAATACTGACTCACTGGGAGCCACCGAGAAGGACTTTGAGACACAGGCAATGTTGTGTACGCGATCATCTGCACATGTCCCAAGTTATACATTGGACGTACTACTAGACCTATTCGAGTAAGACTTGGGGAACATAAATCACGGTTTACTACATTGAAACTTACCGCACCTATGGTTCAACACCTAGTGGATTCTGGGCACAAAATTCCAGACTTAAAATGGACGATCATCGAGCGAATAAATCCCTCACCACGCGGTGGGGACATACGATCGTTACTTAACACACGAGAAGCCTTCTGGATATTTACATTGAAAACTTCCGTACCCCGAGGCATGAACGATGAGCTCAATTTCAACACTCTTCTGTAAATGATTAGTGGAGTATAGTGACTACGCTTTTTGACATACCAGCCATCCCGCTCTCTTGTCGCTCTAATGATTAAATTGTTTGCACCTTTAAAGTTTGTAGGAGGGCTTCCGCTGTTTACAATTTTGACAGCTCAGAGTGCCTCTTTCAGGTCCGTGTATCGTATTACCAGCACTTAGAGCGAGTTCTCTTGCAGGTCCGATTGTGACGTCATTAATCCCGTTGCAACGTTGAAGCTTCTCATTGGTTACGTTTAGCTCCAGTAGCAATATATATAAGGAGCCAGCTCACCCGACAGGTTATCCTTCCCGGCGATCGACAGAGGAAGATCGCCCTGTGGCACAATATTTTGAGCTCAGGAGAAACCGTCAAGGAGAGGGTTGCAGACTCCGTGAAGTTGGTCCCGGTAAACATCGAACCCCATGAGGAAAGGCATTTACGTCTGAAACATGTTGGGATAACTTATAAGAAAATCGGGGAAGTCTGTTTTTATACCCTTTATTGACATTCTCATTGAGTATTATGGAGTAAACTTTTGCGGTCATGCATTTAAAAATCATATTGCCACGGAAGAGTCCTTCAGGTGTTGTTAGGGACAACACAAGTCCACATATAAAATTCTTAAAAAAAATAATCGTTAAAAGCTATTGAGGAGGAGGAGGAAGGTTGATTATACGTTCACCTTACAGAGGTGCAGGGCACCTACACCATGTATAAAACCTTTCTCTGACTCCACTTAACATTTTTAAATTTATACACATCATTAAAAACCTTTTACCATTGGTAGTGTAGGTATTTACTTTATTTAAAATAATTCCAGAATACACACTATTCACTAAAAAGTTTATTTAATTGTCCAGCGACAGAGCTTTGCTCTTGATTGTTTTTGTTTAGTACAGCAGTTCGCGGCATAGGTGTATCTTTTGATATTGATTAGGTTTAACTCAGAAGTTACCCAGCTAAATGACTATTTGGGCTCATATCCAGGTAAATGCGAGCTGGCTAATAAGTTAGGTGTCTGTCTATTTTATTTATTTATTTATTTGGCATTTTTTTTTTATATACCGACGACCGTTTGCACATCATATCGGTTTACAATTAACTTAGAAATTATAGGCTAGGCCTTTACATGGAACAGATAACAGTCTAGAATTTAGCCGGATAAGTTAAGGGGCGTTCCAGGTGCGTAACTGGGAAGAGCTGAGTTGGCCAACTTAGTTAACCAGCTACCTCCGATATACAGAGTTACCCGGATAACTTAGCTGGCAAACAGGCCAATGCTATATCGGCGAGTAGAAAACGGGCACTCAATGCTGAGAACCTGCTTTCTTAGTGTGCATCCAACCACCTCTCCTGGGCGCCCGATCTAATATTTAAATGACTTGCTGTGCTAAAAAGGACACACTAGGGAAAATTATGTGTCCCTAGCTCGTCCTTGTCATCGGACATGCAGAAGATATGGCTGGGCATCCAGCGGCTGACCTGATCTAAGCTCCCTTCCTCCAAGGTCTGGCCCAATGGGCCAAGCAGTCCAGGTCGGAACCGGGCATCCGGTACCTGAAATTGGGAATCTGAGGTCCATATTAATAAAACCTCCCTTGCCAAACTGCAAATCTCCTCCCTCCAGGCCAGGAATCCCTGCCGGAGACCCTCCTCTGGCAGGGCTGTTCCCGATTGGTCCTTTTCACTGACAGAAGGACAACCTTCTGAGAGGTGATTAGTCCTGTCATTCACTTGTGACAGTGAACGGACCAATTGGCAATAAGTGAAGGAATAAATTGTTTGTTTGTTACACACTGTTCCTTGTAAAGGCTTTGCCTAGATATTTTTTGGTTTGTAAGTTATCTGTAAACCGGCACGATGTGCAAACGGCTGTCGGTATATAAAATTAAATAAATAAAATAAAAATAAAAAAGTGAAGGAATAAATGAATAAATATTAAGTGTTGGGCATTGTCACATGTTAGTGAAAGGACCAATCACCTTTCAGAAGGCTGTCCTGAAAAGGGATTTGTCCTTTTCACTGTCAAAATCTCAGTGAAAAGGACCAATTGGGAACAGCCCTGCCAGAGGAGGGTCTCCGTCAGGGGTTCCTGGCCGGGAGGGAGGAGATTTGCAGTTTGGCAAGGGGGGTTTTATCATACGGACCTCAGATTCCCGATTTCAGGTACAGGACCCCCGGGTCAGACATGGACCCCTTATCCCATCAGGCCAGACCTTGGCAACAGAACATTACTCCTTTTTCTGAACCTCCGACTTAATATCGGCACAATATTAAGTGAGAGGAAGTCCAGAAAAGCTGTATTTTCTGCTTACTTTGGGGGCTCCTCAAGAGTTAATACCTGCACCAGGGCAGGCATTCATTTTTGAGAGTTAAAATGTGCACATGGGGTACACATTTTTTTTTTTTTTGCAGAGGTGAATAATAGTTAATTGCCTCATCAACATGAATTTACATGTGATGAGCGCTATTAGCTATGCGCTGGTTTGGACGCGCTAATTCCCGTATTGAATCAGGGGTTATGGATGTGCATCCAAAACGTGCGTCCATGGTATTGCATCGGCCTCTAAGTCTGATTGGGTCAAAGATTTCTCCTAAAGTTAGCCGCCGCCTATAGTTAGCTGACTAATTAGAGGGTCTATTTACTAAAGGTTTTCTCCCATTTAGTTATTATAGGAAAAGTGCTTAGTAAATAGGACCCTAAGATAACTGGCTATATTCAATAGTGTGGTTCAATATGCCTCCAGATTTAGCCAGATAATCTTATCCGGCTAATTTTGCTATCCAGACTGTCTGAATATAGTCCTCTGAATGTATATGGTTGTAGATGTGGCTGTGAGACACTTTCTTCAAATAGTTATTTTTATCCATTTATCCACATTAGACAGAGCCGCAGTGCAAGCTTTATACACACACACGCACACATATATAGTAGCCTCCCATAGAAGAGGTACAGCACAGGCAGCAGCAGTGCAAACACTCTCTCTCTCTTTCTCTCTCGCCCCCACACATAACAGCTCCAGCATATGGGCTGCTACAAGGGTATTAGGACCGTAGGAGAACCTTACAGCCTGGCGCTTCCCCTTCCCTCCAGAACATCACACACATGACTAATAATTTTGCATTTAGTTTTGTTTTTTAATATTCTGTTTATTTGAATCTCCAGGAAGGAATAGAAATGGAACCACAACAAGGATAACAAGAAAACAATAATAAATGTACAAAAGTAAACAATATGTTCAAAACATCAGAGCATATGAAATTAGATTCCATTCCAGAGCAACTTCACTTTTTAACATTCTTAAATGTGTCCTATTAACACAACCCTCAGTCACACCCCTTCCTCCTTACAATCATGTACAGCATTCACACGTACCCACACACTGCACACAATCCAGCTAGGTCCTCGCCCCTCTAGTCTCAACAAAATGTTCCAATAAGTTCCTTAAAGAAATTCAGGACTTGTTTCATAACCGAAAATGTCCTCTCTGATTGACCACTTCCCTTAAAGAAAGGATATTGTGAGGGTTCAGTATGTGCAGTTTCTAAGATAACCTCTCTCCAGCACTATTCCAATGCATTAATACCCCCCTTTCAGTAACTGCTGCCCCTTAGCAAAAGCATTAAGCCGACCAGATGTCTGTAGCTCTCATAATCTGCTCTAATGAGACCAAACTCTGTCTCCAATAGGCTTGTGATGTATTAAACATATGCCACAGGGCACCTTCCTGGACTTTCCACTTCAACCAAAGCTCAGAATGCCAGATATTCAAGGGATGTCCCAAGATCCTATCATTATACCCTCTGTGCAGCAACTTAAACTGTGTCTCCTTCACATGAGCTGCCGTAAAGTGTCTCTATATCCCTACAAAATAAGGCATCTTCTGCAATTTCTTCTCCTAGGTCCTTACTCCATTGTCGCCCCAGTTTAGTTAAGTAAGGAGAAGGCAGTAAAGATTTAAGGTGAGGAGACCAAACAGCAATTCTGTTAAATTTTGGGATCGTTTCAAGAAAACTCTTCTTGCTTGGTAGCCACTATACTATCCAATCTACCTTAGCTCACTTGCATGCAGTAGTGGCAAACTTGCAAAAAAGCAAAAATCTGATATTTGGGTAGGTCCCATGTCTCCCTCAGCTGATCAAATGAGTAAAACACTGATAGTATTCTCATCTACCCATTGATAGACTTTTGGGCCCAAGTGTGAAATACAGATTTTCCCCATCCTGGCTGGAAATCACGATTATTGGCAGGCCTGGCGCAACCGGTTGTGCATTCTGTGCATTTGCACAGAATGCCACACCTGGGATGGTGGCGGGCTGGCGGCACCAGGAGAGGCTGAGGGCTACCAGCTGCTTAGGCTCTGTTGGCAGCCCATGGCCTCGCCTATTGCCAAACGGCACAAGGCTTCCGCTCCCTCCCCCCAAGCAGGAAGATCAGTTGGCCGTAGTGGCGTTCTAAGGGGGGGGGGGGGCAAGTACAGGAAGGTCCCATGGCGGTGTGATTTAATGTGCTGGTGGGGTTCCTAATCCCCAACCGCAAAAGTGATGTCGCAGTGCTGCCGGTTTTTCCTCCAAGCCAGCGGCAGCAGAAGAGGCCCTGCAGTGCCGCCAACCTTTCCCTGGAGCCAGTGGCAGATGAAGAGACCGTGCTCTGTAGCCAGTGGCCGAAAGAGAGGTCTAAAATATGTGTTAAAGAGCGAGAGATTGGCCCTGTGAGTGTGAGTGCCTGTGTATGAGAGGGTGTGTGTGAGGGCGCCTGTATATGTGAGTGTATCTGTGTGTGACTGTGTAAGAGCCTCTGTGTGAGTCTCTGTGAGAACCTGTGTCCCTATGAATGTGTCTGTGAGAGAGCGTGTGTGTTTGTGTATGTTTTGTGCCTGTGAGAGCCTGTGTATCACATATAGGCTCTCATAGGCAAGCACACACACACACATGCAATGTATCTATGAGAGTGAAGGAGGGGCAGCCTGTGTATGTAAGAGAGAGAGTGTGTGTGAGAGAATGAATGTGTTATTGTGTGTGTATGTGTGTGTGTGAGAGAGAGAGAAGATAAAATGTGTGCGGCCCTACTACCCGCAATCCACGACAATCTCAGAGTTAGTGATAATCAGATCCCATGTATGAAGAACAGATTTTTAAACCTTATTAATTTTAATTATTGGGCATAATTTGATGATTCTGCTCTTTTGAAATATTTATTTTTTGGGGGGGGAATAGAACTTTTTTATTCATCAGATTTTAGAAATTTTTCAAGGTGTTTGGGAAATTTTCAATATTCTATTCATTAATTGGTTTGAAATATTCTTTTTATGAATATGACTATTATTCTGATTAATGGTTTATATTTTTTGATTTTATTTAATGTTTTTATTTTTCCATTGTTTGTTCTGCATGTACAGGCTGGCTTCTTGTGGGTTCCAGTTCAGTTCTTCTCAGCACGTTTCTGTTGATGCTTTCTGATCTCTTTATTCTGAATTTGGTCAGAGTCTGTCTGGGTTCTGCATATCTGACCGAGGTGAGGTATTTTGCTGGCATGTAATTTCTGTGAAGGGATCTATAGCAGCCTGGTTTCCTAATTAGAATTTTATTGGTGTTCTAGGGCCTGGTGTAATACATGCAGTGTTGCATTTTTGTAGATAAGATTGTTAGGGTTGTTTTGGTAGGGGAGGTTTACTGTATTGTAATGATAATTCTGTTTGTTCATGGCTTTCTGAGGGCTAAGCCCACACCCAGCACACATTACAGAAAGTCTAATTCCATAGGAGCTCCAAGGGTCTTTTTCGCAGAGTTTTCTGGTTGGCACCACAGCAGTGCATGTAAATATAATATGCAGGTTGTAAGTGATAGTTTTGCCTCAGAAAACTGTACTCTTGAATATTCTTTTTCATGTAAAATTTGTTATAAATGCATAATGTAATCGTGTGTGTCTGTAAGGCGTGTGGGAGTGTGTTTGTGCGCGCGTGTGTGGTGTGTGGGGTGGTGGAGTGTGTGGAAGGCTGTAAGGTTTGCCTAGGGTACCCCACACCCTTCCCTCTCCATGGTTTCTCTGTGTGTGTGCGCGCGGGGGGGGGGGGGGTGTTGTGTCAGTTTTTAAAAATACAGATTGCAGGACGGAGCTGGGCTTTATCTGATGAGCCCGGGACAGACACTGAATGAATTGGGGGAGGGGGCATCACAGTAATTTTTCGCACAGGGCAGCAAGAAAGCTCGCAGCGGCCCTGATTATCGGAAGAGTTAAAAAGGGAGACGCTTGCCAATCCTGCCCCAACATCTTCCTCCAGGTAACCCATGAAACCAAAAGCCGTGGCCCCCAACAGTTGGCAATTTGTTCCAGGGGACGTGCAATAAAATGCTGGGGTTCAATGGGTGGCTCCATTCAGCCAACAAGCCTTCAATATCACATTTACTGTTTTTAGAGAGCCAGGTCTTGTATAAGACACAGAAGGCAGAAAATGTGATACAATCGCATGTACAAGTTTGCATTTATAATAATAGTTTTTCCATGAAAAGGAATATTCTGAGACAGCATTATGAGGTCCACATTCAGCTGCTGTGCAGCTCTGCTAGTTAGGGGAATAATCGTAAGGCCCAATTTTAAAATGGCTGCACGCGTAAAAATCAGCGCTTACGTGCGTGGCCAGGCCCTGTGCGCAGTCGTGAGCGTAAGTGCCGATACGTGCACAAGTGCCGGGCCCTGACAAAGGAACGGGCCGGGGGGCATGGTCTGGTCGGGGAGGGGTGGGGCAGGGTAGGATGGAGACTGGCCGAGACAGCGGTCCTTAGCCACAGTCCCAGGGAAGCGCGTGCCTGCAGTTGGCTGGCACGCGCAAACTATTTCTGCTCAGGAGAAGCAGTAAGTAGAAAAATAAATAATTTGCGGGTAGGTAGATAGGGGATGGGGAGGAGAGGGGAAGGGAAAGAAGGTTAGGCAGGGGGTAAGGAAGTTCCCTCCCAGTCCGCTCCTCAACTGGAGCGAACTGGGAGGGAAGAGGGGAAGGCCCTGACTGCTTCACTGCGCGTAATTTACTAAAATTCTCCCTTGCATGCGCTGCCCGCACGTACGCGTGCTGATTTTAAAATCTGGCGCGCATGTATGTGCGGCTGGCACGTGTGCGTGTTTTAAAATCTACCCGTTATTCAGATACCTTCAAGTTAGCTGGATAAATTAACCAGCTAACTTTGAATATCGGAGTTAGCCAGATAACTTCTCCAGCTAACTCAACTCCTCTCCATTACGACCATTCCTGGCCCCTGAATTATCCAGCTAAATGTGACTTATCCAGCTGTGGGATCTGCTGATCTCAGCCGGACATTCAGTACCACTTAGCCGGATAAGTAGGACTTATCTAGTTAAATGCCGTTTTGAATATCTGGCTCTGCATTTACAGGCACTGCTGTGGTGCCAACCAGAAAGTCCTGCAAAAAGGATACTTGGAACCTATATGGTATTAGATCTATTGTGTTGCAAACTCAATTGTAAAGGTCCATATAAATCAAACCAGAAAAAACAATTTAAACAGGAAAAGTTTTGGCATTATGGAATTTTTGGACTTTTCCTGTGTAATTTGTTTTTTCTGGTTTGTTTTACATGGACCTTTGCAACACGCCTGTTGGATTGTGTTTGCCCATCGTTTCACACTTCCTTCTGAGTTTACCCCATTACATCTATTGTAACACATGTTGTGTGCAGACTTGATCATCAGAAAGCCATTGCTGAATCGAAACATGTTTACAATATAGTAAACCTCCCATACCAAAACAGTACTAACTGCCGGCACTAAGACAAAAACAACCCTACTACAAATATTACACCAGGCCCTAAAACATCAATACACCTTCAATTTGTTGCGCCCCTGCCCACACTTCATACGGACAGGGCCTTACCTTCGTGGCCTTGTACCGCTGCTGACACTGCTCTTTGTGGCCCGGACCGCCGCCCACACCTGGTGTCCCATGACTTGGAGACTGCTGCTGACTCCTCAGTTTTTCGCGGCCTGGGTGCCGCCGCCCATGCCATCTTCAGCAGGTCTGGAGGCCTGCTCCTCAGCAGCATGGACGCCGCCGGCGTCGTCTGTCTCTGGGCCCCCCTCCTGTGCGGCTGGGGGTGCTGCCGACGCGGCCTGCCTCTTCCTGCTCAGCAGGGCTGCTGTCCAGGGTCCTGCAAGCCTACCTCTGGCCTTCCTTAGGTGCCAGAGCGTGCCTCTTCAATCCTTTTAAAGGGCCAGTGGCAGAAAGTGGCCACGGCCCCACTGAAGCCTCAGTCTCTGCCTACTTCCTGGATCAGCCCTATAAAAGGGCTTCGCTCCATTCTTCCAGCGTCTTCACATCTATCAAGATGCTCCTAAAGACGTCTCTTCAATCCTGATGCTGTTCCAAGTCTGGATGTCTGTGAGTCCAGATCCTGATGCTGTTCCAAAGTCCGAATATCTTTGAATCCAAATCCTGATGCTGTTCCCAGTCCAGATGTCCATGAGTCCCAATCCTGACACTGTTCCAGTCCAGATGTCCATGAGTCTAGATCCTGTTCCATGTTCCAAGATGTTCCTAGTCCTAGGAGGTCCATTCCAAGTCCTGCAGTCCGCCCCATGTTCCAAGATGCTTCATGTTCCAAGATGTCTGTGATTCCTAGTCCAGAGATGTTCCTAGTCCCCTTCCTGATGTTGTCCCGGTCCTGATGCTCCAGTTCCTGAAGAACCCATTCCTCCGGTGAGTCCTTGTTTTTAAAGTCTGAGGTTCGGTCCTCAAGTGCTAAGTGCCAAGTTTTATCTCCTTGTATCCAGTCCTGACTCCGGAGGCCCCGAGGGGTCGCTTCGCTCCTGTGCTATGAGACTTCCTGAGCTCGCCCTGCTCACCTTGTGGTCCGTGACCAGCCTCCCGGCTGTGTAGGGTGCGTAGGGGACAGTGTGGTCCGTGACCAGCCCCAGGTGCTGTGTAGGGCGCCTGAGGGTCTTGCTCATCCCTGCCTGTGTCCTTGTTCTAAGTTCTTCATCCGAGTCTACAGTGTGGTCCGCGACCAGCCCTACGTGCTGTGTAGGGCACCTGAGGGACATGCCTTCCTCATCCTAGTCTCCACGTCCCCAAGTCTACATTCCAAGTTTACATCTTCCAAGTCTACGTTTGAAGTCTATGCTCGAAGTCTACATTTCAAGAGTACGTTTCAAGTCTATATTCCATGTCTCCAGACTCCTAAGCTCCACGTTGTACTCCTCAACAGTCCCAAGCTCCACGTCGTACTCCTCGAGAGTCCCAAGCTCCACGTCAGACTCCTCAGTCTCAAGTTCCAAGCACCTAGTCCTTGCCCGAGACTTGTCTTAGCCTTGTCTTCCTAGATCCGTCCAGCTCTGTTCCAGTGCCGCCCATTCTCGCACATACACCTCACCACAGGTACGACTCATGTCCCGACCTGAGCCGCCCTGTGGCCCAAGGGCTCCGCTCTCCCATGAGCTGAGTGATGCGCGCCGAGCCCGCACCATCGGCCCCTGAAGGCTGCGCTCGCTACACAATTAGGAAACCGGACAAACCGGTCTGCTATAGATCCCTACACAGAAACTAGATTCCTTGTGACCTCGGGCAAGTCACTTCACCCTCCTTTAGGGGGTCATTTACTAAAAGTTTTCTCCATTTTGTATCTATGGGAAATATGCTTATTAAATAGGGCCCTTAGATTGTAAACTCTCTTGAGATAGGGAAATACCTACAGCACCTGAATATAATCTGCTTTTAAGCATTGTGAGAAATGAAGTTTAAATGTTGCTATTACATATCTATAAAGAATTAGGAATATAAATAGCTTTATATGTCTAATATCCATGCTACTCTATGCTGCTAATTGTTAAATAAAAAGGCTACTAAAATAGGGCCGGAAACACTGACAGCTAGAAAGCACCCTTGTTGTTTTGCTAAGCACAGTAGAAAGAATGGAAGAATTGTTTTAAAGTGTTACTCTCTCAAGAATCTGAGGGCAAAATTGAACTTTGCTTCTAGAAATCGTTTTACACTTCTGATCTTAGGCAGCTGCTTAAAAAGGAAACTGACAAGAGATCTGTGCAGTCTGATTAACCTTTGCACAGCACTTAGAGCACTATCCTTTTTCTGCAGAAGCCGTTGGAGGTCAAAATGCCAAATTAAGAAATCCTCTATTAGGCTTGCTGAGTATAAAGGAATAAAGAGCAGAATGCTGAAGAAGCAATCCCTCTGTGAACCCCACCCTGTGCTTGCCTAAGTCTTTGTGCAGAACAGAAAATTAGAATAGCCTGGTAAAGAATAGAGCTAAAATGCTGACTGCATGGATTAGAAAAAAAGAGGAACAAGAAAGAATGTATAACTTGTAATCTGAGCAATGTAATGTGTGCCTACTGTCTGTGGCCACCCGGGCTTGCAAGTTCATGAGAATAAACTTCTTTGTATGTTCATTAACTAATCATTCCCAGAGAGGAATTTGTTTGTTTCTTACAGTAACATGAAAGATGTTCCATAAATTAATACTAATATTATTACATACTTGCAGAATACTTCCCCTCGGTCACAGACTCTCATTAAAAACAGAAAAAAGAGACCATAAAGTATAAATAGAAATGTGCAGATAAAAATCAAACTGGAAACCGCAACAAGCCAGATTCTGTATGCCATACAATAGAAAAACAGAAACATCACCAGTTCCCATAAAACATAAAAAAAACAACCATCAAACACAATAGTAAAATCATACTAATAAAAAGAATAAATATTCGAAATCGCTGATGAATAGAACGCCCAATAATTTAAAACTCAAATACAAATTTTTTCAAAATTTCCCAAATACCAATAAAATATTTCTAAACAGCAGGCACATCAAACACCCAATAATTAAAACTAATAAGGATTAAAAAAAATCCCCTGCTCTCTAAGCCTGGGTGTTGTTCGCTCCGTCCGTGGTCGGCCCGCAGGCAGCCCTGCTCACCTCGCTCACACTCCAGCAGGTCCCAACGCAGCCTGCCCCCAGTAGTGACCAGTTGCTGCCGACCCCAGCGCTCCGTGTTGGCGTCTCCTAGGCCTTCCACCTCACGGGCTGGCCTACAGGCCTGATCGGCGTCCTCCCTGGCCAGGCCCGGGCCCCTAGGCACGCACGGATCCCGCAGCCTCTTAAAGGGCCTGCGGCAAGAAACTGCTCTGCGGCGTCTCCAGATGATGGCATGTAAGAGCCCTATTTAAGAGAGGCCTCAGACCAGACTTCCTTGCCTTGGCAACAGGTCGTCACACTTGCGTGTGTGTGCGTTGCCGTCCCTTGTGCTTGTTCCTGTGCTAGTTCCTGTGTTTGTTTCAGTGTTCCCGAGTCTCCTCCTGCATTCCCGTGGTCCTTCCAGTGTTCCTGTGCTTGTTCCAGTGTTCCCGAGTCTCCTTCTACGTTCAGCAACCCAGGTTGTACTTCTCACGGACTGATCCTTGGTACTGACCTCTGCTCGCCTTTGACCATGCTCGGACTGATACCTGGAACTGACCTCTGCTTGCCTTGGACTACGCTTGGACTGATCCCCTGGCATTGACCATTGCGCTGCACCTGGACACTCACTTTGCCACTCCTGTGACCACCAGGCCTGCCTGCCTTGGCGCTGTGGTGGCCCATCCCGAGCTAGACCACTAGGGTCCACCTATCCTGCCCGGAGGACCTTCAGTTCCTGTCTTGGACCCGTGACCTCTGTCCAGTCTAGCTCGAGTGTTCACCGCCAGCCGTGCATCCCTGCCATTCGTGGGCACACATCTCCATCGTCTCTTCTGGAGACCCCCAGAAGTCCACCTAAAGCCTAGGCAGCCTGGGAATCCAAGGGCTCAACCCACGGAGCACCCGGGCCGTTATTGGTGAAACTCCGGCTTGCCTCTATCTCCTTGTGTGCTCCACCTCCTGGCCACAGGTTCCCTCTGGGTCCCCTCAGAGGGCCGTACCAATCCTGTGCCAGGCCAAGGGTCCACCTCCAGCGCAACACTGGGAACCTTTGATTTCCAGTCACTTTGAGATTATTGTGGATTAGTGGGGGCAGGGCAGTGGCACACACACATACACTCGCTTACGTAGGCTCACACACACACATGCTCTCTCACATGCTTTCTCACATACATACTTGCTCACACATGCCCTCACACACATTCTGTCTCTTGCACAAACTTACACACAGGGCTGGTGCAAGGGTATATGGTGCCCTAAGCGAACCATAAGTCATACATACCTTTTCTGTACCTTACCTACTGGCCACAACTGCAGCACTGCACTCTGTGATAGCATTAGCAGTGTCTCCAGAACAGCACTCCTTTTTTTGGAAGTGTTAGCTCTGCCATAGCATTCCTCTGTGCCTTGTGCTGACAGGATTTTGCAGCCCCAAGAATTTTAGTGCTCTAGGTGATCATCTAATTTGCCTAATGGAAGCACTTGCCCTACACACACACACACACACACACACACACACACACACACTCTCTCTCTCTCTCACTCACACACACACTCTCACACACTCTCACTCTCTCTCTCTCACTCTCTCACACACACACACACACACACTCTCTCTCTCTCTCACAAACTCAGACACACACATATTCTCTTTCTGTTGCCCTCCCCCAGAATGTGCAGACAGCAGTAGTCTCCTCCTTGAGACTGTGCAGCATAGGGAAGCCTTCTCTCTCCCGTTTGTGGGGAAAATGCTGCTTCCCTCTTCAGCCAGGAGGGCCCAGCCACTGCTTTTCCTCCTCTCTTCCGCTAGGAGGGCCCTGCTGATGTTGCTCTGGTGTAGCCCCCTAATCTTGACTCCACAGTGCCCATACCTCCTGCTTCTTCTGGCACAATTGGGCCAACAACTTCCCACCTGTGCCTGCCCTTAACACATTCCCTCTTTCAGCCCCCAGGGGCAGGAAGGAGGCAGCCCACTCACTGCAGAACTGCCACCAGAAAGAGTCTGGAGTGTAGCTTGCACATCTGAGCAAGGCCAGTGGAAGCACCAGGCGGCCACCCCCAAACCTGTGATGTTCTAGGCAGCCACCTAGTCTGCTAAGTGTTTCCACCAGCCCTGTACAGCATGGACCTCAACAGTGTAAGCTTGCCTCACGCACTGTCCCATCATGCACTGCCCCACCAGGGCGCACACCCACAAACACAAACACACACTGATGGGAAGGCAAGATGGTTGTCAACTCTTGTGGTTAGAAGGGTGCTGGAGGAGGTAAGGAGGGAAAGCAAGTTTGCTTATCTGTAAACAGCATGAATTAGCCATTCTGTGTGGGTGACATCATCCAATGGTGCTGATAGTAACCCAATTCTCAGAGCATGAGCGGGAGTTCCCATGCACAATTGCTGCCTCATGAGTCCAATCTCTTCCAGAGTTTTAGTGAGTACTCAGCTCTCCAGGGAGGCAGGTAGGTATTACAAATGGCCTATTCATCCTGCTGTCTATGAAGAACCCTGTTAACAGATAAGCAAACTTGCTTTTTCCTTTAACAAGCAGAGGCATGAATTAGCCATTGGGGAGGCCGAAGCTCAGGGTTGCACTGGGAAAGCACTTACTTAACGATATCCTGGCCCCGCCACCTGGAGATTGAAAAGGCTGCAGAGAACTGTCTCCAAGGGTCATACTGTCCAAACAATAGCAATACGTGAAAGTGTGCATAACCAAGTAGAAACTTTGCATACGTCTTCCATAAAGGTGGCCCTGAGATCAGCCTCTGAAGTTACCATGGCTTTCACTTGAGCTTTGACAGAGTCTGTAATCTGCAAGCAAACTAGCACATAACAATGCATCGATATAGGCCTGTAGCTAATTGGAAAGAGCTGATTTTGTTTCCTTTATATATAGTATTTTATCATTAATAACTTGTTTAATTTTGTTTTATTTTGCATTGTTTATATTTTCTCATGTATTTATGATTAGTTATAAACTGTCAAGATTGTCCACAGATTGACGGTATACAAAACAAGCAAATAAATAAATTAAATGAATAAATAAATGGCCCTTTCCGATCTATCAGGATGAAAGGACACAAAGAGTCGAGAAGCTTGATGATGAGGCTGAGTTCTCTTTAAGTGCTACGCTGGGACCTCTTACACTCCAAGCAGTGAAGAGCCCGTATTTTATGCACATGTGGTCTCAGAAAGGATGCAGCAAATACAATAACTTGAATAATATGGAACACAGATATCACTTTCAGAAGCTCAGGTCCTTTCAAAGATGTAGATACAAAGTGAGTCAAATGACCTGATAAAGCATAAAATCTGCCACAGTAAAATAAGCACAGCCACGGTGAAAAGCAGGACTTGGTGTGGCTGTTTATCTGTGCACAAACACGTAAGATGTGACATAAAGTGACTAAACATGCTGATGGCTCGGTGAGTTTATGTGGCTGTCAGTTTTTGCCGTCACTAATACTATTTACTGCGTCCCACAACCCTGCCACCTAGGAGAATGCGTAATCTACCTAATGGTGAACTCAGCCCTTGGATTCTGGCTATACAGTTAACAGACTGCTGTCATTATATTGCATTTCATTTGAATTATTAAAATATATTCATTGCTTAACACTTAAGGCCTAAGAGATGTACAAAATAAAACATTAATATAAAATAACAAATACAAAAAACAGTTAGAAACAAAACATTTGGAAGTTCACTAGAATCACAACTTCTGGAGGCATACTTTGATGAAACCACTGAGGGGCGCAACAATTGCTGACTTATTGCACGAGAGGAGACACCGCGAATGAACCTAACCAAAAGCCTGTTATAGCAGAAAACCTTTCAGAGAACATCTGAACTTCGTTAAACAATCACTAATTCTAAGCTCTATTGCTAGAGTATTCCCGAGACCAGGCGAGCAGCTCTGACTGAGGGAACATCAAGCAGTCCACGCTGCCAGGGTCTTCCAAGAAAGCATTAACCCACGGGCACAAGCTTGATGAATCAGTTTAAATACGGCCATCCCGATTTTATAAACAATTCTCTGCTGTATTGGAAGCCAGAGCAAATCAACAAGTGCAGGAGTAATGTGTGATCATAAGGTTTGACCCCCACATAACTCAGAGGAGCTGAAGCATATTCAGAGCTCTACAGAGATTTTCTGATCCCCGAGACAGGACACCCACAGACACAGCCGATGAGATCCCCTATTCAGCTGCTGCACAAAGGGTGAATGTGGGTGAATGGACCTGCAGGAGGTAAGTGGGCAGGAAGCACAGCCAGAGGCTAAGGGGTAAAAGCTGGACAATTTGCACACTTGCCTAGGGCAGCAAAAACGCTTGTGCCAGCCTTGGGCATTAGCACTGGTGCTCTCTGGTAAAGACGGCCCCAGCAATTTTTCCAAAATGAAGTGCAATACCTGTTTCTGCATGGTTCGGCTTCGTGTGAACTCCTTGTTGCTTCTATCTGAGCGCAGGCAAAGGAAATGGAAGTCAGTCTACAGCAGAGAACAGAGAAGTGATGAAACGAAACTGTAAGCAAACAGCAGCAAAAGGAAGTGGGTAAGAGATTGTGCAATGTGCTTATCTCTAGTTAATAAGTACATAAGAACATAAGAAAATGCCATACTGGGTCAGACCAAGGGTCCATCAAGCCCAGCATCCTGTTTCCAACAGTGGCCAATCCAGGCCATAAGAACCTGGCAAGTACCCAAAAACTAAGTCTATTCCATGTAACCATTGCTAATGGCAGTGGCTATTCCCTAAGTGAACTTAATAGCAGGTAATGGACTTCTCCTCCAAGAACTTATCCAAACCTTTTTTAAACACAGCTACACTAACTGCACTAACCACATCCTCTGGCAAAAATTCCAGAGCTTAATTGTGCGTTGAGTGAAAAAGAATTTTCTCCAATTAGTTTTAAATGTGCCCCATGCTAACTTCATGGCGTGCCCCCTAGTCTTTCTATTATCTGAAAGAGTAAATAACCGAGTCACATCTACCCGTTCTAGACCTCTCATGATTTTAAATACCTCTATCATATCCTCCCTCAGCTGTCTCTTCTCCAAGCTGAAAAGTCCTAACCTCTTTAGTCTTTCCTCATAGGGGAGTTGTTCCATGTCCCTTATCATTTTGGTTGCCCTTCTCTATACCTTCTCCATTGCAACTATATCTTTTTTGAGATGCGGCAACCAGAATTGTACACAGTATTCAAGGTGTGGTCTCACAATGGAAAGATACAGAAGCATTATGACATTTTCCATTTTATTCACCATTCCCTTTCTAATAATTCCTAATTTTCTGTTTGCTTTTTTGACTGCCACAGCACAGTGAGCCGACAATTTCAATGTGTTATCCACTATGATACCTAGATCTTTTTCTGGGTGGAACTCCTAATATGGAACCCAACTTCGTATTGCTACAGCATGGGTTATTTTTCCCTATATGGAACCTAACATTGTGTAATTATAGCATGGGTTATTTTTCCCTATATGCAACACCTTGCACTTGTCCACATTAAATTTCATCTGCCATTTGGATGCCCAATCTTCCAGTCTTGCAAGGTCCTCCTGCAATTTATCACATGCTTGCGATTAAACTACTCTGAATAATTTTGTATCATCTGCAAATCTGATTACCACTTGTTGTGTTCCTTTCTAGATCATTTAGAAATATATTATAAAGCACCGGTCCATGTACATATCCCTCCAGCACTCCATTGTTTACTCTTTTCCACTGAGAAAATTGACCATTTAATCCTACTCTCTGTTTCCTGTCTTTTAACCAGTTTGTAATTCATGAAAGGACAACACCTCCCATCCAATGACTTTTTAGTTTTCTTAGAAGCCTCTCATGAGGGACTTTGTCAAACGCCTTCTGAAAATCCAAATACACTACATCTTCTGGTTTACCTTTATCCTCATGTTTATTAACCCCTTCAAAAAAATGAAGCAGATTTGTTAGGCAGGATTTTCCTTGGGTAAATCCATGCTGACTGTGTTCTATTAAACCCTTTCTATATCCTCTGTGATTTAGATCTTTAGAATAGTTTCCACTATTATTCTCAGCACTGAAGTCAGGTTCACTGGTCTATAGTTTCCTGGATCATCATTGGAGCCCTTTTTAAATATTGGGGTTACACTGGTCACCCTCCAGACTTCAAGTACAATGATAGATTACAATAGACTTCAAGTACAATGATAGATTACAATAGACTTCAAGTACAATGATAGATTACAAATCTGGTCCAGGTGATTTGCTACTCTTTAGTTTGTCAATCTGGCCTACTACAGTTCATCTGACTCCTTACCCTTGAAAACCATCTTTGGAACCAGAATCTCCCCAACATCCTAATTAGTAAATACAGAAGCAAAGAATTCATTTGGTTTTTCTTATATAGAATCATATGATATGGTTGAAGGGGGCTGGTCTTCTAATTTCGGAATTCCAGGTTAATACTCTGTCCTTCAGGACTATTTGGGTCTGGGCACAGAGTGGGGATGGTGTAATCAGGCCTGGAGAGGGAGGGAGTATAACTGCTGCTCTAGTGGTGGCCCCTGTCAGCCAACAAGCCTTGCTGGAGGTCAAACCTGAAGGAAGCACCATTCCATTTTCCAGACTAGTGAGTGTTTTGTCTGGGGGCAAGATGGAGGAATAAAACTGGAAAAGACCAAGAGATCATTTTCTAGCCCAATCTTCTAGCCAGGATCCATTGTGCCTAAACCATCCCAGATAGAAGGGTTTTTTTAAGGCAGGCAGTTTCCTCTTGCTTCTTTGGTCTTCCAGATCAACTGTAACTAAACACTTTTGGCCAAAGGCACTATGAGCCTTTATTCACAGGTACCTGGGGTTTTTACCCCATTTTATATCCCATCTAATGTACTTTAGTGCAGTGATTACAGTAAATGTCCTCGACTAAAAGCCACACGTTCCGCAAATATGGGCCCTAAATATGACCACAGGGTGTCACTGTCCAGGGCTATGAATGCTTCCTCTGCAGCATCCCCAATCACAGACAGTCCAGGAAATAGGCAACCTTACCCAGGAATCCTCTGCATGGTAGCTCTTAAAAACCTCCAACAATGAGCAGAAGTGGCATCAACCAGCAGGATGGCAGCTTGAGAGCTGAGCTCTCCTCCTAAAAAAAATATATCCTAACAACAGTGGCACCCAACCTGTGATCACGCTGACACTTCTGCCTGGCGATTGCACTGAAAGCATGGCTACCCTTGGTTTTACCCAGTGTGTAAAGGATCCCACACGCCAAGCTGGGCACACCCTCAACGTCCCCTGCACAGATAGCAATCCATCATATGTCATGCTCAGACCACTTCCTAGTAAAGCTGACCTCTGTCCGACCACCAGAGCACCAATATCCACCCCACAGCATCAAGAAGGTTATCATGGAGCTCCTCCTAGAAAACCTCCACCTGAAATGTATTCTGCCACCACAACCCACAGCAGATGACAGATGAATCAAAAGTACTGGATAAGCTAGCCCCAAAGAAAACCTGTGTCCCTAAGCAACACAATCTCTGCCCTGGTTCATCACTGAACCACACACCCTACAACAAGAAAGAAGGCATTCAGAAAGACTCTGGCTGAAAACCGGCTCCACATTTGAGAGGCTGATATGTAACCAACACAGACAGCCTACAACAGATCTGTTATCTTCACAATAAAAACCCAAACTACTTCTCATCACTAATGTCAAATGCTGAGAATAGCACAAAAAAACTGTTTAGAATTCACAAAGGCCTTCTCTAGTTGGACAGCGAGCATGACAGTCCACCACTCTCCAACAATAAATGTAAAAGCACTGCCTGCCACCTTGCCGAAAAAATCCTGAAACTCGGTCCATATCTAGACAGCTCAAATGCCAAGAAACCTGACAAAACATCTCTGGAACCCAGCCACACTTCTTCCTCTCACCCCCAAGAAAGCTCCAGCGACCAACCTACATGCTCTCCTTTTCAAGATGTCTCTTAAGATCCTCTCTGATCTCAGCCTATCATCCAACTCACTTGACCCCCGCTCAGCTACACTAATCAAAAGAGTCTACATGGGCCTCTCCAGCTGGACTGCCCAACTGGTAAATCACTCCTTAACGTACGGTGTTTTGCCTGCCTGATGGTGTTATGCTTCTCATTGTTCATCTCCTCCTCAAGAAACCCTTCCTTAGCCCCAAGTTCCTAGACAAATGTAGGCCCATCTCAAACACTCCACTACTAATCAAAATAATTGAAATGGCAATCTTACAAATCCTATTGGAGGAAAGGAATTCCTTAGGCAACTTCCAATCAACCTTCAGAAAGAGCCACAGCATCAAAACAGTCCTCTTGGCTATAACTGACACCTTTATCAGAGCCTTCAATGCTGTCCTAACCCTACTCGATTTCTCAGCGACCTTTATTATCATTGACCATGACATCCTAATAGAGAGATTCTCTGCCACTAGCATCAGTGGCTAGTCCCTGAACTGGTCAGGTTCATTTCTAACAAGAAGAACACAACAGATTGTCCACTGTCCACTCCTTTGTGAGCAATGAGTGAAGATGAGGGCAATACTTTTATCTCGATGTCTCTTGAAAATGCTATGGAATCTCCAGTTATTGTGCAGTGTGCAATTCCGGTAATTACTGGCCAAGGCAAGTATGGCGATCTCTCCTTCACTCGGCATTCTCTCTCTTTATGATGGCCATCTTGTATAACTCCAGTCCCTCTCAATAAAGGTGTCTTTGTACGCATACACCAGCTGTTACAAATCTTCAACATTAACACCCAACCTATTAAGTAAAAGATCACCGCTAATCGTAGTTCCATTTGCCAGCGTAGAATAGAACTATTAGTGCACATATTGCATAGAACTTATCACACACCAGTTTATTATAATTCACACTGTCAGCGGGGCTGCAGTGAGCGGGGCACCTACATTCATATGTGGTGATACTATGTCAGGGTCCAGTTCTTTTGGGAAAAAGTAGCAGGTGAACTTGCTAATATCATACAAATGCCAGTTTACCTATCTCCTAGACTTGGTTTATTGGGATGGTGGGATAACTCTCTGGTACCTTGGAAATACAGGTGTTTGATAGGCCATTTATTATTGGCTTCCCGCTTTAATAGCTAAAGCTTTTGGAGGCATACTCCTGCCTTTACTATTGGAAGAGACAGATACATACTATAGCGGATTTGGAAAAGCTCAGGCATGAATCATTTTAAGTGTACTACTATCTGGGGACCATATCATGCATATATAGACTCCAACTCTTCTGCGACAAATGTTATTGATGATTCTCTGTTATATTTTATGGTAGGTCCTCCTGATTTCTGATGCTATTAATACTTTTCTTTCCTACCGTGGTTTATCTTTCAATATCTTTTTTTGACCTTGCCTTGCTTATGCTGGATAATATCTGTCTGATATGCTGTCTCCTTAACGTTATGGATGTATATTTCAAAAACTGTTAAATAAAGAGTTAAAAAAAAAATGTACACAGGGCAGCAAAATTTCTTTCCTCCAACCCTGAATGTAATCCTCAACCAACATCCACTGAAACAGAAAAACCCATGTAAGAGAACAAAATAATGTCACAGAAAAACTGCATAATTAAACAGTCTTTAATAAGTTACTTTACTATGATTACAATAATCAAATATATGATTTCCAATCTAAGTTAATTGTGAATAAACAAAAATATAAGAAATCTTTAACCAGTTAATCAAATAATTGCATTATTCAAAATCCCAAGGAATAAAGAATTTAATCAGATTTAGAATTCAATGCACTGAAAATAGACCGTGTAAAACAAAATAAAGGTGCTCCTTGGAGCCTGATGGAATCAATGTAAAGGTCCCCAGTGATTCCTTCAGCTCATTACTGATCCTAACCTCATTCCTGTATCTCAGTACACGATGGGCAGTGTGAGGATTTCCTCAAGCGGATCCAGACCTTGGACTTTTGTTAACTATGGGTTCTGTTTCATTCCATATATAAAGGCCTCTATACTGTCAAATTCAGTAATGGGTGAATAATAATTCCCAGGATTAAATCTGCATGGGACAGACAGGAACATCCCGACAGCCAGATATCCTTCTTGCAGCAAAAGAAAAAATGCCACGAACTGAGTATCAGCAGATCCATGGCTCAAGAATTCTGCAAAACAGAGACCAGTGGATTTTGCCAGTTTTTAAGGGGTCCTAGGAATCAATCTTTGAATCATTTCCCAATGTCATTTAGGAAGACCCTCAAACATCTATTCACTAACCATCACTGGGGCCGATGCAAACCACTGCGCTCAGTTAACGAGCGTCCATTTTCCCAACCCGTGGCTGTGCACCGGTTAGGAACATGGACGCTCGTAAAACTGAGCATCCGTTTTCCTAACCCCCGGACAGCCGACCTCTGCTGGGCGCCCGCTGCGAAGGAGGTGCAAGGGTTGCGCAATCGACCCCTCGTTTAAATATCGCATCGCGCACCCAGAAGAGGCGCGTGGGTGCACGTTAGAAAAGCCGGCACTCAACACAGAGCGCCTCCTTTCAACGCACTTTTATTGCATCTGACTGATTTATTTGGTTACGCTTAAGCGTTAGGAATGAGTACAGAACTGTTCTAAGTTGCTCTGCCATTCTGTTTTGCCTCTTCTTGTAGGGGACAATCCTGCTTCCTCTCATCTGCCTTTACATTGTAATTCATGTTCATTAAAGCAATTGTGTTTGAAGCATAATTTATCTACAGAGATATTTCCTCAATGATAGATCTATAATGATTACTGTTTGCATGCAAACTCCTCCCGGTGCACTTTAGCACAATCCCTTTCATGCTATCAATGCAACATACCTAACAAAGTATGTCATACCTTTCACTGGGCGAACAGTCTAATACATCTCAACCAGCCATTAGTCAAATACATTTTTTTTTTTTTTAAATAATTTGAGTTTCAGCTGCATCTTGAGTCTGCACGTGGTACCTAATGTCCTGAGAAATGTTTGAGTCCAGGTAAGAGTTTGTAAGTTGGCCTCTGACCCTGAAGCAATCTCGCCGTAGAACTGAAATGCATGCTGGGAAACCAGAAATTGTTTTCTGAAAACATTTGACAGATCGCTGTTTTTCAAGGAGTTAACAGAAAAAAAACCCAACTTTTAGAGACTAGATCTTAGTGATAAAGCATTGTGGTAGTGCCATCACTCTACAAGCCGGTGCACATGATACCCCCAACAGTTGTACTCTTCCACTACAAGCAAGCAGGACTGCTGCACATGAGAATATTAAATTGGATACAACTGTAGTAAAAAGATAGAATTAGATTGGCATTTTACTTCAGTCTGGATTGGGAATATATTAAAATTTCCTTTATTGTTTGGCTCACGATGGCCTTTCTACATGACAAAGATTTGCTGTATAGTGCTCTTAAGGCTGACTCAGTGTCTCCTCAAACATGCTGCGGACTTCACAGAGCTCTTTAAAGCCTTCCTCCAGATCATCAGCTGCCTGTCGGATCTTGGCTGCAGATTCTGTTTTTGCCCCTTTGTGCAGATCTATTGCATCTTTGGTAATGTAGATGGCATCCATCACTAGGAAGATCCCTGCTAAAACACCTGTAGCTGCAGCTGCGATTTGGACGCCTCTGGCAGCACTTCCAGCCACTTTTGAGAGCTGCGCCAACCGCACGATCTCCACAGCACTGACAATTCCTCGCCCCACCCTGGGCATTGCCGATATCATGACTGGCTCAAGATCATGCAGTGTGAATTTGGAGAAATTCTCATCATTCCTTATCCGCTCCACTAACTGCTGAATACCCTTCAAGCACTTATCGATATCCTTCATGATCTTCTCGTACTGCTGTAACAGCTCCTCCACTTTCTTCCTGCCCACTTTGTCCTTCACCGTGTCGGAGATGGTGGCTGTGGCACTGGTGACTCCCCCAGCTGCTGCAACCCCAAGTCCCACTCCTGTTACAATCAGAGAGGTCCCGAAGGTGAATGGAGCCAATATGAGGCCAACGATGGTGGTTATACCTCCAGCTGCACTCACGGCGCTTCCGGTGATGCTGGCAACAGTTGCGCCATAATGGAAGCCATCCAGGTTATCGGCAATTTGACGGAGCTCAGCAATGCTCTTCTCAAAGGAATCAGAGTGCTGCTCCATGAGCTTGATAAAGTACCGCATACCGTCCCTCGTTTTATGGGCAGCTTCCACAATATCTATAGGTCAGGAAGGAGAACAAAAGGGTAAATGCAAGCATCTTCTCAAAAGGAGCCACGTGTATAGTATCCTACCTGAAGCACGTTACAGTGTTTATCATCTTCTGCTTTTCCTACAGACACAGAACTAATGTGTAAATCCAAACCCTGCTCATCTATCTTAAACACAGAATATGACGACATATAAAGATGGCAAAGCCCATCAACGCGCACATTATCATACCTACTGCAATACAGCCAGGGCCGGTGTAAGGGCATTCGGCACTCTAGATGAATCGTTAATCTTGCACCCTCCCCCCACACCACCACCTATTTTGGCAGCTTTGGCCCAGCATCCACTTCTCCCTCTCTGCCGTATCCTGCATTCTCTCTTCTGCCCCCTCCCCACAGTGCCCAGAATCCCTTTTCTCTAGTCCTCTATCCAGCATTTCTCTTCTCTTCCCTCCTAGCATCAACGTTTCTCTCCCTGCTCAGCAGCATCACGCCAATATCTGTGCTCCCTTTTTGCAATGCCAAGTATTCTCTTTCTCCACCCCCTACATGTTACTTTCCTGCGCGGGAATACGCGCAGCCGCAGAGACTAAAAAGCCAAACCTCTGCTTAATAAAGCTCCGCCTCCCGGACCTGATTGACAGATCCCATGACAGCATGGCTAATTCATCCTACTATCTACGGAAACACCGTTTACGGTAAGCAAACTTGCTTTTCAGCTTATAGTGATTTAAGTGTGTGTTTTTATTTGTATTATATAACGAGTTATTTTTTAGAGTAACTGTTTTTGAAAAATTTTATCTTGCCTAAGTTTTAAGAGTTGTTGAACTGGAAGAGCAGATGTGAAGGAAGGAGAGCAAGGCCATGAAAATAATAATAATGTAAGCCGGAGAGTATTTCATACATTGGATAAATATAACCGTGTCTGAAAGGCGGAATATTGTTCAAATAATATCTTGTGGTGGAAACCTCCGGATGACATTCTCAGGGGTGGTACATAAGCAGCTTGGGGTTATTTTGTTCACTTGTGTGTTTTTTCTTATGGGGATACTTTAAGGATGTTTTGGAGGCTAACGACTGTGGAACAGGAGTGCGTCCCACCCCACTGTCTGAGATCACAGACCCATAGGAGGCCCAGGCTGCTGATGTGACCCAACTGCAGAGTGCACCATCAGCTCCAAACCCCTGATACCAAGGGAAACTTACCAAACTCATCCGATTCATCCTCCGTGTATTCCCACTCTAGCAGTGCAACCTGCGGGCAGAGAAACGTTCAGTTAATAATCTGCACTGGCGGGCAAAGGGAATATTAACGTGCGGTTATTACAAGACGGAAAGTATATTCAGGTGTGTGTGTGTGTGTGTGTGAGTGTGTGTGTGTGTGTGTGTGTGTGTGTGTGTCTTCCTTTAGTCAGTTATTTTTATACCTTTATCCAGAGTGGATGCAGCCACGCACTCAATACCCCAGCAGAGAACAATAAGAACATAAGAAATTGCCATGCTGGGTCAGACCGAGGGTCCATCAAGCCCAGCATCCTGTTTCCAACAGAGGCCAAAACCAGGCCACAAGAAACTGGCAAGTACCCAAATATTAAAGAAATCTCAAGCTACTATTGCTTATTAATTGACTAGCCATTAAGCCCGTAACAACGGGCAACATTTAAAATAAATTTTTCAGTCCATTTCCTTCCCACACGCTCCCCCTCATTCTCCCCCCCCCCCTCTCACCTCCCCCCTCTAGTCTCCCTCCCCTCACTCTCACCTTCCCCCCTCCGCTCACCCTGTCCTTCCTCCCCCCTCACTCTCTCCTCCCCTCCGCTCACTCTCTCCTCCCCTCCGCTCACCCTCTCCTCCTCTCCCCCGCTCACCCTCTCCTCCCCCCTCCCTCTCCTCCCTCCCCTTCCTCTCTCCTCCCCTCCCCTCAGCTCCGCTCACTCTCTCCTCCCTCCCCTCACTCCCTCCCCCTCTTTCATATGCATATGAGTTCTAGCCCAGAGAACCAATTCTGTCACTGCTGTAAGCAGGCCCAGGTTGTAGGCGCTCTGGACATCCTGGGCTGTCTCGCTTTGGTTTGTAATCTGACAACCCCCTCTGGTGTTATGAATACTTTTCCTATCTTTGTGTCAACGTGCTCTCCCAGATAGCTGTAATGGGATTGCTTGGCTTAGGATATATTCAGACGTTAGGCCTCACTGGACTCTGCGTTCTCAGACCGACCTCACATCACGTGACTGTAACACAACAATGAGAACAGGGGAAGTAAACACCAGAGGTGCAGGCTCTGTGGTGAGGAAGTTAGAATCACAAGAGAATGCAAGTATGTTTTGGGAAATTGTATGTGGTGTCTCTGAAAACATGCAGACGAAAAGGGTAAAACTAAGAGGCAGGGGAGGGAGATGGCAGAGGGAGACAGAGAGAATCCCCTCCTAATAGCAAGTATTTGCACAACATAATTGTAACTATTGTAATTGCTGTTATCTGTATCTACTGCCTTGCTTTCTGGGTTGTAACTTAGCTTTGGTAATAAGACACTGCTTATCCTGGCATCTATAGCTATGCTGTCTCAAGGTGTGAGTGTGATGTGGAGGTTTTGGGTAGCTGCAGGATACTGGCTTTGTTTGTGTTCAGGGCAGAAAATCCTGCGGAGGGGTGCCCACAGGACTGCGCATTGCCCCTGTCAGGAAGGGAGTCTGCTCTTGTGTTTTACACCCACAGAGTGAACCTTTAGCAATAGCCCAGTAACTTAGGGATGACGTTGACTCTTGGGCAATGTTTACCACCAAGTCCAACTTTTCCAACACCTGAAGAGCTCTCAGGCCAATGCAGCAATCTGGACATTAAGATCAGGCTGCGCTGGATTGCAGTGCACAATTTCAATGGTCAGATTAAACATTTTTTTTAAACTCCTGATGCAGCAAGCTAATGATATGCTAATGCATCTGGAGTTTAAAAAAAACAAAAACTAGTGGGTAGCTTGTAAAATGTGTGTTCGGCACAGTCTGAACGCAGATTGTAACTCGAGAAAAGGAGGGGAGTCGTCCCCCACAGGCAGATTGGCTCTGAGTAAGTGGCAGCAGCCGCTGGCACGTGGCCAGATTAATACTGATTTATCCAGCTGTCTGGCAGCGGGAAGCCATTGCCAGATGAGTCAGCACTTATCCGGACATTTTAAAACCTATTTATTTGACTTTTTCTCCCCTTTTTTTAGGGGTTTTAAGTGCCGGCGCAGTAGTGCTGGAAACTTAACTCCAGCTCTGACCCAGGGGTTAAGTTTCCGGTGCTAAGAAAGCTGCGTTGGCCAAATGCAATCTTCTCTGCTTCAGGGAGTTCTGCTTATTGCCCTCATTCACATGGATTTCCACGTCGGGGCGCTAAACAGAAACCCCATTTGGGAACGTGCATTTTCTGCATCAGCAGTAAGTTTTGCACCCAGGAAATGTAGGTTCAGATGCAGGCAGAAAGGTGCGATCAGCTGAATGCGCCTTTCTGCGCTGGCCTGATGGCTCTCCTGCCATGATGTGACTTTGATAAGTCAGGCGTGCAGAGAGCGGTGCATCCGAATCTCTGAACACAAACGCTGCCACCACTACCACTACTCTGGTAAAAGTGCAGGGTGCTGCGGCTAGACCACATGCTAGGGCTCTGAACTGATAATGTTTTTCCTAAAACTGTGAACCAGAGAAAAATTTGCTGTTCCAGTCTGAAAAGTATATGTAGGTATGGCTTGGATAAATCCAACAAAGTCAGAAATTCTCCTTTTCTTTCTGCCAGGATTACTGACCTCGGAGTTTCCATCAGAAACCGAGACACTTAACGACTTGTTCGCTCTTTTCAGATTGAACACTGGGTAGAACGTACTTTCCTTCTTGGGGACCCCAAAATAAAAAAAGTTATCGCCTGTCCCCCTTTTTGTCTGGGGAACTAGAATCACTGCTTTGAGTTACAACAGACGGTCTATTGTTTCTTGCATGGCCGTATCCCAGTCATGAGAATCTGCGGCCATACCGGGCTATAACTTGTTAAGGAACGACAGAAAGGAGACAAAAGGGGTAGGAGAAGCACTTTTATGTCTAAAATAATATCCAAGCAGCCGTACTGCAAGGAAAGTGGGGTAGAGAAGAAGCATTAGGGGCCGTCCTAAAAAAGAGATGACTGTACATCCCTTTTCACTGGAGTGGTGTACAGGCCTCTGACTCAAACGGAAGAACTAGACAGAGATCTGATCAAGGACATTGTAAAGGTGGGAAAGAAGGGAGAAAGCGTTGATTGTTGGTGACTTTAATCTGCCGGACATGGACTGGAGGATCCCTTCTGCAGAATCTAATGGACGTAGAGCGATAGTGGATGGCCCTGCAAGGGGCTCTGTTCAAACAAATGGTAATGGAACCCACGAGGGAGGGAGTTTTACTTGACCAAGTGCTCACTAACGGGGATAATGTGTCTAATGTCTGGGTGGGTGCCCACCTCGGCACCAGTGATCATCAAAGAGTGTGGTCTGAGATTGCAAATAGGATCCGGAGAAGCGTCACAAAGACCCGAGTTTTGAACTTCAAAAAAACAGACTTTGTAGAAATGGGGAAATATCTGGAGGCAGAACTTGAAGACTGGGAGAAAATGGGTGAAGTGGAACAACAGTGGGCCAAACTGAAAGTAGGAATTACAAAGGCAATAAATCTGTATGTCAGAAAAGTAAACAAAAGTAAGAGAAGTAAGAATGCAAACTGTTTAACAAAGGAGGTGGCTGTTGTAATAAGCTTTTAAGAAATATAAAGAATAAAAAAGTGGAACACAGGGAGCATTATCTGGCAAAACTGAGGGAGATGAAAAAAGTAATCAAGAAAGCAAAACGTCAGGTAGAGGAAAGGATTGCCAAGGGGATAAAGCGAGGTGACAAAACATTTTTCAGATACATCAGAGAAAGGAGAAAGGTGCAGAGTGGTATAATGAAACTGAAAGGGGGATAAGGATCAATGGGTGGAGAGAGATGATGAACTAGCAGAAATATTAAACAAATACTTCAGTTTAGTGTTCACTAAGGAAGACCCTGGAGAAGGACTGTCGCTTGTTATCAAGACTCTAGAAGGGGTGGAGTAGATGAAAGTGGACAAAGCCATGGGGCCTGATGAGGTTCACCCCAGAATACTGAGGAAAGTCAGAGATGTGATGGCAGGTCCACTGCACGACCTGTTCAATAGATCCCTGGAAAAGGGTGCAGTGCCTAGTGACTGGAGAAGAGCAGTGGTGGTCCCACTTCACAAGAGAGGGAGCAGAGAAGAGGCTGGTAACTACAGGCCAGTTAGAATCATCTCGGTGGTGGGAAAATTAATGGAGACTCTCCTGAAAGAAAGGATAGGGAACTATCTACAAACCCATGGGTTGCTTGATCAGAAGCAGCATGGATTCACCAGGGGAAGTTCCTGTCAGACCAATCTAATTGATTTCTTTGATTGGGTGACTAGAGAACTGGATCAGGGAAGAGTGCTCGATGTAATTTACTTGGATTTTAGTAAAGCTTTTGATATGGTCCCACATAGAAGACTCATCAACAAAATGAGAAGCTTGGGAGTCAGCTCCAAGATGATGGCGTGGATTACAAACTGGTTGTCGGGTAGATGACAATGGGTGATGGTAAATGGAACCTACTCTGAAGAGAAAATTGTGTTGGAATGCCATAGGGATCGGTGTTGGGACCGGTTCTGTTCAATATCTTTGTGAGCGATATTGCAGAAGGGATAAAAGGTAAAGTTTTTCTATTTGTGGATGATACTAAGATCTGCAACAGAGTGGACATGCCGGAAAGGAGTGGAGACAATTGAGACTGGATTTAAGGAAGCTGGAAGAGTGGTCGAAGATATGGCAGCCGGGATTCAATGCCAAGAAGTGCAGAGTCATGCATCTGGGGTGTGGTAAGATGAAAGAACTGTATGTGTTGTGGGGGTGAAGGGCTGATGTGCACGGAGCAGGAGAGACACCTTGGGGTGATAGTGTCTAACGATCTGAAGTCAACGAAGCAGTGTGACACGACGATTGCCAAAGCCAGAAGAAAGTTGGGCTGCATATACAGAGGAATATCTAGTAAGAGAAAGGAAGTGATGATCCCCTTGTATAGGGCCTTGGTGAGGCCTCACCTGGAGTACTATGTTCAGTTCTGGAGACCGTATCTCAAAGGAGACTGAGACAGGATGGAGGTGGTCCAGAGAAGGGTGACAAAAATGGTGGGTGGTCTCTATCGAATGACTTATGAGGAGAGGTTGAAGAACCTAAATATGTACACCCTGGAGGAAAGGAGGAGCAGGGGTGATATGATACAGACTTTCTGATACTTGAAAGGTTTTAATGATCCAGGAAATATTTCTTCACTGAAGGGTAGTGGATGCCTAGAATGCCCTTCCGGAGGAAGTGGTGAAGACTAAAACTGTGAAGGATTTCAAAGGGGCATGGTATAAACCCTATGGACCCTAAAGACTAGAGAATGGGAATAAATAAAAAAGCTTGGGGGTGACCTGCAGTTGCTACCCTTAACAGAAACATGGGGGTAACCTGCACAGGGCGACAATTACTACCTTGGGAAGCTTGCTGGGCAGACTAGATGGACCATTTTGGTCTTTTTCTGCCGTCATTACTATTTTACTGTGCTTTTCTCTGTGACCTGCACGGGGAAGTCATAAAGGCTTCTATAATCAGTCTTGCCAGATCAAGCGTGTATCCTAGCCCGATTATCTCCAGGACCCATCAGTCCCTTGTTATGTGCAACCACTCTTTGTGGTACCATTTTAAATCGCCCCCCTACTGGTGGGAGGGAGAAGTGCACCATGGATCCAGAAGCACGGTCCTACTGGACCTTGAAATCTTCCCTCTTCTTCTGGTCCACAAAAGGGCTGCAACCTGTAAGCCATCTCACTTTTTGAGAAGTATATGGTCTCCCCAGCTTATACTGCTTGGAGTTACTTGAGAGGTTTGCCTCTGAACCTGTCAGGAAATCTCTGGGGCTTAGATTCCTCCAGCTCTTTCACAAGCTTCTCTGGCTTTTCTGTGAACAGCAGCCACCCTTTAAAGGGAAATCTACTCAGCCTAGCTTTGGATGCTGGGTCCACCATCCAATTTCTGAGCCTGAAGGAGCATCATCTAGCCATAGCTCCTTTTACGAGCTGCTTGGCTGATATCCTTATCAAATGATATAGGGTGTCCACCAGAAAGCCGCCCCCGATTCTAAGCGAGTTACCTCTCCTCTATGCACCTGCAAGTCTTCATTTTCTGATTCTGGCTAGGTCTGCTGAATCCAGAGAGTCATGGTGCAGGCCACATTGCCCTCACATTTGGCTGCCTGCAGAGATAAGCTAGCTAGTTCAAAATCTCTCTCTAACAATGCTTCTACCTTTTGGTCCTGGATGTCCTGTGGTGTTAACTCCTCTTCCAGTGGGATGCTTGTCTTGCGCGCAACTTCCTCTACTGGTACATCCATCTTGGTATCCTAAAGAGAGAAAGAGAATTTGCATTCAGGTAACAATCAAAAAGGACTGAACTTCACAATCTGGGTAAACAAATAAGAGTGGGGGTAGCTTGTTTATTACGGCGGTTACTACCTTAAACCGATTAAGCCTAATACATCACTACACCATATACAGCGTTGCTCTCTGCTTCAACGTTAGGGGGAAAAAAGGATTTACATTCAGACAACAGCCAACAAAGCATCGATCTGTGCAGTCTGGGCAAACAAGCATCGGGGTAACTTGCTGGATGCGGCAACTACTACCCTTAACGATAAGCCTTATGCTCACCATTGATGCAACTCCAACATTGCTCTCTGCATCAATGAAAGGGGATGGCAGGAAATTTGAATCAAACAGTTACCAACAAGGTTGGTGAAACAGATAAGTATGGAAAATAAGTGTGGGAGCTTGCTGGGCAGACTGGATGGGCCGATTGGTCTTTTCCTGCCGTCATTCTCTATGTTTCTCTGAGCCAGCCTCTTGCTATATTGGGTACAGTGTATTCGATGCCTTTTGCATTCTCAGGATGGCATCCAGAAATTCCCACGCAGCCATGATCATCTCCTGAATGGACTTTTTAATTCCTGCTAGGATTGGGTCAGGTCTGAGCCCTGATTCCTTCACCTGGTCCTTAGGTAGTAGGCGTGTGACGCTCTGTCAGTGAGAGGCGTCAGCTCCTCCTTCCTGAATAGTCCGAGACTCACTTCCCCCCCCCCCCCCCGAACGAGGTTAGTTCTCCTTCCTCTGGGTCTTCCCGGTGCTCCCTCTGGGTACTAAGGGACCCCCATTGACCTCGCAGGTGGAAATTCTTGCTTCCAGTCTTACCTCGGCCTTTTGGTGAATGATTCTGTAGGGCTTGGGGGCCAAGTGGGTAAGAACTTGCCTTTGACCCCCAAATTACCAGGCACCCCCATTTCTGAACACCCTTTCATATCCCAATAAGCTTTGTGTATTTTTTGGACAAATTCCAGAGTAAATATTGGGGTTCATGCCTTTTCTGAGGAGACGTTTGCTCTGAGAAATGTCGGCCCCTAGAACCCCCCGATAATTTCCCCCAGCAGCTGCACCTGACCTGAAGGGGTCTCCGCTGCCCAGGGTCTCCTCTCATGCCATCCCAGCCCTTTTTGTCGGCCGCTTTCCCCTTAACCTTTCCCTAAGGATGCAAGGCCGTTGCCACCTCTGGGTGCCTGCTCCATGGCTGGGATGCAAGGCCGTTGCCACCTCTGGGTGCCTGCTCCATGGCTGGGATGCAAGGCCGTTGCCACCTCTGGGTGCCTGCTCCATGGCTGGGATGCAAGGCCGTTGCCACCTCTGGGTGCCTGCTCCATGGCTGGGATGCAAGGCCGTTGCCACCTCTGGGTGCCTGCTCCATGGCTGGGATGCAAGGCCGTTGCCACCTCTGGGTGCCTGCTCCATGGCTGGGATGCAAGGCCGTTGCCACCTCTGGGTGCCTGCTCCATGGCTGGGATGCAAGGCCGTTGCCACCTCTGGGTGCCTGCTCCATGGCTGGGATGCAAGGCCGTTGCCACCTCTGGGTGCCTGCTCCATGGCTGGGATGCAAGGCCGTTGCCACCTCTGGGTGCCTGCTCCATGGCCGGTAACTCCTCCTGTCTTGCTAAACAAAAAGGAGTCTACTGTGCTGTCCTGTCAGCGGGCCCTGCACCACATGCACTTCCTTCCCTGTTCTATCATCCTCGTGCCAGACAAGGCAGCGGGGGGGGGGGGGGCGAGGACAGCCGGAATCAGACAAAGTCATCATGGCGGCCCGCTGCTCGCCACAGTTCAGAGGGCGCTCTCCCTGCTTTTCCTTTTCTGAAACTTTATGCCCCTGCAGCTGAAGACAGACGCTGGAGGCTCCGTTTATCGCTGCATCGTACGTGCATGCGATGAAATGAGAAGGCCGGGTTCAAGGGATCCAACGTTCCACACAGGGGAGGAGGAAGAGCCGGGCTGCCTGTCTTCCAGTCCTTACACTTGGTCTGGGCTGGCTCACTCTTGGGAATCAGCCGAGCTAGGTTGGGGCCCTGAAAGCTGTTCCCTACGTCTTCTGACCACACCGGACACCCGCCGAGTGCTGCATGAAGAGAACTACTGAAGGCTTCTACTACTGCAGCAGGCTACACAGAGGAGAGTCAGCACAGAGACTGCTTCTCTGCCTCCCCCTGCTGGGAGGAGGAACATGCCCCAAGGGTCTGAGCTAGTCTAGCTGGCCGACAAGGAAGCTTAATTTACAGCAGCAACCAATTATAAATGCCCATCTCGCATCTGTCTGTGCCATTCCTCTGCCACAGCTGTGCGAAGTCCTGGACAGCTCAGTGCACTGTGTGAGTAAAGACCAACGTTTACTAAAACAAAAAAACCCCAAAACGGACAAAGCGTTCTTTTATCTTGTTGGAAAAGCTTTGAGAGAGGGTTGTAACTATGCAGTGAACCACTGCAGTCGTTCTATTATGCCTAATACAGAGGAGCTCTGGACATGTTGAAAGGCAACAAGGTGTCCCAGAGGAGTTTGGTATTATCTGTGCAACGTATTCAGAGCTAGGCAGAGATTTCCTGAACCCCAAAATATTACACACACAGACAAATGCTTAAGGAGATACCACATACCGGTGCAGGCGGATAGGGAGTAGAGCCAGGGGTTAGGAGGCAAGGCTGGCAAATTTGCGCACTTGCCTAGGGCAGCAAAAACGCTTGTGCCAGCCTTGGGCATCAGCACCGCTGCTCTCTGGTAAAGACGGCCCCAGCAATGTTTCCAAAATGAACTGCAATACCTGATTCCCCATGGCTTGGCTTCTTGCAAACCTCCTCGTTCCCTGTAAACGCAGGCACTGAAACTGAAAGTCACAGCGAGATCAGTTATCGGTCAGAGAAACGATGACATGAAACTGTAAGCAAACAGCAGAGGGACTGTGTAAGAGGTTGTGCAATGTGCTTATCTGTACTTCTCCTGAGCTCTTAGGGCTTTCTGCCACCCCTCTCAAAGCTCTGCCACCCCTCTCAAAGCTCTGCCACCCCTCTCAAAGCTCTGCCACCCCTCTCAAAGCTCTGCCACCCCTCTCAAAGCTCTGCCACCACAGCGCGCCTGCTGTGACTCGTATGCTACAAGGCAAGCCACATGCATCACTCAGAACAGCAACAGCGACCACTGGGAAGAAGGTAAAATCTGACGTAGCGATGTGGTTTAAGGGGGGCTGCTCCTGGGGTTTGGGCCAGAGCACCTCCTGTGCTCTGGCCCAAACCCCAGGAGCAGCCCCCCTTAAACCACATTGCTTCTTTGGCAGGGACCCCACAGTGGTCCCTGCCAAAGAAGGTCCCACAGTGGTCCTTCTTAAAAGCAGGGACCACAGTGGTGGTCCCTGCTTTTAAGAAGGACCATCTGGGAGGAGGCACCACTCCCTCTCTCAGACTGGGGAGGGTTTTGTCTAGAACAAAGGAGGAGGGATAAAGCTGGAAAATACCAAGAGGCGATTACTGGCGCAGCCAGGATCCACCATTTCTAAGATATTCCAGGTAGATGTTTGGGAAGGGGTTTCCAAGCCCAGCGGTTTCTTCCAGCTTCTTCCTATTGCACCTTCACAACTATCTGAAGACTATTTCCCCCCTCCTACCTAGTCCAGCCTTTGCAATGCTAGTCCTTGGCCGGAGCTCGTGCATGAAGGCTCCGTCTGGAACGCCGACATCATGGATCCTAAATTCAGCCACTAGATGTCACCATTACGCGATGACTGGGACGTCCTCCCCCTCACCAGAGGTCGGGTGTGCTGACTGCCTGGCATCCCCTGCCCCGGCCATGGAAGGCCTCACCCAGGAATCAATCCAGGTCTACTGCAAGGAAGGGACCTAGCACCTGCCGCCAATGAGTCGCTTAAATACCTCCAATGATGGAGATTCTACTACCCTCCTGGGATACGAGCTCCAGTGCTAGACTCCTCTCACAGCTACAACCTGCTTCCAGGGCCAGGCTTTTAAACTAAAAGTGTTAACATAATAAATAGTTTGGCACATTCTGATTTTCAAACAGTAGTGCAGGCTTTCCTGTTACCACCTCCTGATTCCTGTAATTCCCTTTACGTGGCACTTATTTTAGGGGATCACCATGCTCCGGCATTTGCATCAGTTGCCAATAACACAACGAATGCAATTTAAAATTCTGATTTGAGTTTAGAAATCTACTGGTCACAATGCTGTGATTTATTTACGAGGTAAGCTCCCTTGTTGTACCATCGGTTAAACCGGCCCGTTTACACGAGACCCATCACAGAATCTTTTCACTGACAGGTCCGATCCTTTGCAATGTTTTGCAGATGGAGTTTTCCATCCAGCTTGGATTTTGTTTTGTTACAGTTGAAAGCATATCAGGAGGCCTTGGGTCACATCTGAGAGCAGGGGCTTCTCAAACCTGTCCTGGGGACCGCACAGCCAGTCGGGCTGTCAGGACATCCACAATGAATATGCATGAGATAAATTTGCATACCATGGAGTCTCAATGGTCTGTTATGGGCAGAACCGAAGTATTTTAAATAAAATAAGTGTCTCACCTAATCTCCCCTTCCTCTAATTTAAACTCATTACTTCTTGTCCCTTCTCCACTGGAGACAAAGAATATCTGATCCTGGTTCTCTTTTATTTATTCATTCAGATTCCAGTAATTAAATCCAAGGAGCACCTGAACCGGTTCCCTTGATAATGATTTGCTGTTTCTGCTCAAGTTCCTTCAAGGTGTTCTTGCAGTAATGGAAGACACCAGGGGACACCGATCCCCGGGCTGAAAACACCTGTGAGCAGCTGTTGTGTTCCTCCCAGCTCAGATCTGCTCAGGTGAAGGATTCGTCCTTTTCATTTATCACACACAGAGAAAGGAATATGAAGCTCAGAAAGTGTTTTTTCCCCTCCATACTAAGTAAAAGGAAAGATGATTTTAAACTGAGGAAATTTGTGCTGAAACACAGGGAGCAACCAGCCTTGACGCGGAGGGTGAATAGCCAGCCTGATAGGCGTTCGTTTATCTCAGCACCAGAGTCCTTGGCTTGCTGCAGAGAAGGTGCAATCCTCCGAAAGTAAGAAAAATGAAGTTAGTGGCACTGACAGTGAATAAAACAAAAACCTAGAAGAGATGGCAGAAAAGGACCCAATGGCCCATCCAGTCTGCCCAGCAAGTTCCCACAGCCATCAGCCTCCCACAGCCATCAGATACTCAGACTGCCAAGGTCAGGGCTCCCGTTGGTCTCCACTTTTGAGTCCAATTTCCTTTCACCCCCTGCTGTTGAAGCAGACAGCAATGTTGGAGTTGCATTAAATTGGAGTAGGATTAAATGATCAGTTTTCTCAGTGGAAAAGGGTAAACAGTGGAGTGCCTCAGGGATCTGTACTTGGACCGGTGCTTTTCAATATATTTATAAATGATCTGGAAAGGAATATGACGAGTGAGGTTATCAAATTTGCAGATGATACAAAATTGTTCAGAGTAGTTAAATCACAAGCAGATTGTGATACATTACAGGAGGACCTTGCGAGACTGGAAGATTGGGCATCCAAGTGGCAGATGAAATTTAATGTGGACAAGTGCAAGGTGTTGCATATAGGGAAAAATAACCGTTGCTGTAGTTACACGATGTTAGGTTCCATAATACGAGCTACCACCCAGGAAAAAGATCTAGGCGTCATAGTGGATAACACATTGAAATCGTCGGCTCAGTGTGCTGCGGCAGTCAAAAAAGCAAATAGAATGTTGGGAATTATTAGAAAGGGAATGGTGAATAAAACGGAAAATGTCATAATGCCTCTGTATCACTCCATGGTGAGACCGCACCTTGAATACTGTGTACAATTCTGGTCGCCGCATCTCAAAAAAGATATAATTGCGATGGAGAAGGTACAGAGAAGGGCAACCAAAATGATAAGGGGAATGGAACAGCTCCCCTATGAGGAAAGACTAAAGAGGTTAGGACTTTTCAGCTTGGAGAAGAGACGGCTGAGGGGGGATATGATAGAGGTCTTTAAGATCATGAGAGGTCTTGAATGAGTAGATGTGACTCGGTTATTTACACTTTTGAATAATAGAAGGACTAGGGGTCACTCCATGAAGTTAGCAAGTAGCACATTTAAGACTAATCGGAGAAAGTTCTTTTTCACTCAACGCACAATAAAGCTCTGGAATTTGTTGCCAGAGGATGTGGTTAGTGCAGTTAGTGTAGCTGGGTTCAAAAAAGGTTTGGATAAGTTCTTGGAGGAGAAGTCCATTAACGGCTATTAATCAATTTTACTTAGGGAATAGCCACTGCTATTAATTACATCAGTGGCATGGGTTCTTCTTAGTTTTTGGGTACTTGCCAGGTTCTTGTGGCCTGGTTTTGGCCTCTGTTGGAAACAGGATGCTGGGCTTGATGGACCCTTGGTCTGACCCAGCATGGCAGGTTCTTATGTATCAGAAGTGTAGTATCAGGCTTTTTGGTTAAGGGCAGTAACCGCCGCATCAAGCAAGGTACCCCCCTGCTTGTTTGTTTTCGAAGACTGTACAAGTTCAGTGTCCTTGTTGGTTGTCTGAATCCATTTCCACTTTTCCCCCTGCTGCTGGATGGGACAAGCTACGGCAAGTAGAAGGGCAGTGGGCACTTAAACCTTTTCGTAGGAAAATAAAGGTGAGAGGAAAACGAGACAGCTATGGTTTTCTAAAGAAGCTGCTGAAAGGGACTGCAGAAAGACAGGCAATAATCTCTAGAAAAATGAAGAGAAGGGCGATCAAAATGGTGGTGGTGGGGGGGGGGTCTCCATCAAATGACCTATGAGGAGAGGCTGAAGGACCTGAATATGTGCCCCCTGGAGGAGAGGAGATAGGATACAGAGCTTCAGATACCTGAAAGGTTTTAGTGATGCACAATCGACAAATCTTTTCCATTGGAAAGAAATCGGTAGGACTAGGGGTCATGAAATGAAACTCCAGGGAGGACGACTCAGAACCAACGTCAGGAAATATTTCTTCACGGAGAGGGTGGTGGATGCCTGGAATGCCCTTCTGGAGGAGGTGGTGAAGACAAAAACGGTGAAAGATTTCAAAGGGGCATGGGATAAACACTGTGGATCTCTTAAGGTTAGAGGATGGGAATGAGGAAAAGAGCGCATGGGGGTAACTTGCTGGTGAGGTGGTTACTACCCTTAACCAATAAACCTTCATGCTGTTGATGCAACTCTGTCATTGCGTTCTGCTTCAACGGCAGGGGGATATGGATTCAGACAACAACCAACAAGAACCCTGACTTTTACATTCTGGGGGAATAAAATATGCCTGGGGGTAACGTCTTGATGCAGCTGTTACTGCCCTTAACCAATAAGCCTGACACTTTTGATGCAGCTCCAACACTGCTGTCTGCTTCAGCAGCACGAGATAACGGGGAATTGGACTCAGACAGCAATAAACAAGGGCCCTGACTTTTCCAGTCTGGGAAACTGAAAAGTATGGGGGGGGGGGGGGGTGACCTGTTCGCACGGCAGATGCTACCATAAGCTTGTGGGGCAGGCTGGATGGACCGTTTAGTCCTTTTCGGCCGTCATTTCTATGTTCAGAAGCTGGGAAAGCAGTCAAGAGAGCAAAGATTCAAATGGAAGAAAAAAAAAGACCAGGCTATTTTGTTTTTTTAAATATGTTAGTTCTAGGAGAAAGTACAAAAATGGCATTGTGAGACTCTGAGGTGACGGCGAAGAATATGCAGAGGTAGATGAGGAAAAAGCAGAATTGCTTAACAAATTTTTCTATTCAGTGTTCACAGAGGAAAGCTCAAAAGTAGGACCACAGACAAAGGACACAAATAAGATTGGAAGAGAGGTAAACAAACAATTTTCAGAAAAACGTGTTTGTGAGAAGCTAGCTAAACTCAAATTCCTAACGCAATGGGGCCAGATGGGATAAAGCCAAGGGTTTTAAAGAAGCTCTCAGTTCTGGAAGCTTCCTCCTTCAGAATCGGGAGTAGTTCCGGAGGACTGGAGACGGGCGGACGTGGCTCCTCTTCACAGAAGTGGAAGTAAGGAGGAGGCTGGGAACTACAGGTTAGCCTGGCATCCGTGAAGAGTAAATTTATGGATGATTCTGGAATCCAACAGATTACAAGATCCGAGGCAGCGCGGTTTTACTAGAGGTTGGACTTGTCAGACAAATCTGATCAGTTTCTTTGACTGGGTGACCAGAGAATTGGAACAGGAGAGGACGTTAAGATGTGGAGCACTGAATTTCAGTAAAGGCCTTTGCCACGGTTGCACACAGGGGACTTATGAATAAATTGAGCGCCCTTGGCATGGACCCTAAAGTGACTGACTGGGTTATGAACTGGTTGTGTGGGATGCGACAAAGGGTAGTGGTAAATGGAGTTCATTCGAAGGAAAGGGGCGTGGCTAACGGTGTGCTGCAGGGGTCAGGCCTTGGACTGGTGCTTTTCAACATTTTCATAAATGATATAGTGGAAGGACTATCGGGAAAGGTTTGTCTGTTGTAGACGATACCAAAATATGCAACCCTGAAGACAGGCAGGAAGGTGTGGAAAACAAGAGGAAGGATTTAGAAAAGCTTGAGGAGTCTGGCAGCTAAGATTAATGCTAAAGCAGGCAGAGTCATGCATCTGAGCTGCAGTAAGCCAAGGGAGCAGGCTAGGGGGTCAAATTCTTCTATGCACAGAGCAAGCGAGGGATCTGGGGCTGACTGTATCCAATGAGGTGGATAAGGTGACAGCAAAAGCCAAACAGATGTGTGGGTGCAGAGAGAAGAATGGTCATTAGAAGAAAGAAAGTGATATTGCCTGTGTATAAGTCCCGGGTGAGACCTCACTTGGAATAGTGGGTACAGTCCTGGAGACCCCACCTTCGATAGGATATAAACAGGATAGAGTCGGCCCAGAGGGAGGCTACTGAAATGTCAGTGGTCTTTGTTCTAAAGCATATGGGGACAGAAAGCTCTAAATATATAGAGGAACGGTGGGATAGGGGAGATATGATAGACAAATACCTCAGGTGGGTCTCAACAGAAAGGAGAATCTGGGGTCATGACATGAGGGTGAAAGGTGATAGACTGAGAAGTAATCTAAGGAATTATTTCTTTGCAGAAAGGGTGGGGAATGCACTGAGCAGCCTCCCGGTGGAGCTCGTGAAGACAAGGCCAGTTTCTGAATCCAAGAAAGCACGGGACAAACACAGGGGATTTGAAGGAATGGGAGGATTGGAGAGAGGAGCAGTTGTGTGAATAAGCAGACAGGATAGGTGTACGGTCTTGTTTATATACAAATCAAAATGCATTAAAGTAAGATTTGCTTCATTGATCTAAAGGCAGCAGAATGTGAAAAATGGACAAGGGGGTGAAGGCTTTAACAGGGCACTGTAACTGCTTTCAGTTTTGGTTTCCATATCACAGATCAGCAAGACGTTCCTCTCAGAACAAAGGCGTCTACCTTCCAGGAAGCCAAGCATCAACCCCCGCCCCCCAGATGTTCCTGTCAGAAATTTGGGGGGTTTTTGGATGCAGCTTCCTTTGTTCTGAGAGGAACGCCTTGCTGATCTGTGATATGGAAACCAAAACTGAAAGCAGTTACAGTGCCTTGTTAAAGCCTTCACCCCCTTGTACATTTTTCACATTCTGCTGTCTTTAGATCAATGAAGCAAATCTTACTTTAATGCATTTTGATTCCTACATAAACATGATGCGAGAACAAGACCGTGCACCTATCCTGTCTGCTTATTCTCTACAATTCTTTCTCGTGTCCCTCCCTGCTAGGACACCAGATACAAAATGTATAAGCAGGGGGAGAGAGATACAGACCCCACCCCTCCCGCCTGCTGTCGTTTACTAAACAGCAGCATAGAAATGGAATAACAAACAATACCAGGGCTTCCCAACCTTTCACGCCCAAGCCACAAGTACATTAACAAAAGTGTTGTAGGGCACACCAGCCCTCATGGGACACACAATGTGGACAAGATCAAAATCAGAACATGGGAAGCACCGAATGCCCCACCAATCTCTCTTCCAAATTTTAAAACAAAGAGAGGGAGGGGGCAGGGACGCATCTGAACTTGCCACAATGGACCAGCGCCGTCGGCTGGCTCGGTTTGTTACCTGCCAGATCCTCTCCACTCTACTGCTCCCAACACCCAGGCAGGCCGATGCCTGGGACAAGATGCGTGCAGCCAAGCACACGGTTTCACGTTGAGCACGCATTAGGCGAGTGTAATAATAACTGCCGCCAATGCAGCACGGAGGTTAACGCACCTAAAATGCATGCAGATTCCATGCAAGTGAAGACATCATTAGCTATTACTTTCTGATGCAGGGAAGTGAGCTCACAATGCTCAATGCACATTTTTTTAATACAGGGATTTTAACTCCAGCTCTGGAGGTGGGGTACAGGTTACTTACAATCTAGCAGCTAGCGTTGATGAAGGCGTCTTTGGCATTTTGCAGTGTATATTTCGACCACGGACAATACTTCTTGGATTGCCAGAGACAGATGTGGTGTGAAGGTATCATTTGAGCTGAAGGGCAATTTTGCTCCTTTATGAGGACTTTCGTAATGACATAGATCCCTTTCATGGCTCGCGGCCATGCTATACCTGGTTTGGCGAAACTGCTCGGTATTTTACATTTTTTTACCACTGGAAGTTTCCAAAATATAGTTGGCTTAGCGGGCAGGATGGGCCAGTCCTCTTTGTCAAGACACTTCAGTCAAGTACTACAGGCAATGATGAACTGCACAAAGGATTATATCAAGTATCTGGGGCAGCAAAGCACCACTGCATGAGATAAGGCCTAGGTCTTACGACATCACTGGGTTGGGATGCCAAATGTGATTGGTGCTAAAGATTGCAGCCATATTGCTCTCAACCCTCTGTCAGAGCAGGAGATGGTGTTTTGCAACAGAAAGCGCTTCTACACAACGTCAGGTCGTGAGGGATGCATCTCTTACACAAGCCTTTATATAGCCTGCAGGCTTCCAGCACCAGGTGGGGGTGAAAGCATGGTTTTTAAACCCTTTTTTATCCCGCTCCGATTACATCATCATCAGAATACTGCAACGGCCGCACAGGGGATGTGGCTGCACGTGCGTTAGGAAAACGCGTGCTCTATAATCAAGCACACATTTTCTGGTTGCGCTTTACTGCATGAGTCTGAGAATGAGTCACACTCAATGCTCAGTGCATGCTCTCCCCATCTCACTCAGCCTAGGGTTAAGACAGAGGCTGGACGAGTCAAACAAGGAGTCTCAGGCAGGGAAGATGAGGAGGTGCTGTATGCAGCGGGTGCCCCTGCAGGCAGCCCATTAATTACCACACTGCAGGGCTCATGGGGTAGCTAGGAACACGATTACCCATGTTCTCAGAAAGGAGCTCCTACATGTTTTAAGAACCACCACCGTTGTGGCTTGTGGCTGTGAGGCTCTGAGCAGAGCCCAGGTGCTGACCTGGATTGCATCAGGCAGTGGTGACACTTCTGTGGCACAGCTGATCAGGAATGAAGGCACACCGGTTGGGAAACACTGAACTACACACACACACACACAGCAATCTGTAATCCTTTTCCTTCAGAAAGTAGGCAATAATAAAAGGTCCAATCGGGTCACCCAGAAAGCAAAGCAAGAGAGATATGGTACTGAAAGAATAAAGTGACAGGGACTCTTTTAGGAACGCTTCAGATGTAAACTTTACACTCAAATTAAGAAGTGCATACATTTTTATCTAATGTAAACTTTATGTAAAAAGTGTGCCCAAAATCCCCATACAAGCGTCTTGGTGATACAGTCAATTTAAAAAAATAACATTCTTCCCAGAACAGAGAAAACTAAACAATCTGAATCCATACGGTGGAACATCACCCTGTTTGCCCCACAAGCAAAATCAGCCCTTAGAAAGAGGGCCCTCTCTACAGCAGGACCCCATCAATGGAACGCACTGCCACCAGACCTCAGGCAAGAGCAGTGTCCATCTACCTTCAAAAAAAGACTTAAAACATGGCTATTCAGCCTCGCCTTCCCGGACTCCTAATGCTATTCTTCCCATACTCCAGATTCCAGCCTTTATAGTCTCTTAGTTCTGGCAACCTCCGACTGTTTATTCCCCCTCTCTTTCCACCTTAATTGGCTCTCACTTTGTTTCCCACCCACCTTTCCAAAACTTTCCACCGATACATATTTACCAGAAGTTAATTGATAGGATAGGATATGTTCTGCTTACTATATATTAAGTTAAAATTCTTTGCATATTTTGATGCCTTCTTTGTTATGTTGCTCTTTGTTATATGTTATATGTTATTTGTTATATGTTATTTGTTATATGTAACACTCCTAAGCAAATTTTGTTGTTATCATGTAAACCGGTGTGATCTGTATTCGTACAGGAACTTCGGTATAGAAAAAAAATTTAAAAATAAATAAATAACTAAATAAGTGCAACTTTGCTTACAGTTCCAGCTTTTCTTTGAAGACTTAGGCTACTTTACAATTGATCAATACTTCTGGTTTCTCTGAGCGCTCCCTGAAATCGCTGCTATTCTTTCATTGCCCTCCCTCCACCACAGTCTTACAGGCATCCCCCACCCTCCCAGTAACTTCCCATTTCCTGGTTATTTTCTTGCCCTGAGCCGGATCCCAAGACCTGCCCCCCCCCTCCCCCGTGCTTGCAGCCTGTGCACGGATCTCAGCTCCTCCAGCATTTCCTGATCGGGAGCCTGAGGAAAGCCACAGGGTCCGTGAATCATTAGGTTTCCCAGTTACCTTGGCTGGAGCGGAGCCCTCCCTGCTCCTTCCCCCTCTCGGCGCGAGGCTGCCCGGGACTCGCCGTGGGCGGGGCCTCCTCTGACTCACGGAGCCAGGGAAGTCCGAGAGGGCTCAGCCGTGAAAAGCAAACGCTGCCTTTCCAGCTTTCTCGCGGGAGCAGGAGGGCTTGGTTGTTGTTGTTGTTGTTGTTTGTCTTTCTTTGGGCCTGCGGCTGCCACGTTCTGTGTCATAAGGGACGGACGGATTCCGGGCTGGCTTTCCGCCACGTTTTAATTTTAGCAGGAGGTTAGCTCATCGGGTCGCCAGTGTGCCGGGGGCAGGGCGTGAACCTCCCCATCATGGTCAACAGCGTTCAGTCTCAGCCCAAAAAGGCCGAGAAAGCTGAAAACCCTTTTTCATTTTACACTTCACCTTAGCTGAAAGCCTGGTTTTCTGCTACTGTGTCTATGAATTTTTAAGCCAGTTTTAGAGAAGTTGAAACTAGAAGCCTTAGGGCAGTGGTTCTCAACCTTTCTAGTGCCGTGACCCCAAACCAAAAAATAATTTTGGTGGCTACTTCAAAACTGTAATTTTGCTACAGTTATTATTCGGAATGTAAATACCTGATATGCATTATGTATTCTCATTGCTACAAATCAAACATAATTTAAACATAGTGATTAATCACAAAAACAATATTTAATTATATGTTGAAAAATATTTATTACTAATTCCAATAAATAACATTTCACCATGGCATAGCATGGGTTTAAATATAACAACAGTAATATAACAGTAAACAGTGCAATATTTTGCAACAGTAAGCTGCCAAATTCAGTGAGATGGTTGTGGTTGCTTCTTGCTTACCAATTCAGAAATGATTACACACAAAGCACCTTACACTTACACAGTATTGTGTGTATGGTGTGTGTACTGTTTTTACATTATTAACCTTTTTTACACCAGCAGGCTGTCTCGCAGGCTCTCTTGGCTCTCCGCCTCCTAGGCTTCTGTCCTCCGGCGCTTGCTGCGTCCACCCACTGATGACATCAGCAAGCGCCGGACACATGTAATGCGCTGCTATGGACTGTGGAGCGTTCCCCCCGCTTCCCCCACCCCTTAGGCCCCGCACGGATGATGCAATCACGTCTGCGCATGCGCGCAGGCATTCAGTTTGGAACACGCATCCATAACGGCGTGCGTTCCAGCTGAATAGCGCTGCTGCAGATGGTAGCGCGACTTCTCAGCGGCTAAAGCCATCGGAAATATGTATTTTCCGATGGCTTTAGGCGACCCCTGTGTTTTGGTCGTTCGACCCCCGCCGGGGTCGCGACCCACAGGTTGAGAACCGCTGCCTTAGGGATACCAGGGGGTAAAACCAGGACTGGCTCAGCTTCTATTATGACCTGGAGCTTGTCACAACTCGCGTGACAACCAGGGATTGTTTTTCTCCAGGTACTCACTAGTACTTAACTCAGTATGACACAACTCTCCCCCTCCCCCGCATCAGGGGTGGGGGCTACATTAGGGATCAGAATAGCACTTCTCTCCTCTTATCTGTTCACTCAAGCCTCACCTCCTGTTGCCTGCAGCCGCCAGGGAGGAGTAGGGGGGCTGGAGCAGGAAGCAGAGGGCAGTTTTCTCCTGAATGAGATTTGGGCATTGGCCAATAGAGTTGAGACACAAGTCCTGTCTTTCTATGCCACAGGATGGGCCCACAGAACTTCTGCCCTAACTCTATTCACCAATGCAACAAACCTCACTCATCAGAGAAAAGCCCTCTGCTCCCTCCTGCAATTGCCACTCCCCCACAGCTCTCTGTACTCCTGGGGATCAGAAATCAGCTGCTAGCAGGTGAAGTGATAAGCAGTTTTTATTTATTTATTTATTTGAAAGTTTTTGTATACCGACATTCGTTAAGAAAACATCACATCGGTGGGCTGGACGTAAGCAGTGAATCACAAGCTTCAAAGGCAGGGGGATGAAGAAAAGAGGATTTATATTAAGACAACCAACAAGCACTAAATTGTACAGGCTGGGTAAACAAATAAGCGTGGGAATAGCTTGCTTATCGCAGTGGTTACTACCCCTAACCAATTAGGCTTGATACTTTTATGCAGCTCCAGCACTATCTTTGAGGAATTAGTAAAAGAAAGATACTGCAATTTCCTTACTTAATTATCAGATTAAATTTCCTAAGATGATAATGCTCCTGATAAACTCCTGAGTTCCTTATATTACTTTATAAATAATGATTCACAGAAGAGTAGTTTATATTAAAATGTGATGTTTTACTAGGTAATTACCTTTGATTATATATGATATAAACCTTTTGTTTGATGTAAAGGAAAAAATTGATAAATAAAAAAAAAATTTGTTTCGAGAAAACAGCAACATCTGTTACACCTTACACTAACACACGCCACACTAATCGTTTCGCCAGTCCAGGTCCATGTTTCACTTCCATTTTAACATATTCGCTCACTTTTTTCTCCAGAAGATAACTATTTCCTTTACAGATAAAATACACCCACCGCCCTCCTCACACCCCCCACACACATGCCAAATTGATTTACTTCCCACAGCCTCCCAACACACACAAAACCTGACAGAAGTCTGGGAAGCTCCAGCGGGGGGCCAGGACCGGTCCGGGACACATCTCCTGCACTACGGCCATCGGCTGCCAGCAATCAACATGGCGCCGACGGCCCTTTCCCTTACTATGCCACTCGGGGACACCAATGGCGGCAGTAGCCCATGTGACATAGTAAGGGCCCGTCGGCGCCATTTTCAGGACTGGCAGCCGGCGGACCTTTGCCCTTACTATGTCCGAGGACCTACCGCTGCCATTGCTCCTCCCCACTGACATAGTAAGGGCAAAGGGCCGTCGGAACCCGTTTCAGTGCTCGCAGCCAACGGACCAACGCCAATACGTCGCTCCCGGACCACTCCTGAACGCCCGCTCCACCGACTGACATTTTTATCAGGTCTCGGGGGGTCTGGAGGATAGGGGGTGTAATGAATTTATTGTGAATATCTTGGGGAGGGGTCACGAGGGGTGGCAGGTTTCATTCATTCAGCAACTCAGGGGGGGGGGCTACTGTTTTTCGCATGACTGGGGGAGTTGGGGCAGGAGAGTGTGGGGTGGCTAGTTTAAGAGAACTTTTCTCATAGGGTTGTTTTTTGGGGGAAGGGGGAGGTTCACACACAGATACATACACTAAACTTGCACGATCTCGGGAACGCACCAAAATAGCCCTCCCCAGACCACAAAACAAATTTGGAAGTGCAAATTTGGTTAGGCACTCCCCTATTTGGCTACAAAACACGCACAGGCGCCCAGGGACAGACCACATGTAGCACCAACAATTTTAATTTCCCAGGTCTTGGGAGGGGGCAGGAGGGTGGGGGGTTATTATTTGATTTAAAGGGTTGGGATTGGGGGTGGGGGGTTCCCACAGAAATAGAAAGACAAAGGTTTTCTGATCTGACGGGTAGGCAGTAGGCGGGGGGAGATGACAGTGAGGGGAGGGAGAATGAGGGGGGAGGTGAGTGTCAGGGGAGGGAGAATGAGGGGAGAGGGGAGTGTGAGGGGAGAGAGTTGGAGTGGGGACAGGGGAGGGAAGGGGGGGTGAGTGACCAAGGGGGAGGAGGATGAGTGACTGAGGTAAATGAGCAAGGGGAAGGGGGAGGGAGGGTAAAGAACCTGACTCTGCCACTGCAACGCGTGGCCGGGTACCGCTAGTTTTGAATAATTTTGTGTCATTTTCAAATGTGATCACGTCTCTCGTTGTTCCCATTGCCAGGTCATTTACCCTGAGGTATCCCACTAGTCACCTTTCTCTAATAAGAAAACTGACCACTTAGCCCTATCTTTTAACCAGTTCCCAATCCACAATAGGACATTGCCTCCTATCCCATGACGTTTTAACTTCCTCAGAAGTCTCTCATGAGGGATTTTGTCAAATGCTTTCTGGAAATCCAGATACACAGTATATTAGCTGGCTCACCTTTAGCCACATATTTACACCTTCAAAAACATGGAGCAGATTGGTGAGACAAGACCTTCCTTGGCTAAATCCATGCTGGCTTAGTCCCATTAAACTATGAATATCTATATGTTCGGTAATTTTGTTCTTTATGATAGTTTCTACTATTTTGCCCGGCACTGATGTCAGACTCATTGGTCTGTAGTTTCCTGGACCATCCCTGGAACCTTTTTTAAAAATTAGTATTATGTTGGCAATCTTCAGGTACCGTATTCTAAAGATAATATGTCTGCAATTTTATCTTTCAGTTTTTTCCCCACTGTACGATGTATACTATCTGGTCCAGATGATTTGCTATTGTCAATTGGCCTTATTATATCTTCCAGGTTCACTGAGATTTGTTTCAGATCCTATGAATCTTCACCATTAAATATAATTTCTGGCATGGTTATCTCCCTTATATCTTCCTCGATAAAGACTGAAGCAAAAAGTTAATTTAGTCTCTCCGCTATGAACTTGTCTTCACTAAGTGCCACTTTTACTCCTTGATCATCTAGCGGTCCGAGTCCATCGCAGGCTTTCTGCTTCGAATGTACCTGAAAAAGGTTTTTATTATGAGTTTTTGTTTCCAAAGCAAGCTTATTTCAAATTCTCTCTTTGCCTTTCTTATCAATGCAATGCATCTAGCTTGTCAGTGCTTATGTCAGTGCTTCCTTCATTTCGATCCCGTTTCCATTTTTTTGAAAGCTGTTCTTTTAGCTACAGTAGCCTCTCTCACCTCACCTTTTAATAGTAGTTGTTTAGCCTTCTTTCTACTTTTGATAATGAGTGAAATATATCTGCAATGGGCTTCCAAGAGGGTGTTTTTCAACAACTTCCATGCCTAATGTAAACTCTTAACTTGGCAGGTGCTCTTTTCAGTTTTTTCCTAACCATTTTTCTCATAGTCTCCTTCTTGAAAGCTAAAAGCTGTCACAGTATTTAATTATTGGACTTTATATAGTGCTTGTAAACCAAATTATCCAAGCGGTTTACATAATAACATACATAATATAATCAACAATTTAAAAAAAATTGTAAAACCATCTGCATTAAAAAAAAAATACCAAAACATAAAACATTCACAACTATAGAGCCAAACTGCCACTATAGTAAAAGTTCATCTTGCATTTGTTAAACTGTCAAAAGTCTGTGAAAATAATTAGGTCTTTATAACTTTCCCGAATTTCAGGTAGTTGGTTTCTGCTCTTATATCCATGGGATATTAGTGATCTCCCTCAAGTTATTAAGTCAAATTTGGTCACTGTTGCCAAGAGGCCACCAACCATTACCTCTCATACCAAATCCTGTGTTCTACTAAGGAATAGGTCTAAAATGGCAATTCTCTTGTTGGTTCTTGTACCAGCTGCTTCATAAAGCAGTCTTTTATTTCATCTAGGAATGTCACTATCTTATCATGTCTTGATGTGACATTTACCCAGTCAATACTAGGGAAATTGAAATAATCCATTATCACTGCTACTAATTTTCGGGCCGATACAGTAAAGTCCGTGGGAGAGCAGATGAACGCCTGCTCTCTCGGCGCACGCACCGGCCACTCACCGGTGCGCGCGATTCAGTATTCAAACTGTTTTGCTTTTATGTTTCTGTTTTTGTTTATTCTGCTCAATGAGACTTGTTAGCTAATATGTTTACATTACAATGTTAATTTTGATCTAGTTTACCCTGTTCCAAGTTCTACAACCTTGTTCTATGTAATGCCTCTAGGCAAAAATTAATGTTCAGTTTCAATGTAAACCGATGTGATCTGTATTTCATACAGGAACACCGGTATAAAAAAATCTAAAAATAAAATAAATAAATAAATAAATTAGGTGGCGCGGTAGAAACGGGGAAAAGGAGGCGCTAGGGACACTAGCGCGTCCCTAGCGCCTCCTTTTTGACAGGAGCGGCGGCTGTCAGCGGGTTTGACAGCCGACGTTCAATTTTGCCGGCGTTGGTTCTCGAGCCTGCTGACAGCTACGGGCTCGGAAACCGGATGCCGTCAAAATTGAGCGTCCGGTTTTCGGCCCGACAGCCGCGGGCCAAAATTTTTTTTTTTACTTTTTTTACTTTTCGGGACCTCCGACTTAATATCGCCATGATATTAATTCGGAGGGTGCACAGAAAAAGCAGTTTGCATTTGCATGTTGAGGGCACTATTAGGTGCTGCGGGTTGGACGCACGTTTTCCTCCCCTTACTGAATAAGGGGTAAGGGAAAATGCACGTCCAATAGCAGGCTAACAGTGCACTCCGTCGGAGCGCACTGTACTGTATTAGTTTCCTTAATTTCTGTTAGTTTTTCATTGTCTGCCTATTCATTCTGGTCAGATGAACAGCAATACACCCCCAATACTTTTCACATGGATTTTCTATCCATAAGGATTCTACAGTACATTTTGTTTCCTGCAGAAATTGTATCCCGTTTAATTCAATGCCCTCTTTAATATATAGTGCCATCTCTCCACCAGTTTGAACAATCCTGTCATTGTGACTTAATTGTACCCTAGTATCCCACTGTCCCATTGGTTATCCACCTTCAAATAGGTCTCTGAGATGCCAATTATATCTACTTCTTCATTCAGTGCTAGAGTTCCAACTCAACCATCTTATTTTTAAGGCTTCTAGCATTTGTATATAGACATTTCAAATTATGTTGGGGGGGGTTGTATTAACAACCTGCTTTTCAGTTAAGAATTTGGGGTAATTTGGAATCTTTCAAAGCTGTCTGCACATTACTTAGCTCCAAGGCCACTTTTGCATTTATTGCAACTTCTCTATCGGGAAGCCCTACTGTCCCTGTGGTGTTAGTATCCTTGTCTTCTGAGCGACTGTCAGCTTTCCCCTATCATCTCGTTTAAAAGTGCACGCTCTCCTTTTCATAGGTTATTGCCAGCACCCTGGTTTCACCCCGCCCCATCGCTCTCTTCGCCCTCCTTCCTCTCAGGTTGTCCCTATTACTCAATTTTCCTCCACTGTTGTCCCCCTCAAACTCTTCTCCCCCCCTAATGTTGTCCTTATCACCCTCTCCCCTTTTCCCCACCCGGCCTCTGATTCTTCATTTCTCCAAATTCCCAAATCCGTGCAGCCCAATAGGAATGCAGCTACCGCAGCCTTCTAGCCTACGGCGGAAAAAAAAAAAAAAGACCCATGGGGAGAGGATTCTGTATTGCGCAAAGCAGAATTTCCCTTGGCAGGAACCAGGGTCAAGGGGGATCCGGAAGAAACCGGAAGCTGCTTCAGAGGACGGGCTGCCAGGGAAAATGCCCCGATCAAAGATGGCCGCCAACACAGCGCGCCGCTGATTGGACGGAGGTTTCTGCCTGGTAGGAAGTGTCTCGGGGACACATGGCGGCGCCCAGAAGACCCGTCTGCCCCGAATAATTATCCTCATATTCGTAGGACATTCCCGGGAAACCTCGCGCGGATGGCCTTGCTGAGAGGCAGCAGGCGGCTGCTCGGTGCGACTGGCAGGCTGCAGGAAGCCAGCACGGGTAACCTTTTTCTAGCTGTTGATTAGGGGAGCGCTTTCTGCTTGTTTGAAAGCTGATTATAGAGGCTTTTGCGTAAATAAGACCCCCCTGCTCTTCTGCAAGTTAGTGGGAAGGTAACCGGTTATGCCTTTGTTTTCGGGGGGAGGCGGCCTACGGCTGAGAGAACTGTCCTGAAAAATATGAGATCTCAACTGGGAAGCCAAATCGTCCCACTCGGAGCCAAATCTAGCAAAGGATGCAAGATTTCCGGGTGCCTGACCGTCGAGGGGGAAAGGAAATACCTACAGTACCTGAATGTGCCAAAAGATAAAGAAAGCATCGCTCTCCCGGTGCCCCATGTCTTTCTGGCTAGTATTGTTCCTTACCCCTGCCAGAACAGCAAGAGAAGCAAAGGAGAAAAATGAGAATTGGGGGGGGGGAGCTGTATGTAGAGTGCGACAAGCAGGTGATCGTTTAGGGGTAGAGCCGAAGGATGCTCCTGGGGTGGAGCTGGGGCTGAGAGAGAGGAGGAGGAATACTCCTAGAACTGGGGGGTACATGGCTGAAATTTTATCTAGGGCATCTAATACCCTTGGCCTGTTTGGGGTTGAGTAGAAATTCGTGGACCTGACCGTGAATGGAGAGAGTGCTTTTCTTATTCACATTGGGCTACTTTAGTTATGATTTTTTTTAGGTCTGGAAAGTATTGGAGGGGACCTGTACGTTTGTTCCTAGAGGCAGAGGAGGAGCGTTATTTTATTTATTTAGAGAAATTATATTTGGATGAGAGGCTTTTGTATTGGAAGCTGAAATGTGGCACAGGGAATATTGAGGGATTTAATGGTGAAAAGCTGGGGACTATTTAAGGGTGTGGGAGGGCAGAGAGAGGGGATGAGGGGAGTGTGGAAGAGTGGAGAGTCTGTTTTTCACATTCACATAAATGTTCATTTTAGTTAGCATGAATATTTGCTTTAATTGGCGTTTATATTAAGGTCTAGAGGAGGGCTGTACAAATGTCACAGCTAAAGCCGCAGGTGAAATATATGAAAGATTTAAATACATATTTGTAAAATCTTATTTTCAAACTTCATTTTATAGATTTGGATTTAATTATTCACCCTTCCAAACCCATTATTAAAGTGAGCTTCGATTCAGATTCTAAAGTTATTTCTTTGCTCCAGAGGGCTCACAGTCTGTTTGAACTTGAGGCAATGCAGGTTTAAGTGATTTGCCCAAGGTCCCAAGGAACAGCAGTGGGATTTGCACCCTGGTTTATAGCCTCCTGCTGTAACCATTAGGCTGCTCTGGTCCTTGAGGGCCATTGACCGGTTGGGTTTTCAAGATAATCCTAATAAATATGTGTGAAATAGATTTACATATTTATTTATTTAAAACTTTTCTATACCGTCATATAGTAGAGCACCATCACAATGGTTTACAGTTAGGCACAAATATGTGGTTTCTAATTTATCCAAAGGGTGCCATTATTATACGGTTACATAGTTTGATAATATACTCTAAATGGGAAAGGGTGTGATTACCATTTACTATTAACTGTCTTTATAATTTTATACTTAAATTGTGAGAAAATAACAAAAGTAAGCAATACTGCTTTTTCTTGGTGAATTCCTGCTTTGTGTATGTGTTGTTCCGTTACCTCACTGTGAAATGCTTTTTTGAAGAGCCATGTTTTTAAGCCTTTTTTGAAGAGTTTTATTTCTTTCATTAGTCTTAATTCTAGTGGTAATGTGTTCCGTAATAATGGTCCTGCCAAAGATAGTGCTCTCTCTCTAACTTGGGTTAACTTTGCTGTTCTGACTGAGGGTATGGTTAGTAGAGCTTTATTGGCTGATCTGAGGTTTCTTTGGGGGACATGTAGTCGTAATGCGGTGTTTAGCCAGTCCGAGTTTTCGTCGTTTATTAGCTTATGAACTGTGCATAGTGCTTTAAATTGAATTCTCTGTTCTATTGGGAGCCAGTGTAAATCTGCAAGTGTTTGGGTGATATGATCTCTTCTGCCTTTACCAGTAAGTATTCTGGCAGCCGAGTTCTGTAGTATTTGCAGCGGTCTGATAGTGCTGTATGGTAATCCTAAGAAAAGTGTGTTGCAGTAGTCCGTGCTGGCAAATATTAAAGCTTGTAGTACAGTACGAAAGTGTTCCTGATTTAATAAGGGTTTTAGTCTTCTAAGAATCGTTAGTTTGGCGTAGCCTTCTCTTGTTTTTATTGATATGTGTTGCTTAAGGCTCAGTTCCGTGTCTATAATTACTCCTAGGTTTCTAGCTTTATCAGTTAAGTCTATTGATTTGTCATTTTTAAGTCGAATGGGATTTTGAATTCTTTCAATGTTTTTTCGATCAAGATGTATGAATTCTGTTTTTTCAATGTTGATTACTAGTTCCATTTGGTTTAATAGTTGTTTTATTATGTCTAGGTATAGCATTGCGAAGTTTAGAGTTTTTTCAATTGATTCTTCAATTGGTAGAATTAATTGAATGTCGTCAGCATAAATGTAGTGTATGACACCTAGACCAGCCAGTAGGTGGCAGAGGGGGAGCATGTAAATGTTAAATAGAGTTGCTGAAAGTGCTGAGCCCTGGGGGACTCCTGTCTTTAGTGTGATTTTGTCTGATATTGAGTTTTTTTATCTGTACCTGATAGGATCTATTGTTAAGGTAGGAAACAAACCATTTAATTGTTTTGTTTTGTAATCCAATTTCTTCCAGTCTGTTCAATAGTATGTCGTGGTTTACTGTGTCAAATGCTGCAGACAGATCTAGTAGTATCATGATGTAGTGTTTTTTCCACTGTCGAATCCACGCAGTACGGTATCTGATAGTGAGATTAGTAATGTTTCGGTGCTATAGTGTTTTCTGAGCAATGAGCAATTGAGGCAATGTGTGTGCAAATATCTCTCATACATATTCAGTAGGGATATCCTGAAAACCTGACAGTTTGATGGTCCCCCCCGAGGATCAGAGTTGCACACGCTTGCTCTGTGGAAGTAAACAGGACAGATTAGATGGGCCTAGCATCAGGGCTCTCTGTTTCTATGTTAGAGGATTGTATCATCCCAGTAACTGCTCTAGTCTGCATTACATGGTACCAGATTATTATCCCACTGCATGCAGGAACTTGTAGTTGTGATTTACCTTAGAGCAGACCTACAACTGCATGATTTTAATGAGGGTGGGAAAATAACCTTCCAAGACGTGGATGCCCAATATGGGGAGATTGAACATGCGTGTTATTTTTTTCTATACTGAATTTCAGTTGAGTTAGAAACATGGGCCCTGCCTGTGTGGTATGACTTCATCAAAGCATGCAGGGGCTTGGCTTATAAGGTTTCTGTTTTCCCTTGCTTTCTTTTCTTCCAGTTCGCTTCCTGGCAGCTGAGGCTAATGCACGGCTATGTCTTGAAGGTGAAGTGGACACGAAGGAGAATGAGGTGGTGAGCCCCCATTTCGTGAACCGCAACCCACACAATCTGGAGCGCATGGCACTGGCGAGAAAAGACCGTGGTTGGGAGACGGTCTGGCCCAGCCGGGAGTTTTGGCATAGGTGAGTAATTCCTGCTGTCCTGTGTGGTACAATAGTAATACTCCTGCCTCGCGTAGCACAAGCTGAAAAGAAAACCAAGTTTCTGCCAGCCTAGCTAAATGGTGCTGTGAACGAGGCTGCTAAAGCCATAAAGGCATCCTTTAAACAAGTTGGAAAGGCTGTTCTCCTGGGAGTTAGCATCTTTTCTGTCAGCACCGAGGCTCATCTCGTCTGACTGCCTTACCGAGCCAGTCAGCTCTGGGACGCCGGGCAAGGGCCTTGGAACGATGGCTGCATGCGATTGTTGCTTCTGCCACAGCCTCCTCTCTTAGCCGCTCTCCTGGATCTGTGGCCGGGTGCAGGCTCATGGGCTATAGCTGCCCTTGCTGTCTTTGCCTGCACAGCGCCCCCATGTGGCGTGCCCCAGAGTATTACACCAAGGGGGGTCACAGATGGACAAACAAGCCTAGCGCACGTGGTGGGTTTTTGTTTTATTTTTGGGGGGTGGGGGGATGGGGGAGGGCGGATTTCCACAGAAAGAATGCCTAATGAAAAGTAGTATCTAAAGTGGAAAGTAAAAAAGAGAAAATTTCATTAAAACATTTAATCAAGAAAGCCAACAGAGAATTTGAGAAGAAGCCTGCTACATAGGCAAAAAATAACCTTTTTTTCAAGTTGAAAAGTCTGAGGGAGTCAGTTGGACTGTTAGATGACTGTAGGGTAAAAGAGGCCCTCAGGGAGGATGAGGCTGTAGCACAAAACCCAAATTAATTCTTTGCCGTGGTCTTCCCTGCAGAGGATGTAGGGAAATAGCCATTCCTGAGCCTTTCTTTGCAGGCGATGATTCAGAGGAACTGAAACAATTCACCGAGAATTTGGAGAACTGCCAGAGCAAACTGACAAACTAAATAGTAGCAAATTGCCGGTATCTGATGGTATTCACCCCATAGGTTTAAAGGAACTCAAGGTATGAGATTTGAGACTTACTGCTGGCAGCGTGTACCTTATCATTGAAATCTGGCACTACATCTGAAGACTGGAGGGTGGCCAGTAACACCAAGAGGAAATGAGATGAGATTGGTTATTTAATTTGGTTTGAGTTTCATTTGTTTATTGTTTTTTTTTTTGTTTTTTTTTATTTATAGTTTATTAAATTTCTTAAACATTTATACAATGCAAATGAAAATAAGAAGTATTGATTCACATCATCCATAATAATAAAGAAATACATTTCCTCTCAATTATCATTCGGAATCAAAATCTAGTCCACTTAAAGGGGAGCTATTAACAGGAAATTATAATAGGCAAATTATCACATCACATTATGAATCTCTAGGAGGAAGCTATTCATTTATTCAATTAACCTGATAGAAAGTGGTCATTTACTCATCCACCCTTATCAATTAGGAAAGTTTCCAGGTGAGATGGATCTAGAAATATAAATTTATTTCTTTGAAAAGTGACTATACACTTACATGGGAATTTGAGGTAGTAGGTAGCCCCTAGGGACAACACTCTCTGTCTCAAATTCAGAAATAACTTCCGTCTCAGCTGAGTTTCTCTGGAAACATCTGGAAATATATGAATTTTTTGACCACAGAATAGAATATCTTTATTTTTAAAATAATTTTGCAGTACTAAATTTTTTTCATTCTCCAAACTGAATGTCACTAATAGAGTAGCTCTCGTTTGTATGTTATCCATAGAGGTCTCTAAAAATTCAGTTAAATTTGGACTTTCTGAAACTAGAACATCCATTCCCCCTTCTGGGGTTGATGTATCTCTTTTCTTAAGTGGCAAATAATACATTTTAGATACGGTTAGTTCCTTCATTATTCCTAAAATTTCTTTGACATATTTTTTAAACAGTTCTAAGGCCGATATTAATCTAATACATGGGAAGTTTAACAATCTTAGATTATTTTTTCTTAGAACATTCTCGAAACTTTCCAATTTTTTATGAACCATTAAAGAGTCCTTTATGGATGCAGCACTGGTTGCTTGTAAAGTTACTAATTGGCCAGAATGTGTCATATTCTGGGTTTCCAATAACGCTAATTTTTTACTATGATCTTCCAAACTCTTCCTAGTTTCTACAGATAAAGTAGTGGATTGAGCTATGGTAAAGGATAACATCCTTTCCATTTTTGTGACCACTTTCCATACATCAGTCAGGGAGATGTTTTCAGGTGGAGTCTCATCTTCAGGCAATTCAAATTTAGGCAAATCTTGTATCGGTAAAGTCCCATCTTGAGTCCCTGATAATTGAACCCTCAAGTCTGGAGATGTTACTAACAGTAAAGGGGAGCTAAACTCCCTATGTGCTCCCTCATTCATTGGGGTTATAACGGGTAACTGGTTATCGGCGGGACTACTGGGAGTACCGGAGGAGAAAGAGATGTCTGGAATGACATCTCTTGCTGTCTGGCTTACCCTTCTGGTGAGGTGCTGGTCCATTGGGCCTATTACTTCTGTCCTCCTAGGTGTAGATACTGCCATCTTTGCCTTCCTTTTCTTTCCCATCCAAAGTTTTATCCACAAAATATGTCTAATTGACAGACCAACAACGATAAGGAAGGCAATCCAAGAAAAAATCGCCCAGGGGCGCGCCCCTTTGGCGCGCCCCTTTGGCGCGCGGCTTCGGCGCGCCGGCGGCTGTGCGCCGCTCTCCCCGAGGTTAAATAGGGATCCGCGGCGCTTGGATGTCGTCGCTGGTAGGCGGGGCTGACCTCACTCCTCCGAAACGGCGTCCCTCTCAGCCGGGCAGCTTCAGAGCGCACAGGATCTTGCAGCGCGTCTGTCCTCCTCGCTCAGCTCCCCTCATTTGTTTATTGTTTTTAAAAATTATAGTAAGTAAAGTTGTAATAAATTTGGATTTTTTTAATATAAAAAAGTGATGTTGGTTTCAATTTAACTTTAGTATGCCACTCTTAACAATAGGTATGTTTGTGGATGTTGTTTCCTAACTCTGTTGGGTTTTTCCTTAATGGGGAAGAGCCATCACTGCTCTGCCTTACTAATCTATTAGAGCTCTCTGAAGGTGTAATAACATGTAAGTATGGGGGGAAAAAAGTGTGAAACTTGCTGGGCAGACTGGATGGACCGTTTGGTCTTCTCCTGCCGTCATTTCTACGTTTCTATAAGTAAAGGTGAGCTGGTTGATGTCATGTATCTGGATTTTCAGAAGGTATTTGATAAAGTCCCTCGTGAGAGAGTTCATAGGCAATGTAAACTGCAGAAGCACAGGCGAGGAGATGTCCTCCTATTGTGGACTGGTAACTGACTACAGGATGGGAAACAGAGTAGGACTAATTTGTCAATTTTCCCAGTGGGAGAGAGGTGAATATTAAAGTGCCTCAGGGACTAGTGTTTAACTTATTTTATTTATGATTTTGAAAAAGAAGGAATAAGTGATGTATCAGATTTGCAAATGACCAAAATTATTCAAAATAGTTTAAAAAAAAAAAGAACACTAAGCAAAAACAAGCAGACTGTGAAGAATTACAGGAGGACTTTGTGAGACTGGGGAAGCAGTTATTTAAATTGCAAGTGAAATTTAATGTGGTCAAGTGCAAAGTGATGCACATAAGAAAAATAATCCCAACTATATATGTAGCTGGTGCTGGGTTCTGTTATCAGGAGTAACCATCCAGGAAAAGGCTCTTGGGTTTCATAAGGGACACTCATGCATTTGAAATTCTCAATTCAGTATGCGGCAGCTGTCAAAAAACTGATCTCATAATGCCTCTGTATCAATCTGTGGTGCAGTCAGACCTGAGTATTGTGGGCAGTTCTAATCATCTCATCTCAAAAAAAGATGTAGTGGAACTGGGAAAGGTACAGAGAAAAGCGACGCCTACGAGAAAGGGGTGGAATGGCTCCCTTGTGAAGAAAGGCCAAGCAGGTTAGGGCTTTTGTTGGAGAGGGGGATAAGATAGAGGTTTATAAAATCCAGACTGGTGCCAGACATCTAATAGAGAACGGCTTTTATCATTTCCAGTAGTACTAGGATTAGGGCACACTCTGTGAAACTTGACTGGTGGGAGAACATTTTTCAGTCAACGCACAATCGAGATGTGGAGTTTTGTTGTTGGAGGATGTGGTCAAGGCAATGAGCCTAGCTGGAGTTTAGAGCTTTGGACAAGTTCCTGGGAATGAAGTCCATAAAAGAGAAACCCACCACTTATCCCGGGCTCCGACCAAACAGGAACTGGATCTGCCTGGTACTTCTGACTCGGAGGCAGGATGCTGGGCTTGATGGACCTCTTGGTCTGACCCAGCACGGTACATCTTGCTCTTGGTTTCTGGAGGACAGATCTAAAGCAAGATCAACCAAGTCAAATCTAGTCATCGTTTATTTATGGCTTTCTTTTCCAACAGGATAGTCTAAAGTGTGTTACAGTAGTATAGCAGATTAGTGTGTGTATATATAGAATAAAATGATGAGTATCTGTGGGTTCTGATAGTGCAAAAAGGATGTAGGAAATACATCTAGAGTTTTCATAGGGCTCATGCTACTGGTTAGAGCTGAAAACTGCTTCCGAGAGTCAGGTTTTCTAAAGGCTGGGAGATATGCAGTGAAGTCTGCAAGGTGGGCAGATCCTACGAATGCTCCCTTCATAATGTTGATGAGGTGCCTTGTTAGATCTTCCCTTTGGGAAAACAGGATGCAGGCTTAGTGGAGCACTGGTCTGACCCAGCAAGGCATTTCTTATATTCTTAAGCTCATTGGTCATTACTTCTCTCGTCTCCACAGGGATAGAGAGCACCTAATCCATGTTCTACTTCTGTGTCCTCAGGTTACGCTTTGAACGCTCCCAGAACCATGTGACGGGTTTTGTGGAGCACTGTGATGGCCATGTGGTTGTGTCTGCCTCTAGTCGTGAGTGGGCTGTGAAGAAACATCTGTACAGCACCAGGGATGCCACAGCCAGCGAGAATGTGGGGCGTGTGCTGGCGCGGCGCTGCCTGGAGGCAGGAATCAGCTATATGGTGTACCGTGTCATCCCCTGGGAATATCGCCATGAGGGGGCAAGTGTTTTAACAGTCTGTCTTGTCTTTTGTAAACGGATATTTATCACATATTGCATCCACATGCCCCAAGTCATAAAGTGTACTCAGAAACACAAGCTAGTGGTAAAGAATTAGCCTTCTCCATATTTTGCTATCCAGCACTGGCTTGGCATAGCTCTGCAGTATAACCTCGTGTTACTATATACACACAGAATCTCGTTTCTAAAGGAAAGCTCAGAGTGCACCTCATTGTGACTTGAGGTTGTATCATTATCAAGTGTGAACGTCTGAAGTATCTGTAGTTTAATTTCTGGGGTATTTTAACTTTGGTTTTTAACAAAGGAAAGTTGGTTCTTGCCTGCTGATTTTCATTCCTGTAATACCACAGATCAGATCAGACCAGAAAAGTGAGTTTATGTATCCGTACAGCTGTCACTGACGCGTGGGAACAAAAGGCAGCAGCCCGAACGATGCACGCCCAGCAAACCAGAAACCTCTCACGGCACTTTTGGCTCCCACTGTCCTACTGACCCCGGCAGCCCTATAGGTCGACTGCCCCAGCCCTGCGCTGCAGGCCGATTCTCCTGGCTCCAACTTGCTGCTGCTTTATTTATTAAAAATGACAAGCAACAAAAGGGGATACTTCCCTGAACTCAGCCAGCAGTGGGTAGGAGGGGACTTCAGGGTACGAAGAGGAAGTCAGTACATGGACTCTGAGTCCCCGGAAGTAGTGGGCTGCAACAGGGAGGGTCACCAGGCTCAACCCGAGGGCTGGCCCACCAAGGAACCTGACACCTCAGGGAGCAGATCCACATCTCCAAATCTCCCAGACACTAGAATCAGTCAGGACTGCAGGTTTGCACTTCTACCATCTGCTGGAGACAGAGAAATACTGAAGGACTGCAGGTGGCACCTCTACCATCTGCTGGAGACAGAGAAATACTGAAGGACTGCAGGTGGCACTCTCGGTTATGTAGCAGTGCCTCATAATTTTTGTTCTGTCTCATCTGCTGCTAGGGATGCAAAAACCCGCTTGTCTGGACTGAGCTGGGTATGTTCAAGAAGTGTAACTTGAATGCTTGTTCAGTGACAAATCTCTGTTCCCTAGTAGTAAGTGTATACAGTGAGTCAGAACTTGCCTGAGGGATTTGGGTCACAGTTTCTGCTTCACACTTCACCCATCCTAAATGCTCCAGAATGTATTGGAGCCTCTGAGGAACGAGGTGCTTCTAACCAAGTGCATCAGCGTAGAGTCCTGACCAGAGCCACCGCATCTGGTAGTGAGAGGATGAGCATCCTTATCATTTAAGTCCTGTGCAGGTCATGCTAGTCTATCTGGGGCCCATGCTGTGCATTGAGAAGGAAGGAACCATCTGTGCAGACAATTGTCCACAAAACAAAAATCTCAAGAAATCTGTTCTTGGAAATGACAGTGTGAAATAGCCTCGGCAAACAGACGCATGCCTGACAGTAAAGGATATTCTTGTTAATTTTACCCACAATATTCACATATGGTCACCTGGTTGTTAATTCTCTGTGGCTGATTGGTGTGGGGGGGGGGGGCGGGGTGGCCAGAGTTCTGCGCTTTCTTAAAATAATTTGTTCAAATGTCCATGTTTTGCCTTTTGCTTTTTTGACGATTGGATGGGGATGGACCCACAGGTGCAGCGATTCCGGAACGCAATGAAGGAGGGAGGGATTGTGCTGAGTGAGCCCCGGCGCATCTATGAGTGACCCGCGGGAATGCGAGTTCTCGCCGTGCAGCGCTCCACGCCAGAGCCACAGTAAGGAGGAAGTGGTGCAGCAGCCACCAGGAACCAGTCTCATTTTAGTACGGAACGGGGATTTGTATTTTAAAAAAATGTGAGTTTGTATTTGAATAAAACACAGACCAACCACAAAACTGAAAGTGGTGTTAGTTTCCTGGTTGTGGCGGGGGCTAGGTCTTTATACAAGAGAGAGCTTTTTGGGAATGCCTGGGTGTGGTGGTTCTGTGATTGATCCTGCCTAAACATATGAAAAGGCCTTATCACCTTGAAAACCATGGCATTAGCAAGAAAACCCCTAATCCTAGGGGAACTCTGTGCCAAAAACTGTAAAAATATTCTTGCTATTTAATACACAGAATTAAACATTAAAAAAAAAATGTAAAAATTCTGCACACTATTCTTAAATATCTGAGGTCAGGCCTTACCACTCCCTCTGACTTCTGGAACTCCCCTCCAAATCCCTGGTGCAATGCTTGCTGTCTCCTGTACCTCCAGTACAGTGACTGCTTGTGGCTCTTGGTGAGTACCGACATTCGTTCCTGCTCGGGTTGGCGAGTTGAGCGGCCTCCTGTGGGCTAGGCCCTGCACTTGGGCTTTTTTCTTGCACGCTGCAGTGGTCGTTTTTGCACACTCTTGTGGTGCCTGTACTCTGCTGCTCGGGGACCACCGTGAGAGCAGTGCTGCACAGCTCAAACCTAGAGAGCTACAGGCTGCCAAATAGAAGTGACTGCTTTACTGGGGGTGCAGGTATGACTGCCACACCATACCTCACGAATTCTGCAGGAAAAAGTAAATATCTGTGTAAAATAGGAATTCTCTGCAAATTCCACGTTGCACAGTGGGACAGAATTCCCTCAGGTGTAGAGAATTTGGGGGGAGTATTTTGCTTCTTCTGTCCGTTAAAACAGGAATTGTATGACAGTTCTAGCTAGTTGGATCCCAGAACATATCACATTACAAACACGCCTGCAGCCACCTTCCGGATGGATCTTTCTTGTACCAGTAATGAATGAAACCTTAAGAGGGTAGAAGGAAAATGATCTTAATGCATACAGTTGAGTGAACTGTGGAAAAGGGAAATATAAGGACATATAAAGAGCAGGCGATGAAAACACTAGAAACTCCAGCAGAATGCAAGGATTTTAGTGAGCAGAGGTTTGCAAAACAGACAGTGATGATGCAGAATTCATGTCCAGGAAGTCTTGCGCTGGTTGAAACCAATGAAAACACTGCCAATGCAAGTTGTGACTTGTGGGTTATGGGGACTAGCATGGAAAGAAAAATTAAACACCACCCCCCCCCCCCCCCCATTTATTTAGTAACTAGAAATATAGGATAATGCATACCACTGTCCCAGCCTTCTCCTGAAGCCATAGCTAAGCAGTTGCATTTTCAGGCTTCTCATGATGTCTATGCATGAGAGATTTGCATACACTGGAGACCCAGGGCATGAATCTTTCATGCATATTTATCATGGCAATCTTGAAAACCCGAGTGGCTAGGTGCGCTTCCAAGAAAGGGTTTTAAGGCAACATTTTTTGCTACGTTTTCCCCTCAGGGTTTCTCTGTATCCTTCAAATGAGATTCAAAGTGGTCTTTCTTGGGTAATGGATTCCTTCTACCATCCTCCCATACAGACCAGCTTTGTGCAGTGCTTGGGATATTATCGCAGGCACACTTTGACCAGCCTTGACCATGGAAGCCTGTAGCTCTTTCAAAGTTACCATTGGCCTCTTGGTTACCTCTCTAATCAGTCTCCATCTTGCTCAATCCTCAAGTTTGGCAGGATAACTTGGGATGACCCTTCCTCTTCTTAATAATCACCTTGATCATACACTAATGAATAGGCAGGGACTTTGCAAGTCTTTGTGCCCATTCCCAGATCTGAGTCTTTGTCCTGGAGTTCATTTGACAGCTGCTTGGTGCTCATGATTGGGTCTTTGCTTGAAATGAATTACCCAACAGAATCAACCGCCAGGAACTGCTGAGTTTATCCTCTCCTCATGTGAAGTAGGACAGTTTAACACAGGAGGGGCTGATTTTGAAGGTGATTGGTTACAGCAGAACTTTACATATTTGGGATTATTACAGCAGTAAAAGAGTGGTGGACACTTACCCAACCAAGCCATTCTATGTTTTTATTTCCATTTCATTTGCTAAGCTATTATGGAATATATTTTTCACTTGTGTAGTTGGATGTATGGAACAAATGCTGTTTTGATGCATTTTACATTGAAGCTGTAAGGCAACACAATGTTTAAAGGGATAGACACCTTTTTATAGACACTTTGTATGCACATTCTCACTCTGTGGCCCTTAACCTTTCTATGCATTGGTGTCTGCTGAAAGCGAGAGAGGAGCAGTGGTGGCCTGGCTTGCACAGATCAGCAAAGATTCGGGAAAGTTGGTTTGGCCCGAAGATAAAGCTGGCAATGACAGCCTTGGCCGCCGTAGCCCAAGCAAAGAAGGGAGCAGTTGAGCTTCTGCTGAAACCCGAGCAAAACAAAAAGTCAGCTCTTCCCTCTGAAATAAGCGGAGCACTCGTGGGTCATCCCCCTCCAGAGGGGGGGCAGGGGGCAGGCCTCACCAAATCCGCATCCAGATCCTGACTTGGTGTCACCGGTGAACCCGGACGGATCCTGCGCCTCAGGAACAAGAGCTTGGCGGATGGTAGGAAAGAACTGGTGGTCTTACTAAAGGAAAATTGGGCCTTACCTGCTAATTTCCGTTCCTTAGTACCAGGATTCCAGGGTATAGGGCACAGTTCATTCAAACGTCTGTCTCTATCTGCTGGAGGGGAGGCAAAACCCAGGAGTCTGGACTGATCTGGGTACGTACAGGGAAAGAGGGGTTGGTAGCCAAAGCTAGGGGGAGGGAAGAGAAAGGGGGAGAGGGTCAAGCCTTGTATGGGGCAGAGAGAGAAAACTGGGTGTTCAGCTGGGGGAGAAGGGTGAGAGGGAAGCTAGTGGTCTCGCTGGGGGAGTGGGGAGAGAGAACATGGTTGTGCCTAGTGGGGGGTGGGGGGGGAGGTGGAAGAGATAGAAGAGGGGAGAAGCAGGGAAAGGGGGGGGGGATGGTGAGTGAACTGGGGTGATAAGACATGGAGAAGGGATTCAAGCCCTACGGGAAAGTGGGCTGGGGCAGGATGAGAGTAATATGGAGAGGCCAAGTCTTATGACAGGAAAAGTCTGCACAAAACATTTTTCAGCTTTGATTAATAACTTCTATATTGCATTCTATATTAATTAATATGCAGACGGTGATTACAGTGTGTTTATTTGCCTGAAGGCTGCAGAATTTTTAAATGTTATGCACAGGAGTAGATCTTGTCATGTGCATCGCAGCACTGGGTGCTTCCACCACCCGATGCCCATCCCCTTGATTTCTTAAACAACCTTTGACCATTTCTCTAATGCTGCTACATTTTGGCATCCCCCCCCACTCGCCTTCAAGTTTCTTGCATGCTCAAAAGCCCCAAGGATGAGAGTTGAAAGCCTGGATGAAAATACTATAAGGCAAAAGATGTAATTCTGCATGAAAAAGAAAAATGAATTTACTTTTAAGTCTAGGAAAACAAATTTGACAACAGCTGCTTATCAACTGCCAGTTTTAATCAGGAAGATGAAATCTATGCAGCAATTCATGAAGACATTGTAAGAACATAAGAAGATGCCATACTGGTCAGACCAAGGGTCCATCAAGCCCAGCATCCTGTTTCCAACAGAGGCCAAACCCGGCCACAAGAACCTGGCAAGTACCCAAAAACTAAGTCTATTCCATGTTACCATTGCTAATGGCAGTGGCTATTCTCTAAGTGAACTTAATAGCAGGTAAGGGACTTCTCCTCCAAGAACTTATCCAATCCTTTTTTAAACCCAGTTACACTAACTGCACTAACCACATCCTCTGGCAACAAATTCCAGAGCTTTATTGTGCATTGAGTGAAAAAGAATTTTCTCCGATTAGTTTTAAATGTGCCCCATGCTAACTTCATGGAGTGCCCCCTAGTCTTTCTATTATCCGAAAGAGTAAATAACCGATTCACATTTACCTGTTCTAGACCTCTCATGATTTTAAACACCTCTATCATATCCCCCCTCAGTCGTCTCTTCTCCAAGCTGAACAGCCCTAACTTCTTTAGTCTTTCCTCATAGGGGAGTTGTTCCATTCCCCTTATCATTTTGGTTGCCTTTCTCTGTACCTTCTCCATCGCAATTATATCTTTTTTGAGATGCGGCGACCAGAATTGTACACAGTATTCAAGGTGCGGTCTCACCATGGAGCGATACAGAGGCATTATGACATTTTCCGTTTTATTCACCATTCCCTTTCTAATAATTCCCAACATTCTGTTTGCTTTTTTGACTGCTGCAGCACATTGATCCGACGATTTCAATGGGTTATCCACTATGACGCCTAGATCTCTTTCTTGGGTTGTAGCACCTAATATGGAACCCAACATTGTGTAATTATAGCATGGGTTATTTTTCCCTATATGCATCACCTTGCACTTATCCACATTAAATGGAAGGCTTGGCTCTACAAGAAGGTGTTGCTTCCTAGCTCTGTAACGCAGTGGTTTCCAACCCTATTCTCATGCCACGCCTGACGATCGGCTTACGTGGTGTAGTGGACAGGGGTTGTTTCTTCCGTCTGGGCCTCATGCTGGCGGGGCTTTGTTACCCACAAAATCTCGGAGCGCTAAGCAACTGCAGAATTTCCCGAACAGCAGCAGCAGCAGCATGGACAGGGGCACCGCTCCCCCCCCCCCCCCCCCAATCATTCTCGCCCTTACCCTCCTTCGTGCAATCGTCTTGCTGCCACCCCCGCACAATTCATCATCTACCCCTTACCCAGTGGTGACTTCTGCCAGGTCATCGGCCTGGAGCCTTTTTGCATTTGCGTCTATTCCCAATAATCCCCCCCCCCCCCCCCCCCCCCGGAATCACTCCAGCTCCCTGATCGTCCGCCTCTCCTGGAAAAAAAACCCCCCCAAACTGTCAGCAAATGGGTAACGTTAACTGCAGCCGGCAGAAGGCACCGAGCTTGTCAGTTCCACGGGAACCACACAGGATCCGGGGGGGTCTGCAGAAGCCCCGCGCGGTTCAGTCTGCGAAAGGCGGCGGCGGCGGCAGCAGCAGCAAAGACTTCCGCCCGCCCCAGCTGCCGTGCACTACTCGGGAAAGGCGCATTTGCGTCACACGAGCGTCGTGACGTCACGCAGCAGCTTTTGGAGTGGCTGTTGCTTCTTTCAATGGAGGAATGTGGGCGTGGCATGGGACCTGTACGTCTGAAAAGTGGGCAGGGTCAGCGGGGTGATCTGCTGCAGAAATGGTCAGGGGTGTGGTCTGGTTACGCGGGAGTGCTCCGCGCGTGCGTAGTAGGGCAGTGTAGTAACCGCGTGGCTAGGAAAGCTCTTGTAGTACTTTAAGCTTCTTGTTTTGGATCTTTCCCTTTTTCTCTTTATATTTGGGGGTTTTTTTCCCCCTCCCTTGCCTTTATGTTTGTATCTGGGATGTTTCTCTTTTCTGCCTTCCTTAACTATCTGCAGTTGTCTTCCTAACTCTAAAATCAAATGGATATCAGCGGCAGTCAGCTGGAGGAAGCCCTTCCAGCTCTTCAGGGGCGAATTGAGGATTGTGATTTCTTGGGTGAGGAAGAAACGTAAAGTCCTTATTCTCACTACCCCACATTATATGTGTTTGTGTACGAATTTAGCTGAAGCCGCCATAAAAGAAACAAGATCTTTTGCAGCCCTTCTCGTCTGCTCTGACATTGCCTGATCCTGGATTATGCTCTTTTCACCAGGCAGAGCAGTCCTGATTTTCTTACTCCAGGTATTAGGCATTAGACAGCCAGGACCAAATCTGGATTTGCTAATAGGTACATTAGGGTGGTGTCTAGGGTGGCAAAAATGTTGGGGGCCAGCAGGCTGGAGATTTGCTGATCTCGGTAGAGAGCAACCTTCTGTTTCATGCTGTAGCCCCCTCCCCTCATTGCAGAGAACAGGAATAAAAAATGAATTGCTCTACTCTTTTCAACCCCTGTCCACACATGAGACTTAACCTGGTTAATATAATATGGCCTTCAACTTTGGTAGTTCTCTTACATTTAACTCTCTTGTATAAGTTAATTTCTACCTTCTATCTTGCTCTCCTCATTCATTACATAGAACTGTCAATTATCTCAAGTTTATTGTTATCTCAAGTTTACTGTTATCTGTAAACACTGCTGTGATTACCTGTATCTTGCCTTCCTCATACCTTGTACAGAATTGTTATTTATCTCAAGTTTAATTATCTGTAAACATTGCTGCTATTGCATAGCGCTCTGGTGAGTTTTTGTTGAATGTAAACCGATGTGATGTTACTAAACGATTATCTGTATATAAAAGCCTCAAATAAATAAATAATAATAAATAAAAGGGGTAGGCCCAGAGCACACACAGAGAGCAAAGTAGAACTCGAGCATGCCTATGCCCATTATGGCTTCAGCCATGGGCACCATAGTGCTGCACCTCCAACCCACTGCATGGCAGGCCAGTGGTGCAGGAGGAGTGTGCTCAGTCTGCTGGACTCCTGCACCCGCAGTGCTGCTGACGGCCGCTTCCGAGCACTGGCAGGAGGCCGGAGAGAAGAGGCTATTGAGGAGGAAGAGAAGGAGCAGCAGCCAGGGACCCCTGCAGCAGAAAACACCCTATGCTCCCTAATCCAGCCCTTCTTCCTCTAATTCAGGGAAATGACAGGAAGAGCTGAGCCGGGAGCAGAGCAAAGAAGGCTGTGCCTTAGACCTGCTTTGTTGCCCCTTGTCCGGGAAGGGAAAAGGGGCAACAGTATCAATAGTGCCTAAGGACAGCAAAATCCTAAATCTGCCACTGATCGGGACTCTAGTAAGATCTCATGGTGACGTGTTTCTGATGCTTGTAGTTTTAACTAATAGCAGTTTATAAAAAATCTGTCCGAAAGTGATTTCTCTTATGTGATAGCATAGATGCGCAGCATGTGCTGTGTGGGAGAGCTTGATTTGGTGCATTTTATTTAGGGAATGTATAGAAACTGGTTCTGTGGAGGGGAGGATTGTGAATTATGCTTAGTGCTGTAAAACTAACCACCTAGCATCCTTCTCTTCTAGTGATTAGAAATTTGCTAGTAGATATGTGAGAATTTGACTCCTCTCACGTCAGGCCGATACAGTACAGTGCGCTCCGGAGTGCACTGTTAACCCGCCACTGGACGCGCATTTTCCCTTACCCCTTAGTAAGGGGCCGAAAACGCGCTTCCAATCTGCCGAACCTAATAGCGCCCGCAACATGCAAATGCATGTTGATGGCCCTATTAGGTATTCCCGCGCGATTCACAAACCAAAATGTGCAGCCAAGCCACACATTTTGCTTTCAGAAATTAGCGCCTACCCAAAGGTAGGCGCTAATTTCTTCGGGCACCGGGAAAGTGCACAGAAAAGCAGTAAAAACTGCTTTTCTGTGCACCCTCTGACTTAATATCATGGTGATATTAAGTCGGAGGTCCCGAAACTTTCCAAAAGGAAGAAAAAAAAATTTAAGTTGGCCGGCGGCTGTCAGGTCGAAAACCGGACGCTCAATTTTGCCGGCGTCCAGTTTCCGAGCCCGTGGCTGTCAGCGGGCCCGAGAACAGACGCCGGCAAAATTGAGCCTCTGCTGTCAAACCCGCTGACAGCCGCTGCTCCTTTTGCCCGTTTTTACCGCCAGGCCTCATTTAAATACAGAATTGCGTGCACAGGCGAGTGGCCTGTGCGCGTGCCGGGAGAGCGGGTGTTCGCCTGCTCTCCCGCGGACTTTACTGTATCGGCCCGATAGTCTTATGGCTAGCAGTAAGAAAAAAACCGGCTTGTTCTTTTGTGACTCGAATGGATGGGGAGTTGCATTTTATCTGTGGTAATTACTGCACTTTTACTTGCGTTTGGGAGAGAGGTTTCTGGGGTAGGATTGAAACAGGCCTAGCTTTAGTATTTTCAAAAGGGTGTGTGTCTTACATGGGTGGGAGGAGAGGGCTGGCACTCTCTTAGGCGGTTTTCAAAGAAAAGGAGGTGCCTTCTTTTTACTTTGAAAATTGTTTAATTGCCCCTAAAATGTATTGGATTGTTTATTGGAGGCCCGATGGTTGTGGAGCGTTGTCAGTTTTGGGTTTCATATACGGTTTCCTTAAGGGCACGTTGAATCTGTATCCCCAAGCTCAGGATTTCACAAGTTTTCCTGTGTTAATGTGATAACTCTGGGCTTTGATCTCTGCAGTAAATGAGGAGTCTGTGACGAGGCCTCCCTAACACTTTGCTCTTCTCTCTGTTCTTTTCCGGAGTAGCGATGGACATGGAATTCACAGGGCTCCATTCAGTGTCGCCCCTCGACCTGCAGCCCAGGTGAGGAAGTTCTTGTTTCTCCAGTGCTGCTGCTGTAATCCCTGCTGCGGTGTGTGAGAAACCTGCCAGCAGCTCCACTAAAAGAAATGTCTTCATATTTACAATATTTAAAAAGATTCAGTTGTAATAAAGGAATGGTGGAAGGGCAGGGAATCTGTGGATAGCTTGCACCTGTTGAAATCCCAGCCTCTGCCTGCAGGGGGCAGTGCGGGTGACTTCTTGAAAATATTTACTGCCTTAACAAAATGGGTTTGTGTTGACAGTCTCTTCGATTCGGCGGATGATTGGTACAGAAAGGTGAGGTCTAGTGTCCAGAAATTCACCGTGTGTCAAATTGGTGAGTCCTTCCCCCTCCCGCTCCCTGTCCCTCTCAGTCCATGAGCTGTCAAATTGCCCTCTTCCCCGGTCCATGTGCCACAGGATCCTTTCTCCTCCAGCCAGCTCTGTAAGCAGGGAGTCCCCAAAGAACGGATGGTGTAGCGACTCCTAACTTCAGTTTGCGTCTCCTTGTCGGATTCCTGAACCCTGTTGACAGTAAAGCTGAGAGTTTCCCTGGGAGCCCGGGATTTGCAGGTTCCTTGATTCCTGCTTGAAGGTCTGGTCTCTGGGGGAAGGGTTTTGGCCAGTCCTGGATTTCTGATTCTATGTGCGGTCATGGCGTCTTTTTTTTCTTTTGAGATGAGCTCTGTGGTTACTAAGAGACACAAACCCAGGACTGGACTAAATCTCCCCCCAGGCAGCCCTGGGATTCTGCCTCTTACTAAGCTGAATAAGATTTCTTGCTCACGGTTTCCATCGCCGACCTTCTCGGACCCCTCTTCTGCATGGGCGCTTTGCTACAATTTGTAAAGCAGTGGTGGGCTGCACGTCCAGTCGTGGTCTTTTGGGATGTCTGGGCTGTGTTTTGCTGGGGATTTTCCCCGAGGTTTGCCAGGACCGTGTCGCAGCTGGGTTTGTTCCTCATTTCCCGGTAGTTAAGGGCGGTAGGGACAGACGGACAGTTCTTGTATTTGTTTTATTTATTTTAAACCATTTGTAATCTCTTTGTTCTCCCCACAGGGTTGTCGATGTTTTTTAAACAGAACTCAAACCGGTGAGTTGATTTTCCTACATAAACGATGTAGACGTGGCTCTGCTGGGGCCGAGGGCCCTAGGATGCTGCGACTTCATTGTTTCTCTGTGATATGCGCCTTTGTCTGACTTTTTCTTTTCTTTTCTTGCCTCAGGTTCCTCTCCTACTCCTACAATTTCTTCCTCTTCCCCCTGACATTCGGCTGTATGGATTCTGAATTTTGTGTCCAGAGCAGCAGTGTCCAGTTCCTGAATGAGTTTGGCTTTGACTTTAATAAGGTAAAGTTTCTCTGAGTGACCGTGCATCCGCCTGCTCGTGGGCAGCGGTGGCTGTGGGGAGTTGGAGCTCTGTGGGACCCCGTGCTGCGTTGGTTATGGCGGGGCCTCTGCAAAACGGGCTTTTCAGCTCCCTCTGTGGTCAGTCATGGTTGGCGCCGGGCTGCAGATCTTAGAATGGTTTCCGTCAGGAGAGTGGTGTGTCCAGAGACACTCGGCTGATGCTTGGAGCCTTGAGCCAGGTCTTGAATCGGTGACCTCTTGCATTTAATCTTCAGGTAAAGATGACCGCCCCTCCTGACTCTGTACTGCTGTAAAAGTGCCACCAGGAGCCTCACGCTCGCTAGCTTTGAGTTTCTTTTTGTTCTGTTGGTTCTGAGTTCAAAGGTCATTTCTCTGATGGCTCTTGCTCACCTGACTAAGTCATCTTAAAGTTTTGAGATATTTTAAATTTATATGAATTCACATCATGGCTGCACCGAGGAATTCTGTTCAGAATCCATTGGCCATCTAGCTGCCTTGCTGTCTTTTATGGCCTTCAGTCTCTTCCGTTTATAGTACAGCAGTGATTGAGAGAGAAGAGTAACCGTGAGGTGGCACTGTTCCCTGTACGTACCAGGATCAGTCCAGACTGCTGGGTTATGCCTCCCCTCCAGCAGATGGAGTCAGAGAAAAGCTGAAAAGCACCCCCTAGATATACCGGTGTGCCACCTGCAATCCCTCAGTATCTCTCTGACTCCAGCAGATTGAGAGGCATAACCTGCAGTCCTGACCCTTGAAAGCAGTGCAGTGCATTCCCAGTACGTACCCAGATCAGTCCAGACCCTGGGTTTTGCCTCCCTGCCAGCAGATGGAGACAGAAAGTTTCACTGCCACTGTACATAACCCCGTGTGCCACCTGCAGTCCCTCAGTATTTCTCTATCTCCAGCAGATGGTAGAGGGTATAAAACCTGCAGTCTGGAGAGAGAGAAAAAAACAAGATACAATTTCTGGATCCTCTCAGGGGGTTGTGAGGTCCTGGTGGGGCCATCCCCCCTGGTTTGAGATGCTCAAGCAGGGGCTGGTGACCCTTCTGATAGCTCGGTCCGGAGATCCGTGGGGTGGACATCTGGTGGTCCAGATCCCTCATCCCCATGAGAACGGTGAACCTGCTGGCAGTTCTGCATTGCAAGCCCAGTGGAGCAGGGAAATATCCCTTTTATACGGGTTGTCCTGGGCTGGGTTGATGAAGTTTGGCGAAAGGAGACAGACATAGCCAGTAGTTTGGCTTCTTTCTGATCTGCCGTGCGGCCTGCGCTCCTGGATCCTGAACCTCCGCACCAAAGGTTTTAATTTGCTTATGCGCCAAGCTTGTTTAGCAGATGAGACAGCAGGAGTTGCTGGCTCTCAACCCCCAATCTCCAAGGATGCTCGGCCGGTCAAGAGGCCTGAGCTGTTGAGAAGCTCTTCAGGCCTTTCATTTTCAGTGCTGGATGTTGAACAGATCTGGGCCTAAATGCGCTGAAGGCGCAGGCAGGCTTTGCTTAGCTGTGCAGTAGGCCGCGGCAGCAGTTCCTTTCCCATGAACGTAGGCGAATGCATGCATTCTCACCGCGTGGCGGTTGCATGCACGGGTTCCTGTACGCGTAAGGCTGCGGCCTAGACAAGCACGTATTTTACGCAGTTCTTTGTGCGCGTACGAACACGGCCTATACAAGCGCATATTCGTGTCCTTGTGCGCTTACAATCGTGACCCAGCCTTGAGTGCATATTTGCGCGTGTCCTGGAGAGGTGCTCGCGTACACCCAGGTGGTGTTGGTGTGCATGCAGGAGGCCGCCTAGAGCCGAAGTTCAGGAGAGCGAGACGCCGGGGACGGACAGTTCCAAGCCCCTCGCTATCTGTGAGGCTCGCTGTCTGATAGCAGTTCAGCTTTCACTCTGTGTCAGCGCTCAAAGCAATTTGACTACTACAGCTTTTGCCCATGTTGGGGCATCCCCTCAGCCTATGGCGTCTCTGGAGGGGGTGGTCCGTTATCCTCCCTTGTTCCCGAGAGAGGTTGGGCCTCTGGACTCCAGTAGAGACCCATCCTCCTCCTCCTCCTGGGAATGCTTCCAGGGCCTGCAGACCTTTCTGCACGAGTGCCCAGTGAAGGCAAAGCAACCTCGTATGTAGGGATCGCATGCTCGGGCCTCCCATTTGTCAGTCACGGAGGACAAATGCCGCAGGGAGGCTGTCCCTGGTAATGTTCAAGGAGATGTGGATCATGAGACGTTGGCGGGTTCCAATGGGGAATTGGCGTTCTCACTTCTAGAAGAGAGAGAAATTGCTGGTGATTGAGAGCAGCTGCAGACTCTACTCAGATTTTATTCTTTTTTTCACAGAGATGTCTTGGTGAGTCTGGCTCAGACCCTGAACACTCTTAATGTGGCCGGAGGTCGATCTTAAGTTAACCATCCTGTTTATTTCCCCCCCCCCCCCCCGTATTCAAGTAAAGAGATATTGGATTTAAAGAAGGTAAATGCGGCTCAAGGTTCCCCGTTTCTGCATGGAAACTCTTGAGGTTCGTCATAGCGGCAGAATGCAAGGGGAGCGTTCCTGGCATCTCTCGCCTTGACAGAGGCGAGAGGCACATAGCCCTCAGGCCGGAGCACCAGACATTCCTTAGGTTCCTGGCCCTAAGGGAACACTTCCAGTTTCAAGCCCTTCCCGTCGGCTGGCGATGGCTCCGTGTACCTTCACCTGGGTGATGATGGTGGGGGTGACTGCCTTGCAAAAGGAGAGGGTGTGTTGGCGCATCCGTGTCGGGACGATTGGCTCATTCGTGCAAAATCAAATGACTTCTGTCGAAAATCGGTACAAAAGATACCGATGTGCTTGAAGTCTCTAGGATGGGTGGTGAGCCTAGCAACGAGTTTGTTTTTAATATTTAAATTTTTATTGTGGAAAAGCAGCAAATGAAGTGCATCTATAATCAGAACAATCCAAAACCCACAGTTCCATGAGTTCTTCTCCCTTCCTCAGTCCCCTATTCCCCCAAAGACAGCATCATCCTATGTTGAATATTCTTTCGTATTACATCACCTAGAGTAGTTAAACTTAACTGTGAATTATTTATTACTGTACAAAATTGTATCTCATTATTATATCACCCCGGCCTCACTTACTTTCCTTCCTCTGAGCCCCAAGCATTCCCCATCATCCTCTTGCTTCTGAGAGGAGACGACTGAGATGGAGGTGATATTACGAAGCTGTTATTTCTACCTTATTGCAAGCTAGGAGACCCTCTACATCGTTGATATAAGTGTGAATCTGGAGGATCTTCAAGTCCTGGCCTGTTGTTGTTGATGGAGTGCAACTTCAGCCTGTTCAGGTTATGGAATTGCATAGTTTGGCTTTCTACAGAAAGGGACTGGCCTTTAACTCTCTAAAAGTTCAGGTAGTGACATTAGGTTGTCTCTGGGGTAAGGTGCAAGGGTATTCTCTGTCTGCACGTCCAGATGTTACACGGTTCCTTCGGGGAGCTAAGAACTTGTATCCTCGGGTGCGGAACACTTATCTGTCTTGGAATCTGAATTTAGTCCTTAGAGGATTGTGTGAGGCTTGGTTTGAATCACTAAAGAGAACAATGGTTAAGGACTTGACTCTTTAAAATGGGTTTCTTGGTGGCAGTTTGTTCAGCCAGGAGAATTTTGGAGCTCCAGGCACTGCCGTGTCAAGATCCCTTTCTACAGATGTCTGATTCAGGGGTATCTTTATGCATGGTGCCTTCTTTTTGGCCTGAGGTGGTCTCTGTGTTCCATCTTAGACAGCTTTTCTGGATTTGGATTCCTGTTTGCCTCACGCAGGGGGAGCTTAGGCTCTTAGATGGCAGGCATGCATTATTGATGTATCTAAAGGTCACTTATGATTTCTGTGTTTGTTTGTTTATTATTGCTTATATTCTGCCCCTTCACCACTTGTAGATCGGATCACTTCTTTGTACCGTGGAGTAGTCCAAGTAAGGCGTCTAAGGCTACAATTGTGCAGTGGCCGATTGAAGCGATCAAACAGACTTTTGGGGTTTGGGGGCGCACTTGACACGTTCTCAGGCAACTTCTTGGGCTGAGTCACAACAGGTATTGCCGCATGAAGTTTGCTGAGCGGCTACTAGGAAGTCGTTGCCCACTTTTGCTAGGCGTTATCGCTGGTTGTCAGGGTTCCGGCTCCCATGTGATTTGAGTGTTCTAGGAGTGGAACTCTCCTGGTCCCACCTGAGTTAAGGGGGAGCGTAGGCACATCCCAGGAGTCTGGATTGATCGGAAAATTGGTTCTTACCTGCTAATTTTTGTTCCTGTAGTACCACAGAGCAGCCTAGAGACCTGCCCATTTACTGGGGGGGATAGTCCGCCGCTCGTGCTGTTACTTTGTATATAGTGCGGAGTTGTTGGGTTTTCAATGCCAATCGTTTATGTTAAATTTGGGAAATGAGTTTTCTATTGTCTGGGCAACTTCACCTTCTTCCAGCTCTTTGGAGGAGAGTAAGTTTGCTTAGCAATTTATGATTGTTGCTGTCGGCTTGGGTACAGGTCAAATACTGAGGGACTGCAGGCGGCAGACTGGGTTATGTACAGTGTCAGTGAAACTTTCTCTGTCTCCATCTGCTGGTGGGGAGGAAAAACACAGGAGTCTGGACTGATCTGTGCTACTACAGGAACGAAAATTAGCAGGAGTAGCCTAGTGGTTAGAGCAGCGGGCTATGATCCGGGGAGACCGGTGTTAAGTCCTGCTGTCGGTCCTCGTGACCTTGGGCGTCATTTTACCCTCCGTTGCCTCAGGTACAAAAACTTAGATTGTGAGCCCTCTGGGGACGGGGAAATACCTACAGTGCCTGAATGTAATCTTCTTTGAAGCGCCAAAAATGGAATATAAAAATCTAAACAATCACAAACTCTGGAGGTCATAGGTTTGTCCCTTCCTTTCTGTTCTGGGATGTGGAAGGCTTGTGTCTCATCCTTCTGTTTTTACTCGTTCATCAGTTCCCCCTCTCTCTACGCATGTCTTACCCTTTCTCTTCCTTTGTCTTGGGGCAGTTCCTGAAGAACGGCATACCATACCTGAATGAGGAGCAGGAGCAGAGGTTGTGGCGGGAGCTCCTGGCTGGAAAGGGGTACACCCACAGGTAAGGGAGAGCAGTGACGGTTTGTGGCTTCATTGTCGATCCCTGCTTGCCCTGCCAAGGCAGGAGAACTTCGCAAGCACCGTGCTGGGACATCACCCGTTAAAGTGCAGTTCGATGCTTCCATGTGCATATAACGCAGTATTCACAACCAGCGTCTCTGCGTGGCTGGCATGGCTTCCCCTTTATTCTAACTTAAATACATAACATTAGCAGCCACAGTTTTTATTGTTAATAAATGTTACAATGGTCATAACTTGGCAGCTTTGTTAAAGACCTCAGATGAATCTCTAGCGAAACTATCGACTTGAATGGTCTCTTTGGTGCTCAAGCCTGATAGACTCTGGTTACTTCAGCTTTTCTTTAGCCATCCTGAGGAGTTATTTTTAAAGCTGACGATTAGGGCTTTCCCCAATGTATCCAGAGCTGCTCAGAAAAAAAATGAAGGCAGTTTTTACTGCTAAAGCCTGAAGTTATTCAACTTGGGGCATTATTTATATGGAAATGTTGTATAAAATACAAAAACGTTTCCTAGTCAACTGATTTTCTTTTCAAGTGATAAAGCTGGACAGGGAAGGATAAGCGTAAGACCCTTAGTGTACAACATGCCTTTTGTAACTGTGATATGAAGAGAGAGTCCCTGTTGCATTGCGTTTCTGCAGTCTTATTCATTTTCTGCAGTTGTGATATTGACCCCCCCTTGTACTGTGGACTGCTCTATGAGTTGGGGATATTAATATTGATCTTAGTCTTTATGGCTTAACTCAAGTTGAGAGAGAGAATTTTTCTTAAAGATGTTTATTTAAATGCTTATTACATTAAAAAAAGAAAAAAAAGAGGCCCCAGTGGGCCAGGCTGTGTGCCCTGGGTGGGGCTTACGTTTCCTGCAGTGGGGTCCACATAGGGCAGGTTTTATTACTGTGATAATGCCCACCCTTCCAATGAGTCCTTAGGGTGATTAATTCCTGCTTTTCTTCTTTATTCTTCCTGCAGTACTTTACACAAGGACAAATTGAAAGAGGTGATCAACGATGTGACTTGTTGGGAGGCAACAGCACGTGAGGGCGACTCCATGAGCCTGTACAACCTCAAAGGTAAGACTTTTCAGCACGCTGGGCTCATTTCATCTTATGCCCCCTTCAGGGGTGAGGGGCCTTCCCAGCATGCCCTGCTCTCACATCCTGTGCCCCCTTCAGGGGTGGGGAGCATAAGAACATAAGAAAATGCCATACTGGGTCAGACCAAGGGTCCATCAAGCCCAGCATCCTGTTTCCAACAGAGACCAAACCAGGCCACAAGAACCTGGCAAGTACCCAAAAACTAAGTCTATTCCATGTAACCATTGCTAATGGCAGTGGCTATTCTCTAAGTGAACTTAATAGCAGGTAATGGACTTCTCCTCCAAGAACTTATCCAATCCTTTTTTAAACACAGCTATACTAACTGCACTAACCACATCCTCTGGTAACAAATTCCAGAGTTTAATTGTGCGTTGAGTGAAAAAGAACTTTCTCTGATTAGTTTTAAATGTGCCCCATGCTAACTTCATGGAGTGCCCCCTAGTCTTTCTATTGTCCGAAAGAGTAAATAATCGATTCACATCTACCCGTTCTAGACCTCTCATGATTTTAAACACCTCTATCATATCCCCCCTCAGTCGTCTCTTCTCCAAGCTGAAAAGTCCTAACCTCTTTAGTCTTTCCTCATAGGGGAGCTGTTCCATTCCCCTTATCATTTTGGTTGCCCTTCTCTATATGTTCTCCAGTCTCACAAGGTCCTCCTGCAATTTATCACAATCTGCTTGTGATTTAACTACTCTGAACAATTTTGTATCATCTGCAAATTTGATTATCTCACTCGTCGTATTTCTTTCCAGATCATTTATAAATATATTGAACAGTAAGGGCCCCAACACAGAACCCTGAGGTACTCCACTGTCCACTCCCTTCCACTGAGAACATTGTCCATTTAATCCTACTCTCTGTTTCCTGTCTTTTAGCCAGTTTGCAATCCACGAAAGGACATCGCCACCTATCCATGACTTTTTACTTTTCCTAGAAGCCTCTCATGAGGAACTTTATCAAATGCCTTCTGAAAATCCAAGTATACTATATCTACCGGTTCACCTTTATCCACATGTTTATTAACTCCTTCAAAAAAGTGAAGCAGATTTGTGAGGCAAGACTTGCCCTGGGTAAAGCCATGCTGACTTTGTTCCATTAAACCATGTCTTTCTATATGTTCTGTGATTTTGATGTTTAGAACACTTTCCACTATTTTTCCTGGCACTGAAGTCAGGCTAACCGGTCTGTAGTTTACCGGATCGCCCCTGGAGCCATTTTTAAATATTGGGGTTACATTTGCTATCCTCCAGTCTTCAGGTACAATGGATGATTTTAATGATAGGTTACAAATTTTTACTAATAGGTCTGAAATTTCATTTTTTAGATCTTTCAGAACTCTGGGGTGTATACCATCCGGTCCAGGTGATTTACTACTCTTCAGTTTGTCAATCAGGCCTACCACATCTTCTAGGTTCACCGTGATTTGGTTCAGTCCATCTGAATCATTACCCATGAAAACCTTCTCCAGTACGGGTATCTCCCCAACATCCTCTTCAGTAAACACCGAAGCAAAGAAATCATTTAATCTTTCCGCAATAGCCTTATCTTCTCTAAGTGCCCCTTTAACCCCCTCGATCATCTCATGGTCCAACTGACTCCCTCACAGGCTTTCTGCTTCGGGTATATTTAAAAAAGTTTTTACTGTGAGGTTTTGCCTCTGCGGCCAACTTCTTTTCAAATTCTCTCTTAGCCTGTCTTATCAATGTCTTACATTTAACTTGCCAATGTTTATGCTTTATCCTATTTTCTTCTGTTGGATCCTTCTTCCAATTTTTGAATGAAGATCTTTTGGCTAAAATAACTTTTTCACCTCCCCTTTTAACCATGCTGGTAATCGTTTTGCCTTCTTTCCACCTTTCTTAATGTGTGGAATACATCTGGACCTTGCTTCTAGGATGATATTTTTTAACAATGACCACGCCTCTTGCACACTTTTTACCTTTGAAATGGCCAAAGCAGAATCGCCCAGGCCTGCTTTGCCAGACATTCAGCCTGTAACAGCTGTAATGAGCATTGCCCGCCATCTGAGATGTGAAGGCCCAGCTTGTGGCACCCTGCCCCCACCCCACCTGCTGGTACTGCCGATCCAGCCTTCAGCAGGGCACTGCCGGAGGACTCCCCATCGCACCAGCATCCTACACCAGAGGGTGGAGCTCTGTGCCCACAAATCTTTGCCCCAACCTAGCGGAGAGGGGGGTGAATGGAAGGCAGGTGGCACTCGATTCCCTGGACTTGACAAAGCCTCACCATCCAGATGTTATATTGTCTGGTGTGAAACCTCTTTTGTAAGGAAGCCATTGGGGAGCAATAGTTGAATAAGCCACAAATTGCTCCATAGACCCCCAGGACTGTCTGAGAGGACTCTCAAGGAAAAGTTCTCAGCCTGCTCCTCTCTTTAGCTATTCTAACCCTAAAGATTTAAGGAAAGAATAAAGAAATGCCGGCAAGCTCCGCGCTGGGAGGTGATTGTCTGCTGCTCACCTGCTGTGCCACATTTGGGGTCCCTCTCTGCACATTAAGAATGCATTTTCTCTTCTGATAGGTTTCCAGATGTTGGTGGTACAGTTGGTCCTGAGGCAGGCTCTTCCGGACGTTTGGACCATGCCTGTGGGGGAAAACGAGGTGATGTATCCATGGAGGCACAGGGTGGTGATCATGGAGAGGCAGTGCGAGTTGCTGGGGTTAGGTAGAGGGGGCCCCCTTTTTCTTTCTCGGACAGACCACTAGGCCCCGAGGGGGGGGCAGTTCTGCTGCTGCTCCTCATGTCACAGGCCTTCCTACTACCCCCAGATCTGCTCCTTCCTGTGACTGCATTTTCAGCTTTTGTCCCTTACCCAATGGTGCTCCTTCATCTCAGTGGGGTGCCCACGTTTGCCTAGCTTTGCCCCACAGCTGGTTTTAGAGGGGGGCAGGGAAGATGTTACCCTACGCCAGGAACAATTGTGTTTAAAGGACCTCCTTCCTGTTCCTACCCAGATCAGTCCAGACTCCGGGGTTTTGCCTCCCTTCCATCAGATGGAGACAGTTTTGCTGACACTGCCACATAACCTGGTGTTGCCACCTGCAGTTTGGAAATTAGGTTTTAGCTTTAAAAGAAAGATTGTAAGACTGTTTCCTCCCAGGAGGTTTGACAGGTCCTGGTGGGGACCATCCCTCCCAGTACTGAGGTGGACGAGCAGGAGGTCGGGGACCCTTGTACAGCTCTGTCCTTTCACCACCGGGGGTAGACGGCTGGTGGGGGCCAGTTCCCTCAGGAGGATTTGCGGAAGTAGCTATTGCTGTTGTCCGTCCTTTAAAGTTTAAAAAAATAATTTTTTTCCTTTTTGTCAGACCACACAGGAAGGAGATTTTGAGCGTCAGCCTTGCACAGGTGGCTCTGCTGCAGCGGCTTTTGCAGCATTTCCTGGGGTCCTTTTTGGCAGCCGACTGCACACGCGGTCAGGGCAGGCTGGAATCGTGGCACACGGCAGTAAGTGCACTGCATGCAGCGAAGCACGTGTGCAGCTCTTCCGTGCCAGCCTGCGTCCCCGCTGCCTGTCTGGGGGGGAACGGCTGCAACTGTGTCGGGGAAGCAGCAAGGACTTAGAGAGCTGTGATGTGCATCAGGTGAGACCGCGGGCCCCTTCCTGGTTAGCGTGGGAACGGTGGCCATTTTGTCTTCATTTGCTGCTGCTTCAGAAACGGTGGGGAGGGGGATTTTCCTCTGCCATTGTCCTCAGCTGCTCAGAACCCCTTGGAGAGCCCGGGGGGCGCAGTGTGAGGATGAGGACCTCCTGGGAGAGAATTCAGACGATTCCGCAGCTTTCTCATCGGACTTTGTGCTTCTGATGCACAAAGCACATTTGACCAGGAAAGCTTCAGGACGGCAGGTTTCTAGGCAGGGAGGGTCTCTGGACCTACAGCCCAAGAAAAGGTCCAGGGTTTTGCGGGCTAACAGTAAGACACGGGTTTGGCGAGTTCTTGGTATGTCCACACAGTTCAAATGCTGCAGACAAGGTCTCGGAGGCTTTGGAGGAAGAGGCTTCTCCAAAAGAGGACCCTCCTGAGGCAACTTTCTCCAGGATCCAGAAGAGGGGCTAAGACAAGCCCCCACTGTAGAGGGGGGACGATCCAAAGTGGTTCATCTTTTCCACAGGGAAGAGCTGTAGCCCTTGATCTCCCCGGTGTCCTTAAAGAACTGGGGATAAAGCTTCTGAGAGAAGAATCCGATCAGGAAGAGGTGGATCCGGTCATGGATGGCTTAAGAGGTCCAGCGAAAGCTTTCCCCTTCCATAAGTCAGTTAAGAAGTTAGTGGTCAGGGAGTGGGATACCCCGAGACTGGTTTGAAGGTTGGTAGGGCAATGGATAAGTTATGTCCTTTGCCAGAGGACACGCTTTAGCTTTTGAGATTTCCAAAGGTGGATTCCTCAGTGTCTGCGGTCACTAAGACAACAACTATTCCAGTAGCCGGTTCTGCAGCATTGAAGGATACGCAGGACAGGAAGCTGGAAGTCCATCCCAAAAAGACTTTTGAGGTGTCTGCCTTAGGCATCCGTGCCGCGGTGTGCAGCGGTTTTATGCTTTGCGCTGGGTACAGCAGCAGAAGGCTGAAAAAGCAATGTCTGCACCAGAGGTGAAGCAGGCGGAGCAGCTAGAGGCCTCATCAGAACGTCTTCCAGACCTATGTCCGCGGTCTCAGCCAGACCACTCCTTTGGTTGCGAAACTGGCAACCAAAGGATGTTTGGTCCAAGTCTCAGTTAGGAGTGTTGCCTTTAAAAGGAAACTGCTCTTTGGGGAGGACTTGGAGTAGCTAATGCAATATTGGGGAGAGAATAAAGGGCATAGATTGCCTGAGGATGAGCCAAAAGGGGGGAAAAGATCTTTTCCTACATGTTCTCAGTTCAGGGTTCATAGGCCTTCGTCGAGAGCCCAGGGTCAAGGGACTGGAAGACAGCAGTCCTGGAACCGGTCCTTTCGAGGTCGAAAGCCGAACAAAGATGGTTCCAGCCAGGGTGCTTGTGGAGCCAAGGCTGGTCCACTCCTCGGTTCCTGCTATAGGAGGTCGTTTGAATCTCTTTATGAGGAGTGGGCCAAGATCATGACAAACCAGTGGATCTTAAGTGTGATAAGACACGGTTACTCTTTAGAATTTACTCCTCTGTTAAAGGACTTGTTCATGATCTCCCCTTGCGCTTCCATGGCTAAAAGGCTGGGGGCCATTGTTCCCGTCCCCGAAATGGAGCAAAGGTCAGGAAGGTATTCCATTTATTTCGTGGTTCCAAATACGGAGGGGACTTTCAGCCCAATTTTGGACTTAAAGAAGGTAAATGTGGCGCTCAAAGTTCCTGGTTTTCAGATGTGGACCCTGTGCTCGATCTTTGCAGCAGTGCGCAAAGGGGAGTTCTTAGCTTCCCTGGATTTGACCGAGGCTTGCTTTCACATAGCAATCTGACCAAATCTCCAGAGGTTCCTGCGGGTCATGATCTTCGGGACACATTTTCAATTTTGCACCTTTTCGTTCGGGTTGGTGACTGCTCCGAGAATCTTCAGCAAAGTGATGATCGTGGTAGCAGCGGCTCTCAGGAAGGTGGGCATTCTAGGTCACCAATATCTGGACAATTGGCTCATTCAAGCAAAGTTCGAGGATATTTGCAGGCAGGTAGTGGCTTTGGTGCTTCAGCAGTTGAGATACCTGGGTTGGGTAGTAAATGTGTCACTCATATTACTCCTACTCAAATGTTGGAGTTCCTGGGGGATGCTTCGATACCAGGATTGGGTATCAAAGCATCCCCCAGGATTGGGTTTCTCACCATGGACTGCATTTGTAAATTGCTGAGGTAGATTCGCAGATTTAGAGAGCTGGGCCCAGGGTCTGGGATTATCTGCAGGTTCTAGGTTCCATGGCTTCAACTTTAGAGCTGGTTCCTTGGACGTTTGCTCATGTGCGGCCTCTGCAGAGGGTGTTGCTTTCCTGGTGGGATCTGTTATTGGAACAGTTTCATCTTCTGCTACCTCTAATGGAGCTAGCCAGGTCTAGTCTGTCACGGTGGTTTGGTTGGGACCAGTTAAGTCGTGGAATGGACTTGGGGGTTCCGAATTGGATATTAGTTACCCCCGATGCCAGTCTCTCCAGATGGGGAGCTGTATGCCAGACTCTGTTGGCACAGGACCAGTGGACAACTGAGGAGGCATTGTGGTCTATCAGTTGGTAGAGAAGAGAGTGGGGCAGTTTGTATTGTGTGCCTTTCTGCTTCTTATGTGATCCGCCAGTAAGGATCTTATTGGACAATGCGATAATGGTGGCTTACATCAACTAGCAGGTGGTACCAAGAGTCGGACTGTGGCTCAGGAAGCCCAGGAGCTACTTTGCTGGTCAGAGCAGCATCTGGCATTACTGGCGGCATCTCACACATCCAGGGTAAACAAATGTGCAGGCAGATTTTCTCAGCCGGAACGGATGGATCCGGGAGAGTGGGAGTTGTCGAAGGAAACCATGCATCTTATCCTTTGCAGTTGGGACATGCTCCAGATGGACTTGATGGCATCTCAGAGAAATTCCAAATCGCCGCGCTTCTTCAGTCAGAGAAGAGAGTGTGGAGCAGAAGGGGTCGATGCCTTGTTGCTTCCATGGCCTCGGGATATTCTTCGTACATGTTTCTGCCTTGGCTGCTGGTGGGTGAAATATTGTGGCAAGTAGAGATTCCTCCGAGAGGTGATTCTACTGGCACCAGAGTGGCCGAGTCAGCCCTCGTTTACAGAGCTGGTCAATCTAGTGGTGGATGGCCTGTTGTGGTGCAGCCAAATACCAAACCACCTTCACCAAATTTTCAGATCAGGTGGCTTGTTTCTGTCTCGCGGCTTGGGCTTTTGAGAGGAAGTGTTTAAGGTGGAAAGGGTGTTCAGAGGATGTCATTTTCACTCTGCTGCAAGCTAGGAATCCTTCCACGTCCTTAGCGTATGTGAGGATTGGGAGAGTTTTTGAGTCTTGATGCACAGAGCAGGGTGTTAAACCTATTCAAGCATCCGTAGCGCACATTTTAATCTGCTCCCTCAGAGTAAAGGTGGCGGCGTTGGGCTGTTTTTGAGGCAAGGTGCAGGGAGCAGCCTTAGCTGCGTATCCTTATATGGTGCGTTTTCTCTAGGGGGGGGGGGGGGCAAAGCATTTGCATCTTCAGGTGCATAAGTTGTGTCCTTCGTGGAGTCTTAACTTGGTTCTTAAGGGGATATGTACAGCTCTGTTTGAGCCTCTTAGAAGGGCAACTATGAAAGAACTCACCTTAAAGGTTGTTTTTCTGGTGGTAGTCTGTTCCACCCGAAGAATTTCGGAGCTTCAGGCTTTGCCATGTAGGGATCCCTTTTGAGGATTTTAGATTCTGGAATATTGTTTGTAAGGTTCCTTCCTTCTGAAGGTGGTGTAGGCATTCCATTTGAGTCAATCGGTAGAGCTTTCGGCCTTTCCAAACCTGGATGTGGCAACGCCACACGAGAGAGTTGAGACTCTTTGATGTAAAGCGGGTGTTTTTGTGGTATCTTAAGGTCACTAATAGTTTCCAGGTGTCGTATCATTTTTTGTGCTATGGAGTGGTACAAAAAAGGGACATAAAACTTCAAAATCCACCATAGTACTGTGGTTGAAGAAAGCGATAGGTTCAGCATGCATACATCTGTCAAGGACGTCTTATTCCTGAGGGTTTAAGGGCTCACTCTACTCTGTTGCAAGCGTCATCTTGGGCCGAACGTCAGCAGATATTGCCATGAGATTTGTAGGGCGAACTACTTGGAAGTAGTTGCACGCTTTCATCAGGCATTGTCATTTGGATGTCATGGCTCTGGAAGCCATGGGCTTTGGGGAAAGTGTGCTTCGAGCAGGACTCTCACCGTCCCACCCTGTTTATGGAAGCTTGGGTACATCCCAGGAGTCTGGACTGATCTGGGTATGAATAGGAAAGGAAAATTGGTTCTTCCCTACTAAGTTTTGTTCCTGGAATACCACAGATCAGTCCAGAGTCCCACCCATTTGTTAGGAGAATAGGAGAGTCTGCGCGATCTATTATTGTAAGTAGGCTGAAGAATTGCAAAGGTTTTGTTTAGATCTTTCCTGTTATTAATGTTGGAAAGGTTTTTCCATTGCAATGTTCCACTTCCTACTGCTCGTTCAGGGGGTGTGATTATGTAGTTATGTATGCTGGTATCTTGTCTTGGGAACAGGTCAATACTGATGGACTGCAGGTGGCACACTAGGTTAATGTGGCAGTGTCAGCAAAACTTTCTCTGTCTCCATCTGCTGGAAGGGAGGCAAAACCCAGGAGTCTGGACTGATGTGTGGTATTCCAGGAACGAAAATTAAGAGGTAGTAACCAATTTTCCTTTCGACTTCTGTCTCGAGCCAAAACCCCTCAACTTTAAAGAGTACGTCTTCTCCTCCTGCATCAATGTAGGCTACAGTTCCCATTCCTGCTGCTGAGATCAGGCTGGGACTTCAAATCTGGCATTTATTATAAAGAAGGGAGACATGGATGGGGGTTGGGCACAGGGAAGGGTTCTGCTGAAACTGCTACAGCAGTAGTAACTAGGGAGAAGGCAGGGCCAGCGGAAGCGCTAGGCCTGGGCATCGGCCACTAGGGGGTGCGAGCAGCATCGTGCAAAGAGGAATGGAGATTCGGTGAGCCGCGCACTGCTCATGGGCCAGAAAAGCGAGAGGTAGGAGTTAGGGCCACAACTGGGGGGGGCGCAAGGCAGAAGGTGCCTATGGCACTTAATCCCCTTGCACCGGTCCTGGGAGAAGGGGAGAGATGTGGATGTTTGATATGGAAAGAGAGAACATAGGTTTCTTTATTTTAGGACTGTTTTTTTCTAGCAGAATATTCTGAGTCGTGTAGCTTGGCATTGAATCCACAAGGCGGAACTAGTCTCCTGGTTCTTTCTGTCCTCTTTTCATCTCATTCACTTCAGCGCAGTTCTCTCTCCCAGTTTCTGCTTTGTTTCCAGTTCACTGACCTTAAACTATAATTGATCCTGGTGCCCTCTTGTGTACCAGCACCTTAACATAGGGAGATGTGAGTGAATTCCCAGTCACATCACCTTAAGTGTTGCTTTTTCGCAGGTGGGCAGTCCAGACAGGCTGTATTGTCTTTCTGCCATCATGTTTCTATGCGAACTAGTGTTTGATATTGGCACTAGTTTCACAAGTTCTGGTGCTTTGATCATAGGTGTTGGTGCGTAAGGTGAATTGGCGGCGGCGGCAGCAGCTGGAGGACTCCTCTCTTGATCCATGCAGCAAGAAGCGCATACTCCTCTCAGCTCGGGGTTTCACCACCCTTTTCCACACTATTGTTAGCGCAAAGAAGGTACTAGCCTATTGTGCTGAGCATGATATGTAAACAGTTGCAGCCAGCGGCACACTGCACACAGTGGTAATGGAGTGACTGAGAGACCTAGGTTCTAATACCATCATTTACATGCTTAAACCTCCATGTTTAATCTTAAATTGTCTGCACAGTCATGTATGCACTCTTTATTTCTTCTTTATTTCCCTAATATCTTCTAATTCTCTCATTCTCACTCTTACTGTATTTTATTTCATTCTTAAGATAATGCACTTTCTGTTGTCTCTCTCTCTTTGCCTAGCAGTTTCAGGAAATTTTCCTGGCATGACATTTCTTACCTGTTATCAGACATAAAGAAATTGACATTCAAAGGCATTTATCTGGATAACTTTTGAGTTATATGGATAAATGCCAAGTTTTGAATATTGTTACCACTTATTAGGATAAATGTGTCTGGTGTGCTGTTGGTAAATATTGCTCTTGTTATTGATGGTTTAATAAAAAAAAACATGGAATTGAAATAAAAAAAAATGTCCGGATAAATGGAAGATGTTTTGGGGCAGTACTTGTTAAGACAAATAACTTATCTGGCTAGCTTGATATTTGGAGTTAGTTGGATATGTTATCTGGATAATTCTATATGTTACTATGGTAATGTATTATCGAAAATAACAAAATGTGGCATCAATGTTATTAAACACATAGTACAAAAGATGCCTCGATTATAAATCAAAATTACATTTTTATTTATGAATAGTTCATACACCAGTGAAAAAAAACGGTACAGACACTATCAAAAACATACATGTACAGGGGCGTGGCCTGACACCAATGTGAGCGGACGTGCGGCGACTCGGCTCCTCTCCCCACGGACTCTACAACCCCTAATTTCAGCTATTTTTTGCTCGTTTTTGGCCGTAAATTGCCTCCTTACCGTTCGTTTACACAGCGGTGAGTCCGGCTATGGCTAATAAAAGAAAACCCACGGATCTTCGCCAGTTCTCGTACAGCAAAACGGCCCTGGAGGGGGAACAAGATGGCGCCGCTGGAGAGAGCCCGGAGCGGGCCGACCTAGAGGACGCTGGCGAAGCTATTACCGTGCCGGATAACTCGGAGGGGCCAGACGCAGCCCCCCTCCTTACTAGGGAGGAGGCCCGGCGCTGGTTCAGCGAACTTCGCAGCGATTTGAAACAATACAAGGCGGACATTATGGCCTCTGTGGCGGATCTTAGAGAGGACTTAGCAGTCATGGGCAATCGCGTTGATGACGCAGAAAACAGGATTGACGCCCATGGGGACGCGATAAATACGCTGGTGACTCGTCAAGATGCAACAAATACAGATATTAAAGCATTGCAGGACAAAATCGAGGACATGGACAATAGAAGTAGGAGGAATAATCTAAGAATCAGAGGGGTTCCTGAGTCCTCTGAATTCACTGACGCTAAACAAGTGGCTGTGCAAGTGTGCAGTTTTCTCCTACAAAATGGTGGTGAGGACGGCTCTACAGGGGAGGAGGCACCACTAACAGTGAGTCTGGAACGAGCACATCGTGCCCTGGGCCCCCGCAGGGATAATTTCCCTAGGGACATAGTGCTGTGCCTCACCAGTTTCCCAGTGAAGGAACGCATATATGCTAGGGCCCGCCAGTTGAAATCCATTCTATGGCAAAATCATCAGATTTCTATTTTCCAAGATCTGGCGCCCTCCACGTTAAAAAAACGCTATGAACTGCGAGAGGTCACCGCGGCCCTGCGGGCCAAAGACATTCGTTACCGGTGGACATATCCCTTTGGTCTTATGTTTCAACACCAAGGGGTCTCTCATAGGATCACGTCCGTGGCCGAGGCTGGGGAAGTTCTCGCCAAGGCTCAAATCCCGGTTTCTCTCTCCAGTACGCCGGCGGTGGCCGCAGCTCCACTCCGGGATCAGACACCTCGATGGGAAAGAGCCGGCAAAGGAGGGAAGAGGCTTCGCCGCCAGACTGAAGACAACAGGCCACAAGCGCAGGGCCAGGGCTGATATCCAGACAGCGCTTAGCTCCCCTTACTTTAGCCGGGATGGCCCGGTTTGATCTTGGCTTACAAGACGGGTCTGATTGCTTTCCAGGGCAATTACCTGGTTTTCAGGATTTCTCCTTAGTTTGATTGGATGCAGTTTTGGTGTTATATTACTGTTTATGGTTTACATGCACTTACTATGTTATATAACTTGTTGCATAGGGGGTTTTACATACATGTTTTCTCTCTCTGATGTTCATGGGGTCCGTGGGGGGGGGGGGGAGGGGGTTGAAGTCGGATGTGCTTGTCTCGGATTGGGCAGCCACGTGCTCCCTGGCGAGCATTATCCCACAGCGAGTCTGGGGATACCGTAGGACTTCAGGGGATGGGGACTGACCAATTGGGGGTAACTGGGGAAGAGGACATATGGAAGTCTTACACCACATTATATTATGGGGATTATGGCCACCATGGGACCGGGAACAATGGGTATACTCGCATATGGGAGGGAGAGTGTATCTGGCATCTCTTTCTGATTAACCATGGCGTCTAAATTGTTGTCCCTTAATGTTAAGGGCCTTAACACTCCCAGAAAGCGTCTCTTGCTCAAGAGGGAGCTTCAGCGGCAATCCGCAGGGATTGTTTTCGTTCAAGAAACGCATGTCCGAAAGCATCATGAGCGCCTTCTCCAATTCCAACAGTATCCCACTTCTTATTGGGCAGCCAGTACAGCAGCACATAAATATGCTGGAGTTGGAATCCTGATTTCCTCTTCCTGCATTCATGAGCTGCTCTCCGTTGTGAGTGACCCTAATGGTAGATATCTATTGCTTAAAATCAAACAAGACAAGCGTATTTGTACATTATTAAATGTTTATTTTCCCAATAGTAATCAGGTGCCGTTTATAGATCACCTGCATACCCTCTTGCAGACACATGCGGAGGGGGATTTGATAGTAGGTGGCGATTTTAATTTTGTTCTGGATCCTGTTAGGGACTCTAGTTCGGGCAAGACAACTCAGTCAGCCACACGACAAGCCTGGCGGAGCCTTATGGAAGCCTGGTGTCTAGTTGATATCTGGAGGGAGAGACATTTACATTCGAGATCTTACACGTTCTACTCCTGCCCACATCACTCATATACACGCATTGATTATGTTTTCATCTCCACCACCATGCAAAACAGGGTCCAGAAGGCCGATATAGACCCCATTACTTGGTCTGACCATGCGCCAGTTTGGCTACTGTACGGTATGGGAGATGCGGGTGCGGGTCATCGGCCGTGGCGACTCAATGATACCCTCCTTAAAGATCCTTCTTTTGTCTCTATTGTTGACAAGCACTTACGGGATTTTTTTATTGAAAATCAGACGGAGGGTATGTCACCATTGACGGTATGGGAATGCTCTAAGGCGGTCATACGGGGGGTCTGTATCTCCAGGGCGGCCTACTGTAATAGGGAGCGAGAGGCCCGCAGAACCCAACTGCTTTTAGATCTCACTTCTCTCACCCAGCGGCATAGCAGATCCCACTCGGAGAAATTGTACCAGAAGATAATTGCCGTGCGTGGCCAATTACGGTCCCTCGAGGACGCGGCTATTAGCCATCACTTAACCATTTTGAAACAAAACCATTTTGAGGGAGGTAACAAGGCGGGCAAATACTTAGCTCGTCAATTGAGGGTCGCCCAAGCCCAAACGGTGGTTGCTAAAGTTACCAATGCTGGTGGTACGCTGGTCACCTCTTCAGAAGAGATCCGGCATGCTTTCACTGATTTTTACGCGCATTTATATGCCCAGGGTGGTAGTGCCCCCGTAGAGGCCATACAGGCTTATTTGGAGACTACTGACTTGCCCCATCTGTCCTCCCTCCAGCAACAGTTGTTGGACAAGCCCATCACTCAGATGGAAGTTGAGGCGGCTATCAAAAAAATGAAACCTGGAAAAGCCCCGGGGCTGGATGGCTTTACGGGGTTATATTATAAAAAATTCACTTCCACGTTAGCCAGTCCCCTCACGCAAGCGTTTAACTCTCTACTGGACGGCTCAAAGTTCACCCTTGACGCTAATACTGCGGGGATAACCGTGCTCGCCAAACCGGGTCGTGATCCCACACAATGCAGTTCCTATAGGCCTATATCTTTGATTAATTTAGATTTAAAGGTATTGGCTAGGGTTTTAGCTGCACGGCTGAATGGGGTGCTTCCAGAACTCATTCATAATGATCAAGTGGGCTTCATACCCGGCCGCTTGGCCGCAGATAATGTCCGCCGTATCGTGGATATTATCGATTTAGTGCACCATGAAGGCTTGCCGGCGATACTTTTAGCATTGGACGCCGAAAAGGCGTTTGACCTGGTGAGGTGGGAGTTCCTATTCCAGGTGCTTCATAAAATTGGATTTGGGGATTCTTTTATCTCCTGGGTTCGCCAGATGTATGACCGCCCTCGTGCTAGGGTTAAGGTTAATGGTGGGTATGGTCCCTCGTTCGAGATCCAGAGGGGAACTAGACAGGGGTGTCCTTTGTCCCCACTTTTATTTGCCTTATTTTTGGAACCCCTGGCGCAAAGTATTAGACATTCAGATACTGTTCAAGGGGTGGTGAAGGGACACACTCAGTTTAAAATATCTCTTTTCGCGGATGATATCCTTTTTACCCTTACTGATCCCGGCAGGTCCCTTCGGGGGGTGATGGAGGAGCTGGGACGCTTTACGGCTCTCTCCGGTATGAAAATTAATTTTGATAAGTCCGAAATACTCAACCTCACCCTCCCTGTCCCTGATGCCACTGCACTGCAGGCGGATTTTCCATTTAAATGGGCCTCTAACTCACTTAAGTATTTGGGGGTACGGCTGGGGGCCCGCACTGACTCCTTGTATGATCTAAACTATAAACCTCTTGCGGATACCATCCAGGCAGATTTAGACAAATGGGCGGAGCTTAGTCACTCCTGGTTGGGCAGGCTGGCCATCGTCAAAATGAATGTCCTTCCCCGTTTTCTGTATTTTTTCACCACTATACCTCTTTTTCTACCAGCCAAATTACTTAAAAATTGGCAACAGATGTTGGGTTACTTTATTTGGAGACGGCGTCCTCCTAGGATTGCTCGAGTTATGCTATTTCAGCCTAAAATTAGAGGTGGCCTACAATTCCCGAACCTGATGTGGTACTATGGTGCGGCGCAATTGCGGGCACTAGTGGCGTTTCATGGTACTAGGGATGTGCCCCAGTGGGTCCATTTGGAACAAGCTTTACTGGGGTCCTTCCCTATTTCTGCTCTCCCATGGCAGCCCCGTTCCTCATGGGGGGGGATAGTTTACGAACCCTTTGCCTTACGCACCACTTTGCGCCTCTGGAGGATGTGGGGGCCATTGTTGGTGGGCAGGGAGCACTTCTCTATGATGACTCATGTATTCTCTAATCTTATTTTGCCTCTTCGGGATTGCTCCAAGGCTCACCAGCAGTGGTTTCAGGCTGGTGTGCGTACTTTGGGGCATGTTTATAAGCAGGATGCTGTGGTAACACAGGACTATTTACGTCAAGCTCATGCTTTGGATCCTCTTGACTTTCTCCTCTATGCAAAGGTATCTCATTTTTTGAGAAAGGGGGTGCGAGAGGGATCTATCCGGACTAGAGGTACTCTCTTTGACACAATGTGCAAAAATGCGTCCTCCATAAGGGGAGTGATCTCCAAAATTTACGCTCTTATCAATGGCAGAAAATTGGACCGGGTAAGGCACCGGACTTTGTGGGAATTGGACTTTAATCAGACTTTGGACGACGAGGAGTGGGAACAGATTTACACCTCCGCCTATAAGTGCTCGATCTCCACAGGTCTACAGGAAAATTGCTACAAAATGATTTATAGGTGGCATTTTACTCCGGTTGCGCTACACAAATTTGCTCCTGACATACCTGACACTTGCTGGCGTGGGTGCCCGGATAAAGGCACTTACTTCCATATCTGGTGGACATGTCATAAGATTCGCAAGTGCTGGGGAGCGGTGCTTGATTGGGTGGCTCAGCTCATCAATGTGCGCCTTCCTGTTGAACCCTGGCATGCTCTATTGGGCGCTCCGCTTCCGGATGTCCCCCCTTCTACTCATCGGCTAGTACTACAAGTGTTTATTGCCACGAGATCCGAAATTGCGCTTCACTGGAAACGGGTGGACGCTCCATCGTTGGCTACCATCCAGCAGCGTCTGTACTCCTATTATCAGTTGTATCGTCTCACGGCTCTCCATCAGGACCGTCTTCTACACTTCCGGAAAATTTGGGACCCTTATACTCGCTGGTTGGAGCAGTTGGGTGACTCCGGGACATAAGTGGTGCGTTTCTGAGCTATTACATGGGGTCCTCCGTATGGGGGCCCAGGACACTCAGGTGCTTGGGTCAAGCTGCCTGGTTCATTACGGGTTAATTTTCAGTTCCATGAAGGTCTCCTTTGGTGGTCTCTTGTAAATATGCTTTCTGGTGACACCATTAATCCATTATCTTCTCTTTTTGTACCCTTGGCTGTGAGCCCTTCTTCCACATATTTCTGTTACTCTGATTTCTATGTTCCTTTTTTTTGGTGTTACAGTGGTGTATTACATCCTCTATAATATGCTTTTTGCGGAATTGGTCAGGGGGGTGGGGGGTATGGGGGGGCGAGGGGTTGTGATGTTGGGGTATATCATGGAGCCAATTGATGTTTTTTCTTTCTGTTCCACTGTTACTGGAGGTTTGACCCACATTATGTTTTTCATTTTGCTCACCATGTATTATGTTTCCTACCTGGTACTGCTTTTTCATGGTTCCTAATAAAAATCGTTTAAATATAAAAAAAAAAAAACATACATGTACCACCTCCCCACTAAAAATAACCTAATCTCAATCCTAGCTAAGACCTTAATTTCAATGACCAAATGTCATCATCTTGGGGGATAAGTCAAACCCTTAAAACCATACTTATCCTAAAAATACAGCTTCATCAGTAGATATTATCCCAGTAAACATTATAACTTATTGTGCTATAGATAATCCTAAATGTATTAAGATTTGAATTTTCTTAAATGAAATAATATAAAAATAATTATTACAAGACAATGTCATATAAAAACTATAGTCCATGACTTCAAAAAGATAATAAATAAATATATGCACTGCCACGCTTGATTTCACCTCCGTATTTTAACTACCGTAGCACCCTAAAGTGATCGCTGCAACACATCAACAGACTGTATAAATGTATGCTCTTATATTGGCCAATTGCATCATAAATCCATCAGTGATTTGAACTAATACTAACCTACAACCTTGTTCACCATTATTTGCTCTTCACATCACTTAGGACAAACGCTTCATGTTGCCTGAAACCAACCACATTCATCATAACCTGCCAAGAGGACCCAATTATTTAAAAACTCCCATTAATGGGAGAAATCACTATAACTACTTATTTGTTCCTCAGATTTCCAACAGGATCTCCCTCATTACAACAGTTTTCAAAAGCACCACGCGTACAGAGTACACGAACATTACTAACCTCCTCCGGCTTCGCCCCTATGTACACGTTACGTCCTGTAGCAGCAGCGTCTCCATTGTTGTACTCAAAATGAATGTCTTACTAAAAAATATTCAGTTATTCAACTCTACCATGTAACACTTACATAAGTGCTCGCTTTCGGTGAATCCACCGCACCGCCAGCTTCTAAAACAGCCGCGCATGAGAACTGGTTGATAAGTGCGGCTATAAAGATTGTCAAAGTAAGACCCGCCCCCTACATCACATGACTGCTGAACCATTGGCTACTGTCTGTTGCCAATCAAAGCAAGTCGCTCCCTCCATTCTAGGGCCCTAGTTGGGATTGGGATTAGGTTATTTTTAGTTTGGGGGGGGGGGGGGTGGTACATGTATGTTCTTGATAGCGTCTGTACTGTTTGTTATTGTTGTATAAACTAAATTATATTCATAAATAAAAGTGTAATTTGGTTTGATTTATAATGGAGGCAACTCTTGGATTTTGTGTGATTCTAAATGTTGCCAAGAGCGAGGTTGAAGTAATCCGGGTAACGTGTTCCTGGATAACTTTACCTTAAGCCAGTTAAGTAGATACCATGTTAAATAATAATAAATAAATAAACCTAGTGAGCCTGCTGGCCCCTCCTGCCCAAGCCTTTCTAGATCTATATGCTGAGGGGCTTTTTGTTTGCAGGGTTAGTTACTTCACAAAGTGCTTTTTTTGTTTCCTCTGTAGCCAATAGTTGGACACAATATGCTGATGGACCTTCTGCATCTTCATGACAAGTTTTACAGACCCCTGCCAGGTATATTCCCTACAACCTTGCCTCACCCCGTCAGCTCATGGGACCTGATCAGACATCCAGTCTGTTGTCTCTTTGCGCGACGCTATCATTTGGATGTGGGGGCTTCAGTTTATTCTTCCTTTGCCAAGAGTGTTCTCGTAAATACAGATAATTTCTAATTTGTTTGAAGAGGTTTACAAAGTTTTTCAATAATTTTTTGCCGTGTTTAGGGCATTGCAATTTCTACGTTATGCTTTGGTACAGATCTATACCGAGGACCTGCAGAAGGTACTAGGCTTTGAGGCAGTGCCAGTTTAACTTTCTCTGTCTCCATCTGCTGGCAAGGATGCATAACCCAGGAGCCTGGACTGATCCGTGGTATTACAGAAACGAAAATTAGCAAGTAAGAACCAATTTTCTTTTCTATCACATAGGGAATGGCCACTACTTAACACTAAGTCTGCTTAGTTAATGACAGTTTATAGACTTCTCCATTAGGAACTTATCCAAACCTTTTTTAAACTGAGCTATGCTAACAGCCTAAATCACATCCTCTGGTATTGAATTCCATAGCTTAATTGTGCTTTTGAGTGAAAAAATATTTTCTCTGATTTTGTTTTGAATGTGCTACTTACTAAATTCATGGAGCACCCTGTAGTCTTTGTGCATATTTTATTTTGGGGAGGCCATGATATGCTCTCTTCTCCCTTCCATTGGGAGGGAGAGGTAGGGACAGGGGTAGTGCACACTGTTAGAGAGCAGCGGTAAGTCCCACACTTCCTTCCTTCTCCTTGGAGGAAGGGATTGCAATGCTCCTGGGCCTAAGATCGGCCTTGCATTTCCCTCTGCTGAGGATTTAAAACCCTCCAAAGATGAAATAAAAAGAAACAACATTTTTGGGCCTGCACACCCCTAATGAAGTCCAGAAGGATTTCGTTAGGGACAGCACAAGGTTTGAGGTGAGCAGGAGCACTGAATACGATCAGCAGATTGTATGCGGCACTCCCTGTCTTATGAATGGAGATTCATTCCTGTCATGGAATGTGCAAAGCAAACCCATTTCAAAACATTACCCTGAATTATGTGCAGCCCACTCAAATCTTCCTGTGGGGATTTTCTGTAAATCTCTTCCCTAGCTAATTTCTAATGCTTTGATTGTTTCATCTCAGAAAGTTACAGTGAGTTCAAGAAGAACATTCACACATTGTTTCCTGTTCTCATTGACACCAAGACCCTGACACGAGCAGTATGGAAGGTGAGTGACAGAACTGCAGGACTGAGGTGCAGTGCCAGAGCTGTGTGTGGGCTTAGTACTGGAATAACAGCAGGGGGTGCTGCAGGGCAGGAGTGAGGTGCACTGGGAGAGCTGTGTGCGGGGCTCACCATTAGAATAGTAGGAGGAGCTGCAGGGCAGGAGTGAGGTGCACTGGGAGAGCTGTGTGCGGGGCTCACCATTAGAATAGTAGGAGGAGCTGCAGGGCAGGAGTGAGGTGCACTGGGAGAGCTGTGTGCGGGGCTCACCATTAGAATAGTAGGAGGAGCTGCAGGGCAGGAGTGAGGTGCACTGGGAGAGCTGTGTGCGGGGCTCACCATTAGAATAGTAGGAGGAGCTGCAGGGCAGGAGTGAGGTGCACTGGGAGAGCTGTGTGCGGGGCTCACTATTGGAATAGCAGGGGGTGCTGCAGGGCAGGAGCTGTGTGCAGGACTCACTATTGGAATAGTAGGAGGTGCTGCAGGGCAGGAGTGAGGTGCACTGGGAGAGCTGTGTGCGGGGCTCACTATGGGGCGGATTTTCAGAGCCCTGCTCGCGTAAATCCGCCCAAAACCGGGCGGATTTACGCGAGCAGGGCCCTGCGCGCCGGGAAGCCTATTTTACATAGGCCTCCCGGCGCGCGCAGAGCCCCGGGACTCGCGTAAGTCCCGGGGTTCTCGGAGGGGGGCGTGTCGGGGGGCGGGCCCGGTCGTCGCGGCGTTCCGGGGGCGTGTCGGCAGCGTTTTGGGGGCGGGTACGGGGGCGTGGCTACGGCCCGGGGGCGTGGCCGCGCCCTCCGTACCCGCCCCCAGGTCGCGGCCCGGCGCGCAGGAGGCCCGCTGGCGCGCGGGGATTTACGTCTCCCTCCGGGAGGCGTAAATCCCCCGACAAAGGTAAGGGGGGGGTGTAGACAGGGCCGGGTGGGTGGGTTAGGTAGGGGAAGGGAGGGTAAGGTGAGGGGAGGGCAAAGGAAAGTTCCCTCCGAGGCCGCTCCGATTTCGGAGCGGCCTTGGAGGGAACGGGGGGAGGCAGCGCGGCTCGGCGCGCGCAGGCTATACAAAATCGATAGCCTTGCGCGCGCCGATCCAGGATTTTAGTGGATACGCGCGGCTCCGCGCGTATCTACTAAAATCCAGCGTACTTTTGCTTGAGTCTGATGCGCAAGCAAAAGTAGGCTGATCGCGCTTCTTTTAAAATCTACCCCTATTGGAATAGCAGGGGGTGCTGCAGGGCAGGAGTGAGGTGCACTGGGAGAGCTGTGTGCGGGGCTCACTATTGGAATAGCAGGGGGTGCTGCAGGGCAGGAGCTGTGTGCAGGACTCACTATTGGAATAGTAGGAGGTGCTGCAGGGCAGGAGTGAGGTGCACTGGGAGAGCTGTGTGCGGGGCTCACTATTGGAATAGCAGGGGGTGCTGCAGGGCAGGAGCTGTGTGCAGGACTCACTATTGGAATAGTAGGAGGTGCTGCAGGGCAGGAGTGAGGTGCACTGGGAGAGCTGTGTGCGGGGCTCACTATTGGAATAGTAGGAGGTGCTGCAGGGCAGGAATGAGGTGCACTGGGAGAGCTGTGTGCGGGGCTCACTATTGGAATAGTAGGAGGTGCTGCAGGGCAGGAGTGAGGTGCACTGGGAGAGCTGTGTGCGGGGCTCACTATTGGAATAGTAGGAGGTGCTGCAGGGCAGGAGTGAGGTGCACTGGGAGAGCTGTGTGCGGGGCTCACTATTGGAATAGTAGGAGGTGCTGCAGGGCAGGAGCTGTGTGCGGGGCTCACTATTGGAATAGTAGGAGGTGCTGCAGGGCAGGAATGAGGTGCACTGGGAGAGCTGTGTGCAGGGCTCACTATTGGAATAGTAGGAGGTGCTGCAGGGGAGGAATGAGGTGCACTGGGAGAGCTGTGTGCAGGGCTCACTATTGGAATAGTAGGAGGTGCTGCAGGGCAGGAGTGAGGTGCCCTGGGAGAGCTGTGTGCAGGGCTCACTATTGGAATAGTAGGAGGTGCTGCAGGGCAGGAATGAGGTGCACTGGGAGAGCTGTGTGCAGGGCTCACTATTGGAATAGTAGGAGGTGCTGCAGGGCAGGAGCTGTGTGCAGGGCTCACTATTGGAATAGTAGGAGGTGCTGCAGGGCAGGAGCTGTGTGCAGGGCTCACTATTGGAATAGTAGGAGGTGCTGCAGGGCAGGAGCTGTGTGCAGGGCTCACTATTGGAATAGTAGGAGGTGCTGCAGGGCAGGAGCTGTGTGCAGGGCTCACTATTGGAATAGTAGGAGGTGCTGCAGGGCAGGAGCTGTGTGCAGGGCTCACTATTGGAATAGTAGGAGGTGCTGCAGGGCAGGAGCTGTGTGCAGGGCTCACTATTGGAATAGTAGGAGGTGCTGCAGGGCAGGAGCTGTGTGCAGGGCTCACTATTGGAATAGTAGGAGGTGCTGCAGGGCAGGAGCTGTGTGCAGGGCTCACTATTGGAATAGTAGGAGGTGCTGCAGGGCAGGAGCTGTGTGCAGGGCTCACTATTGGAATAGTAGGAGGTGCTGCAGGGCAGGAGCTGTGTGCAGGGCTCACTATTGGAATAGTAGGAGGTGCTGCAGGGCAGGAGCTGTGTGCAGGGCTCACTATTGGAATAGTAGGAGGTGCTGCAGGGCAGGAATGAGGTGCCCTGGGAGAGCTGTGTGCGGAGCTCATTATTGGAATAATAGGGGGTGCTGCAGGGCAGGTGCCTTGGCAAAGCTGTGTGTGGGAATATTTTTGCCTTTTTCAGGAATTCCAGTATCCCCGGGCTGCAAACCTTTCACAAGTCTTTGATGTCCTGAACAGGTGAATGTTTTACATATTAAGGTAGAATTCCAGTCTTCTCGCTTTTTATGTGACCTTGGCTGGGCACTTAACTTCCCCTTAGCTCTGCTCACTACTGCTCTGTCTCTGTCTGAGAGGGAGGGGCTTCTGGACAGACTTTCTGCAATGTGACGAGAGGGCTGTGAGACTGGGGAGGGACTGCAGGCAGCTCACTCGACGCATTGATTTCAGATTGTCCTGAAAAATGAGCAGAAACTTTGTTTCAGGTACAAACGTAGATCGCAAGCCCTCTCTGGGGACAGGGACCTGCCTATAGTAGCTGAAGGCGACTCGTCTTGAGCTACCCGTGGAAAGGCTGTGATAAATCCATGACCTTGGGGAATATCTCGTGCTCTCTCTCTCTCCTTTTATTGCTTTTTGCCGGTCTTGTCCTCTTTCTGTCTCTCATATAATGCTGTCTCTTACTCGCTTTTACTTCCTCTGAGCCCATTAGCCAGCGGCTAAGTCTGATGCTGATTCAGTAGCCTAGGGGTGGGGAGGGCAGGGAGATCGATGGATGAAATTGAAACTAATGCAGCCTTCCTCCTCTTCTCTTCACAGCGAAGTGAACCCTGCGAGCCCATCCTGCCCCCTCATCGAGCACGCACCCGAGTGCACGAAATATGGTACGGAGAAGCAGGTTTCCCATCGGGCCGGGCTCACCGTCTCTGGCTGTGCTGATTCCCTGCAGCCTCCAGGCAGAGCAGAGTGGCAGCAACGTCCCTTAAAGAGACAGTGTCCATGTTCTGAGGGTCAGCGGATCTGGGCTCATCACTAAAGTGAACGATAAGTGGTGAAAATTGAATAATTAAAGGGTTACCTTACTCGGGTATCTCCAGAAACCAATTTAAAAAGATGTTAGTAACCGTCTGACCCGTGCAAGCTAAATACTAACCAAGAATACCTGCAGCCTGCCTACTTTTCCACCAGGATAAAAAAAAAATGTAGTTTGTTTGTTTTTTTGATGGATTTTAAAAATGACTTTCTCTAAGACCCTCTCCCCACCTGTCCGTGCTGTATTCCTGCTTTACATGTATCTGTTCAATTCTTGCTTGGTGTTTATAAGATGGTTCAGCACTGCAGCTCCTGATTTACTGAGACATTTTCAGAAACAACTCCTTAGGAGTGAAACAATCAGAAATGGGAGGGGGGAAGGATCTGAATTCCATTTTTCTCCTCCCTCTGAAGACCCCTTTCCTGTTTATACCATCTCGGTCCAGATTCCTGGGCTTTGCCTCCCTACCAACAGATGGAGACAGAGAAGTAAAGCTTTACAGAGACTGCAGTGCTTATGTTAATCTGCCACCTGCAGTCTCAGTATTTCTCTATTTCTAGAGGTGTGAAACCTGCAGTCTGACGTCACCAAAAAGAAAGATAGGAGCTGTCCTCCCGGCTGGTCCATCCTCCCTGCTAAAGGCGGACGAGCAGGAGGGGGTTGATGATCCTTTTTGGAGCTGATATCCTGATCCATGGAGGGGCTTGGACAGCTGGAGGTTCATTTCCTTCCTTGTCCCGGATAGCCCTTCCTTTCCAGCAAGTTCCTCTGCAACAGATCTAAGGAAAGCATTTATTTTGTTTTCTTCATAAAGTTAAAAAAAAAAAAAAGTTGAGGGCAGGCGTTGGGATTCATCGAGAGGACAGCACCATTCCCCGCAGGTGATCGGTGACCACCACTTAAGGCGCAGGGGGTGTCCAGTTGATCAGTATTGTCCCATCGGTGAGGGGGGCCGATTGCGCTAGTGCAGGGTAGGCGGCACGTGTGGCTCGGGCAAGAATGGCGCCGATTAAAGAATTGTGGCAAGAACTGCTGCTCATGCAGGGGGAGCTCGTGGGCGCAACTGACTTCAGGGCTGTGCCTCCGGGGGAGGGGGCAGCTCAAGGGGATCTGCTTTGGCGCCGTCTGGGAAGAGAACGACGTGATCGGGGGGGGGGAAGCACCACATGTGCATCTGCAAGCGTGGGAAGGGCGGCCATTTTTTGTTTCAGAGGCGTCTGCGTGGAAGGCCGTGGGAGATGCTGGGTGTTTCAAGTCCCCCAATGGCACAGGGGGACTCTGAGAGCATTGAGGACCGCCAGGAGGAGTCGCTGGCGTTTTCATCTCCATAAGGCTTTTCTTGCTAGAGAGAAGCGATCTTGACCCCAAAAGGGCTCAGGTCCAGTAAAGAGGCCAAAGTTGGACACACACAGAAGGGATATGTGATTCCCTGTATGTTCCCGGATCAGTCCAGACAGTGGGTTGTGTCTCCCTTCCAGCAGATGGAGTCAGAGAAAAGCTTGAAGGGTGCTCTCTTATAGCCTGGAGCGCCCTCTGCGTCTTCAGTATTTCTCTGACTCCAGCAGATGAAGGTTGCAGAACATGGGGTTCCCCATTTTAGCTACAGCAGGATAGAAGTTTAGATTTCTCTCTCTCATTCCTTCTTAAATTCTTTCACTGTCTGGATGGAAGGCAAATTACTGTTTGAGGATCTTAAACAACTCATCAAATCCCTGGGAGAGAACAAGGTGCATAAGCTGCCGAAGGATTGCCCTTGGACCTCCAGGAAGTTCAATTCTACTAGAAGCCGATTCCGGGGTCAGTGGCGTTTTTGACCGTCAAGACCGGCCTCTCAAAGACCTCCTTCCTCACGGTCGCAGTCCTGGTCTCATTCCTTTCGTGGTCGAAGACCAGCTAGAGACAGCCTCCCTCAGGGGGCCTCTTCCAAGTCTTCCCAATGAAGAATTGCCGGCCCACTCTTCGACCCCCAGGATAGGGGGACATCTCTCCCTCTTCTACAAGGAGTGGGTCAAAATTACCTCAGACCGATGGGTTCTGGATATTCTACAGCATGGCTACGCTTTAGAATTTGCTTGACCCCTAAAGGACGGGTTTCTCTTCTCTCCCTGCGGCCCAGTGAAGAAACAACATGTAGCTCGACCGGCTCATGGACTTAGGTGCCATCCTCCTGGTGCCCCCGAAGGAGCAAGGGTTAGACCATTATTCAGTCTACTTCGTCATCTCCAAAAAGGAAGACTCCTTCCGTCCAATCCTGGATCTCAAGATGGCCTCAGGATACCACATTTCAGGATGGAGACGTTATGCTCCATAATAGAGGCGGTACACCGTGGAGAATTCCTAGCCTCCTTGGACTTGATGGAGGCTTATCTCCACATCCCCATCCTCAAGGAACATCAACGCTTCCTTCGCTTCAAAATCCTCTGTCATCATTTTCAATTTCAGGCCCTACCCATTGGCCTAGTGACCGTTCCCCGCACCTTCACCAAGGGTCATTTTGGTGGTGGCAGCAGCCCTACGGAGGGAGGGGATTTTAGTTCACCTCTACCTGGATGACTGGCTCATTCGAGCGAGGTCCCTGGACCTTTGCCAGTGGGAGGTTGACAGTCTTGCAGCTTCTCCACTCTCTCGGATGGGTTGTCAATTTTGCCAAGTGCAGCCTTACTCCCTCTCAGACGCTCTACTTCTTAGGAGCAAAGTTCGATACCAATTTGGGCAAAGTCTTCCTGTGTCAGGACCGTACTCTGTCGCTTATCTCTCAGGTACAGCGCTTCCGTTGCCTTTCACTCCCCACAGCATGGGACTATCTCCAGGTCCTGGGCTTGATGGCTTCAACTATAGATTTGGTTCCTTGGGCCTTTGTGCATATGTGTCCTTTTGCAGAGGGCATTACTCTCCCACAGGAAGCCAGTGTCTCAGGAGTTCCAAGCACTCCTCCTGCTGCTGGAAGTTGCCAAGGACAGCCTGAGCTGATGGCTCAGTCTGGATCACTTGCTGCCGGGCGTGGACTTGGAGATCCCACAATGGGTGATCATCACCACAGATGCCAGCCTCTCTGGATGGGGAGCTGTGTGTCAAATGCAGTCGGCACAGGGACGATGGACGTCAGTGCAAGCGACATGGCTGATCAATTGTCTCGAAACCAGAGCGGTTCAACTTGCTTTGAAGCATTTCTTCCCCCTAGTTCATTGCCAAGCAGTAAGGATACTCTGTCAATGCCACTACGGTAGCGTACATCAGCCGTCAAGGAGGAACAAAGAGCCGCCATGTCTTTCAGGAGATGGACAAGTTAATGGCGTGGGTGGCACTCCACCTCTCCCGCCTGGCGGCGTCCCACATAGCAGGAGAGGGCAATGTCCAAGCGGATTTCTTAAGTCGTCAACACACAGATCCCGGAGAATGGGAACTCTCCAAGAAAGCAGTGGCTCTCCTCTTCGCCCGGTGGGGGACTCACCAGCTGGATCTGATGGCCACTCAAAAGAAAGTGAAGGCTCCGCGCTTCTTCAGTCACAGAAGGAAGCACGGCGTGGAAGGAGTGGATGCCCTAGTCCTCCCATGGCCGCGAAACCTTCTTTCTTTGCTTATATGAGGTTATGGAGAGTGTTCGAGACGTGCCTTGAGGGCATTGTGCCTGCTCAGGCTTCGGTTTTGCATATTTTGGCATTTTTGCAGAAGGGTCTGATGAAGGGCTTGGCCTTTAATTCCGTTAGAGTACAGGTAGTGGCCTTGGGCTGTTTTCAGGGTAAGGTGCAGGGGGTGTCCTTGGCAGCACATCCAGATGTAATTTGCTTCCTCAGGGGAGTGAAGCATTTGCATCCTCCAGTGAGACGGGCATGTCCCTCGTGGAACCTTAACCTGATGCTACGAGTGTTCTGTGGAGCTCCATTTGAACCGTTAACAAGGGCATCCTTAAAGGATCTTAACCTGAAAATAATTTGTTGGTGGCTATTTGCTCGACCAGAAAGATTTCGACGCTTCAGGCCTTACTGTGTATAGATCAGTTTCTGCAGATTTCAGAGCCAGGAGTATCCTTACGCACAGTAACTTCATTCTTGCCGAAGATAGTCTCTCACCTCAGTAAGACAGTGGAGCTTCTTGCCTTTTCAGATTTGGATCCGACAATGCCTCACGCCAGGGAGCTTCATTTATTAGACACACAGCTGGTATTATTGAAATATCTCAAGATCCCCCAACTATTTTCGGAAGTTCGGATCACTTGTTCATCCTGTGGAATGGACGAAAGGAAGGAAGGAAGGCTTCTCAGGCTGCGATTGCATGTTTGGTTGAAAGAGGCAATTGAATCAGTTTACACTAGCAAAGGTTGATCGTTCCTGAGGGACTTCGAGCCCACTCAGCTAGAGCATGGGCTGAATGTCAGCTAGGGTCCTCCCAGGAGATCGGTTGGGTAGCTACATGGACTTCACTACGTTCTTTGACCAGATATTACCAGCTGGATGTCCGGGTGCCAGAATCAGCTGGCTTTGGGGAGAGCGTACTGCCAGAGGGTCTGTCACGTTCCCGCCCAGTGTAGGGGAGCTTGGGTGCATCATGAATTGATCTGGAGTATGAACAGGAAAAGAAAATTGGTTCTTAACAGCTAATGTTTGTTCCTGGAATACCGCAGACCAGTCCAGAGCCCGGCCCGTCTTTAGTATGTAAATTATTGGTTGGCAAGTTCTATCATTTATATTTGCCAATAGAGCTCCCGTTTTAAAAGGGTTCTGTTCTCCCCCTGCTTGGGGAGAACAGAGAAGTTAGTAGTTACTGTTTTTCATCTTGGCTTGGGTACAGGACAGATGAGGGGCTGCAGGTGGCACACTCGGTTATGTAGCAGGGTCAGTAAAGCTTTTCTTCTCTGTCTCCACCTGCTGGTAGGGAGGCAAAACCCCCATGTGTCTGGACTATAATATTCCTGGAACAAAAATTAGTAGGTAAGAACCAATTTCCAGTGCTTTTCTAAATGCTTTCCTCTGTTTCAGTGGCAAGTAGATGTCCTCACGAAGCAGCCTATGACGCATTCCTCTGTGGATCAGGTAGGCGTGGGGGGGGGGGGCACTATTTGCTACGGCCTGGGTGAGGTTACTTGGGGTGTAGGGGGGTTTGCTTAGACCAGGGATGGGCAGTATTTGCATTCCTGGCCGGTGCTTACTGTTAGTCTGGGCATAGCTTCAGCCCTGAAGTGGTTAAAACCCTCCCCCTAGATAAACAGAAGGATGTTCCCGATGATGGCGCATGCCAGGCTGGCCAGTGAGTTCGTACCCAAGGGAGAGCTGAGGTTGCTTACTCAGTCTGACCTTTGCTCCATTGTGCCCGTGAACTTGCTGTCTCCAGTTTAGAGAAACTGGAACAAGGTTGGGGTGAGACCAGGACCGGCTCACTGGGCCCATGATGGTGACCCTCTTCAGAAGGGTCATTTTATGCAGCAGCCGCATAGCAAGGGTTTTTTTTTAATTTCTACCTTGCTAGTTTCCTTCTGTTCCTCTTGAGCTTCCAGCTCAATCAGTGCGCTGGGCTACAGCGCCATGAGCCTTTATTTGCACCTATCCCATTTTTGTTTTTTTTTCCCTCCCGTTTGAACCCCCATCCAACTCACTCGGCCCATGCATTACAGCAACCAGAGACCATGCACCAGGGCTCTTCCCAGAACCCTGCAGTCATGGGCTGTGAGCACTGCTTCCACACCAGCATCCTCGGCGCGGGCATTGAGCCTGGGTTTCTCTGCACGAGCCTGCACAGCGTTGCTCCTGAGCCACAGAACAGTAAGCGACAGAGGCTCGTCCCTTCCTGGCACTTCCATGCTGGGATCCCTCTTCTGCAATGTGTATTTAATGAGCTTCCATGCTTTCTGAAACCCCTGTCCCATGCTTAAGGTGCCTAACCGCAATCCATCTTGTAACAAATCCCGATTAAGCAGTGCTTCCTTGTTTCTGCTCAGTGAGCTCACTCGTAGCAGAAAGTTCTTGACTCTGTTTCTTGTCTTTAAGTGCTCATCAAGGTGTCGCACTTACTGCTGGTGGCAGGACAGGGGTGAGTATGGGAAGATAACCGTGATGGGGGAGAGGAGGTCTGAGTACATATTCCCCTATATCTTGGGCAAGCTTGGGGTGGGGGGCTGAATGGAAAACTGGTTGGAAGAGTTAAGGTGTGACTGGTGCCCTTCGGATCCTAAAGCAGACATTGCTTGTGGAGGTGGAGGACGGTCTTACCTGGTTTGGATATTACCTGGAACCTCCTCGCCTAGCTGTAGCCACTCAAGGCCAACGCTTGGCTTGCCAGTTCAGTGCTTTACGAGAAGAATCTGGGATGTGAGGCAGGGCCAGAAACCTCTTTCATTCATAGCCTTTCTCCTCCTGTCTCAAAAGCGTGATCATCTTGTACGTGGGCATCATATTTTGCAGTTAGACAGTGCCTCCTGCGGGGCGATAGGCTGGGACTGGAGGAGCTCCTGCTTGCTTTGACTTTTTTTTTCCCCCTCTTTAATTGTGTCTTGTCCTTTCTCACCCTGATCAGTGAAACAGAAGAGCTGAATCGTTCCTTTTCCCAGTACATGATGATAATTTCCGAGCACGTGAACCAGGTGAACGTGATCCGTGCTGGATTGTCGTGCATTGTAAGTGACCCCGCCCTTCCCCGCAGACTTGCCTGCCCGTTCCGTAGAAAGCGTCCTCGCCACCTAAACTGTGTGAAATCAAACTTTGGCAGAACTTCTCAGGACCGGACCCCTGCCGCCGGCGACCACCTCTGCTGCTGTTGACGGTGCGTGGTTGGCCCGACGTGGATGAGGAGCAGGTTTACCACGAGTTTCTCCCCTTTTGCAGAGTGGACGTGAAGCGACTCAGGGGGCCCCAGTTTCTGCTGCTCGCCACCAAGTTCAAAAGGTAACGGAGCGATCCCAAATCTTCTGCACGTGTGCTCGCGCTCTCTCTCTCCGGGATCCCTCCCTGCTGTTAACCCAGTGCTCTTCCTGCAGGGCTCGCCCCCCTTACCCATACTTGGGCTCGGCTATCGTTGTCCGTCTTGCTTTCTCCTCCCTCATCCTGCGCTCTCCTCACACTTGTAACTGTCATCTTCTCGCTTGTGCTTACAAACAGGGAGGTATCTCTCGCACCAAGATTTCCTTTGTACCTAATGCTGGAGCTGCATTCCTGAGAGTGGTCCTGTGGCTGACCACGTGCTGCTGTAAAAGCAGTCTCTCTCCTCTCTCCCTCCTCCTCTCTCTCTCTCTCTTCCTCCTTCTCTCTCTCTTCTCTCTCTCTCTTCCTCCTTCTCTCTCTCTTCTCTCTCTCTCTCTCTCCTCTCTCCCTTCTCCTCTCTCCCTTCTCCTCTCTCTCTCTCCTCTCTCTCTTCCTCCTCTCTCTCTCCTCTCTCCCTCCTTCTCTCTCTCTCCTCTCTCCCTCCTTCTCTCTCTCTTCTCTCTCCCTCCTCCCTCCTTCTCTCTCTCTCTCTCTCCCCCTCTCCATTCCCAGGTGCTCTGAGTGCAGCTTCAGTGGCACTTACTGCAGCGCTGTCCCGGGGACGATGTTATCAAAGCCATTTACCTCAGCTGGGTAGTGCCTGCCTTTATAAATGGCTAATAGTGCACATGGGCTTCACAGAACAATAAGAGATGGCAGCTTGTCTCTTCCCAGCACTTCCATGCTGGGATCCCTCTTCAGTGGTGTGTATTTACGTCATTTCTGAAACACTTCCTGTCCCTTGCGTGTAGGGCACCTAACGGCAATCCAGCTTATAAGGGGGAATTTAGATGGAGGGAGAAAAACGGCATAACCCTTTCCAAGGTGCACAAGCTGGCCCCTCTCAGCCGCCCTCACAAAAGTGCAGATGAAAGGCACTTGGGCATCATGAACATCCATGTTACACGTGTGTTTACTAAGGGAAAGAGCCTGCATGGTTTCCCTCTGAAAACGAAGCTAAAATGTGCTTCCATCTCATCCTGCTACTCCAGTCCAGCCCTTGACACGTGGGTTGTTTCCCCTGTTAGCAGAGGGAGACAGACACCACTGGTTTTCTTCTGTGACATCGTAGCCACTGTTTAGGGGGTGCCAAGAAGCAGGAATCCGGTATTTTCTGCTTCCAGCAGACGGTAGAGCTCGGGTTAGTTCAGGTAACATTGCATCTGGAGGCGGTGCGCGTGTCCCAACTTGTGGTTCAGGTACTAGAAGACTTGGGCTGGTGGTCAATTTTGCCAAAAGCAATCTTCAACCATATGGTCCCTGAAGTACTGGGAAGCGAGCTTCGAGACTCAGAGTGGACAGGTTTTCCCTACGGGCGAGAGATCAAGATGGTTCAGCAGGTTCAGAAATTGCTGGATTTCCCCGTTCCCCCTGCTTGGGATTATTTACAGGTGCTCAGGCTGATGGCGGCGACCCTCAATTTGGTTCCTTGGCCCAGAGCTCACATGCGCCCATGCCAGATGTTGTTCTTGTCCTGCAGTCCCAGGACTACAGGATATGGCTCCCTTTGAGTCTGTCAGTGCACGAATTGCTCCACTGGTGGCTACTGACCTCGCATCTGTTGAGCAGGATCAGACTGGTCACCCTGTCTTGGGTCCTGGTAATGACTGATGCAAGTTTCTCAGGTTGGGGAACTCATTGCTGGAATCAGGTGGCTCAGGGTCTCTGGACTCAGGAGGAAGCTTCATGGTCCATCAACCAGCCGGAGGCCAGGGCCATTCATTTAGCACTACTACATTTTCCTCTCGTTGATTCAGGGGAGAGCTTTCGAGTTCTTTCGGACAATGCGACAGTAGTGTAGCGTATGTGAAGCGTCAGGGAGGAACCAGGAGTCTGGGGTTCTCCGCAGAGGCATCTCTTCTTTTCCCCTGGGCGGAGGAGAATCTGCGGTTACTGTTGGTGGCACATATTGCTGGGCAGGAGTATGTGCAAGTGGATTTCCTCAGTCAAACGTTGTTGGACCCCAGGGAATGAGAGCTAAGTCCAGAGGCCTTGTGCATGATATGCCATTGGTGGGGGTCGCCTGCAGGTGGAATGCAACCCATTGGAATGCAAAACTGAGTTGCTTTTTCAGTTGATGTAGAGAGCAGGGGTCTATGGGAACTGATGACCTATATAGCCTTGGCCAGCAGGGGGAGCTAATTTGTCTTTCCTCTGTGGGCCCTCATAGGCAAGTTGCTGCGAAGACTAGAGATGGAATGCAATGGGTCATTCTGGGTGAGCTGGATTGGCCATGAAGACCCTGGTGCACAGATCTTGTCTGCAAGTGGACAAGCCCTTATGTCTCGTGGGATCACCTGGACTGTTGGTCAGGGACCAGTAGTTATGGATGATCCAGCTCCAGTTTGTTTTACAGCCTGGCTCTTGTATGGTGATAGCTTTGCAAAAAGGGATATTCTTCCATGATTTCTACTCTGTTGAAGGCATGAAAGTGGTCCACTTCACTGGCTTACATTCACTTTTGGTGATTATTTGAAGTATTGTGCTAGACCAGAAGAGAGTCCCTCTGGTGGTCACTATTCCATGTATTTTGACTTTCCTCCAAGATGGCCTGGATAAGGGGCTTGCCTTGAATTCCCTGAAGGTGCAGGTAGTGGCTATTTCATGTTACCGAGGACAATTGGGTGGTGTAGCCAAAACTGCTTGACCGGATGTTTCTTGGTTTCTGAGGGGCGTTAAGAGGTTGCGGCTGCCCATTGTTCCTCCTTGGGACCTTAATCTGGTCTTGAGGGCTCTGAGAGGGCCTCCTTTTGAACCGTTGAGGCAGATCTCCTTAAAAGATCTGTCCTGGAAGGCAGCTTTTCTGGTGGCAGTTTGCTCCGCGGGGTGGATTTTGGAGCTCCAAGCTTTGTCTTGTCGGGATCAGTTTCTTATGATGCTGTAGCCTTTGACCTGATGCCATCCTTTCTCCCAAAGGTAAATGCCGTGTTAATCTCCCATCTTTTTCCCAGGAAGAATGTGAAGCTAAATATTGGTCTCTGTTTTGATGTTTGAAGGCTTTTTCTTCAATATTTGGAGGTGACCAATGCCTTTCGCAAGACCGACAAGACTGTTTTGTTCTGTTTGGGGGACTGCAGAAGGAGGAGACTACTTCCAAAGCTACTCTGGCTCCCTGGATAAAAGTGACTTTTGTGTCAGATTATGTCCTGAAGGGCAAGAAGCCCCCAGAGTTGGTTCAGGCACCCTCCACCTGGGCGCGGTCAGCGTCTTGGGCTCTTTTGCCAGCAGACATTTGCAGAGTGGCCACTTGGTCCTCGTTGCCTGCCTTCACGAAGCATTATTGACTGGATGTTTTTTGGCGAGGGAGAATGTGGCATGTGGTGCTGGGGTTCTCCAGGCAGCTGTTGCTTCTGCCCACCCATGTAGGTTAGAGCTTTGGTATTTCCCACTTGCCAAGGGCTGGACTGGTGTAGCAGGACTAAAGGAAAGGAAATTGAGGTAAGAAAGGTTCTCCATGTTAAAACCACCCACATGCTCTGCCGCTACATGCTGTTTGGAAATTGCCCCCAGTATTATACTTTTCCTGTTCTTGCTGCTTGAGAAGAGATCCAGCAGCCTGCTTGCCATCCTTCCCTCTTGGTTTGGACACATTGTGTCTGTGGCTCATCCAGAGGATGGGGAGAAGCAAGGCCTGGCCTGCTTTGTGGTCATGTGCAGCCTCCTTTTGGGCCTGGCCTTACACTGCCTTTTGGTTTCTTCTTTCCTCTTCAGCATCCGGGTGATACAGCAGGAGTATAAGAGCCACCCCAACTTGCGGCTGCAGGTGTATCGCTACTGGAGACACTCGCCCTTCGTCTGCTGCGTGTTCAGGTGAATCCAACCGACTCATCGTCTGGCCTTCTGTGAGCAGTGCAGGCGGTTTCACGCCCTCCTGCAGCATGACGGGAGACTCCGCAGCCCCTCCCACATGATTCTATATCTGAGCAGCACAGGCTCTTCTGTCCCCAAGGAGTCCTCTCTCTCAGGCTGTAGCAAAGAGCAGATTCTCAGCCTGATCCGTAGCTGTATAAACACTGCACTGCTCTCATTCATGGTGCAGTCAGGGGCTAGCCTTGAGCAGGGGGCTGTAAGTTAGCATGACTTCAGAGGGGCTTCTTGGTGATGAGCCAGGAAACCCACGTTCAGGTCCTGCCCTTGGCGCTCATTGTGACCTTGGGCAAGTTATTTTATCTCCCTGTATCTCAGAAGCTCATTTTGACTGTATCCAGAGCAGGAGTTCACTGTGCCTATGTGTAATAGGTTGTATGGAGGGTGATCAGATTTTGTAGCTAGCTTGCATGCAATTGCAAGCTCGCCTTCAAAGGGAAACCCCCATGCAGGGTTTCCCTTTGAAAACTCAGCCTGCTAGAGTGATGATAGTACTTTAGAAATTTAAATTCCTGTACATGCCCAGATCACTTCAGACAACTGGGTTTATGCATCTGTACCAGCAGATGGAGGCAGAGAACAAAACTTTGGGACACTACTGCATAACCGAGAGTGCCAGCTGCAGTCCCTCAGTATTTTTCTGTCTCCAGCAGATGGTAGAGGTGCCAGCTGCAGTCCCTCAGTATTTTTCTGTCTCCAGCAGATGGTAGAGGTGCCAGCTGCAGTCCCTCAGTATTTTTCTGTCTCCAGCAGATGGTAGATATGCAAAACCTGCAGTCCTGACTGAGAGTTGGAATTTTATCGTTGGAGCCGCTCCTAGAGTTGTTAGATTCTTTTGTAGGCCGTCCCTTGAGAGGAGCTGGGCAAACGGGGGGGTTGGACGCCCCTGGCTGCGCTAGCACGTGGCACTGGAGGCTCTGATAGCCAGGGGACTGGCTCCCTCCGAGTCTCTGTGCTTACCTTCTGCCCACTGCTGCCTCTGTAAAGGGAAATACCCTTTTTGTTTCTCTAGGATTAAGTTTGTATTTAAAAAAAAAAAAAAAAAAAGAGCAGAGAAGAAGGGGAGTTCAGCGGCTTGTGAGGTCAGGAGGTTTGGCTGTCTGTGCACATCAGGGCGGTTAGACAGCGAGTGCTGTCACGGTCCACAGGAGGAGTTGGGGTAAGTGCCACGTTTAGTAGTTCTTTTCCCCAGTGGGGAAACTATGATGGTAAGGCTGGAATTTGGGGCGTTCCTCGGCCTGCCGTGGCTCTGACGCACTGCTTTCAAGCGAGCAGGCCTGACAGGCTCCCTCGTGGTGCAGCCTGCTTGTTAGTGGTGCCTTTTTGTCCACTTGGAGATACGACCACGGGCGCAATGGCATCAAAACTGTGGAGTGCAGGGCCTGCGGGCGCTCGTCAGCCTTTCTCAATCCCCAGTCCCTCTACACAGGCTGTACTTTGGGAGCGGAGCGTTCCTCTGCTGGAGGGGAGGGGGTCAAAGTTGAGAGAGGCTTCCCGTGCTTCGGGAGCTACGATTATAGTGCTGTGGGGGTGGGGTCCTCCCCTCCTGCCGGGCCTGCGGAGGATCGTGGTCTGGGGGCTGTTCCAGGCCGGGACACCGGTTCTTCTCCCTCTCCTCTTTTTCCTGCAGTGCAGGATGCTGAGGGTGACCAGGAGGAGGGAGCAGATCCTGGGGACAATCTCCTCCCTCAGGGGGTGGATAATACGAAGGATTTCTCTCCAGAATTTGTCCTGCTACTCCATAGAGCCTTCCTGGCTAGGAAGGGAGTGGGAGTCAGGATATCCAGGATGCAGCGCTCCGTCTCACCCAAAAGACAGAGGATGGCTTCGGTGGGCGTTTTGGAGGATGTCTTGAAGTGCCCGGGGCTGCGCCGTGCTGGAATGAATGAACTCTCCAGGGACCTGGATGAGTTGGATGAGACCAGCATCTCCGCAGGAGGTGGATCTGGACAGGAATCCCGAGGAAAGGCAGCTGCCGGATCCTGATTTGCATAAGGATAATCTGGATCTCGATGAGACCGTTCCGGAGGGGGATGACCCTTGGGTGGTCTGGTTGTTTAAGAAAGAACTGCAGCACCTCACTCCTCAAGTGTTTGGAGGAATTAGGGGTTAAACGGGCACAGGAGGAGTTGGGTAATGAAGGTGTCAGTCCAGTCCTGGATGGACTGCAGGGCCCATTTACGGCCTTTCCTTTGCCTAAGAAGATACAGAAGCTGATCAGCCAAGAGTGGGATTTCCCGGCAGCCGGCTTAAAGGTCGGTAGGGCCATGGCAAAACTCTATCCTGGAGGAATATTTGGAGCACTTAAAGACTCCTAAGGTAGATGTGGCATTCTCGGCTGTAACCAAGACGACCACAATTCCAGTTGCGGGTTCGGCTGCGCTTAAGGATGTGCAGGACCGCAAGTTGGAGATTCAGTTGAATCACATGTTTGAAGTGTCTGCCTTAAGCCTTCGAGCCATGGTGTGTGCCAGCATGATGTAGCAGGCCTGTTTATGCTGGATTCAGAAGGAGCAGGAGCCTAGTGGGACGTTTAGTCCCATTCAGTCAGCTTGGCTGGAAGCTGATGTGGCTGATGCGCTATACAATTTGATGCATACCTCTGCCAGGAATGCGGTTTTGGGGCGCTAGCTTCTTTGGTTACGCAATTGGCCGATTTGTCGTCCAAGGCCCAGCTGTGAAATCTCCCCTTTAAGGGAAAGATTGCTGTTTGGGGAGGAGTTAGATCAGCTGATGAAGTCCCTCAGAGAATCCAAGGGAAACAGGCTGCTCGAGGATAAGAAAAGTTCTAAGAAGGTATTTGGGATTCAAGGAGGTTTCGTCCCAGAGGGGCTGCAACCTTAGGGTCGAAGCAATCGTTGGGGCACCAGCAAATCCTCCAGAGGCACCTCCGGTCAGGGATCTAAAGGCAGTAAGGCCTCACAATGAAGCCAGGCCCGTCCACTCCTTGCTGGAAGCGGTAGGGGGCAGGTTGTCCCGCTTTTACGAGGAGTGGACCGATAGCACAGAGGACCAGTGGGTGCTAGAGGTCTTAAGACAGGGTTACGCCTTAGAATTTTCACGCCTGGTCAGAGAGATCTTTCTGGAGTCCCACTGTTCATCTTACAATAAAAGGGTTGCAGTGGAACAGACTCTGCAAAGGTTGTTAAGCTTAGAGGCTATTACTCCGCTTCCACTGAGTGAACAGGGACAGGGGAGGTACTCCATTTATTTCTTAGTGTCAAAGAAAGAGGGAACTTTCCGTTTCATTTTGGATTTACAAAAGGTAAATGTAGCCTTGCGAGTACCACATTTCCAGGAGGAGACACTACGTACTGTAATAGCAGCGGTCCAAAAAGGAGAATTCCTTGCATCCCTAGATCTGACCAAAGCCTATCTGCATATTCCCATTCGGGAAGACCATCAAAAGTTTCTCCGTTTCATGGTGTTGGGGATGACACTTCCGTTTTTGGGCTTTGCCCTTTGGTTTAGCTACAGCTCCCTGAACCTTCACAAAGGTGTGATGGTAGTTGTGGCAGCAGCCCTGGAGACTGGAAGGGATTCTAGTACATCCATATCTGGACAATTGGTTTATTTGGGCAAAGATGGAGGAAGAGTGCGTTTGGTCAGTGTAGTGCATGATGAACATCTTCAGTTCTCGGGGGTGGGTGAACAATGCGGCGAAGAGTCACCTGCTTCTATCCCAGACTTTGAAGTATCTAGGCACCTGTTTTGATACCTGTCAAGGCAGGGTGATCCTGATTGTTGACGGGCTGACGAAGTTGCAAGTGCAGAGACTTGAGTTTTTCAGTGCCAAAACTTTGGGACTACCTACAGATTCTGGGCTCCATGGCCTCCATGTTGGATTTGGTTCCGTGGGCATTTGCTCACATGCGGCCTTTGCAAGGAGCGCTGTTGTCTAGGTGGAACCCTTGTTGGAAGAATATCATCTGCTGTTGCCTCTGCAAGGAGACTCCAGATCCAGTCTTTCATGGTGGCTATCGAGGAACAATCTGGAGAAAGGAGTGGATCTGGAGCCTGCGGACTTGGGTGGTGGTCACCAGAGATACCAGCCTCAAGGGCTGTGGAGTAGTGTGCCTGGGTCGGTCTGTCCAGGGGCTTTGGTCAACAGCAGAAGCGTCTTGGTCAATCAATTGTCTGGAGACTAGGGTGGTATGCAGAGCAGGGATGGATGGTGAGAGTGTTCTCAGACAATGTGACAACAGTAGCATACATCAATCAACAAAGAGGAACAAAGAGTTGCGCTGTTGCTCAGGAGACTCAATTTTTGTTTGTGTGGGCTGAGTAGCATCTCGAGGGGATTGCGGTCTCACATGTTGCAGGAGTGGATAACATACAGTGGATTTCCTCAACAGGTAACAGCTAGATTTCGGGGAGTGGGAACTGTCCTCAGAAGCTTGTAATCACTTTTGTGCCAGGTGGGGTCTCACTCAGTTGGATCTCATGTCAACGCGAGCCAAGGCAAGATTCTTCAGTCATCGAAGGGAGCCTGGATCGGTAGAACTCTATGCTCTGATATGCCCAGGGCCAACTGGGATTCTGCTGTATGTATTTCCCCCATTGCCACTCATTGGTCAAGTATTGAGGTGCATTGAGGTGCACCCAGGGACCGTGGTGCTAGTGGCGCCAGAGTGGCCTCGTCATCCTTGGTTCACGGACCTTGTGTATCTGGCGATCAGGCCTCTGCGTTTGGCTCATCTGCCAGACCTGCTGCGGCAAAAACCCATATTTTCAGGTTGGGAGGATCACGTTTGTCTCTCGGCTTGTCTTTTGAGAGGCGATGGTTGCACCTGAAGGGAAATTCTGAATCACTGATCTCCACTATGCTTCAGGTTAGGAGACATTCTACGACTTTGGCGTATGGTAGAGTTTGGAAGGTTTTTGAGTCCTGGTGACTTCAACAGGATCTGGACCCATTGTCAGTGGGAATTCTGCACATTTTGTCCTTTCTTCAACAAGGCTTGTCCAAAGGCCTAGCCTGTAGTTCGTTTCGCTTTCAGGTGTTGGCATTGGGTTGTCTTCGGGGCAAATTCCAGGGTAGGTCTTTGACCACTCATCCCGATGTCGTGCGTTTTCTGAAGGGGGCTAAGCATTTGTGACCTCCGGTTCGAAAGGTGTGTCTGAATTGGAACCTCAGTGTGGTTTTATGGGTTCTCTGCAGTGTGCACCCTTTGAGCCCTTAAGACTGTCCTTTGTGAAGGATTTGACATTGAAGACAGTTTTCCTGGTGGCTGTTTGCTCGGCCCGGTGGATTCCAAACTTCAGGTGATTTCTTTTCGGGATCCATTTATGCATATTGCAGAGGACAGGATAACCATACGTACGGTTCCCTCCTTTTTGCCGAACATGGTGCCTTCCTTTCATGTGAATCAGATGGTTGAGCTGCCGGCCTTTCCGGATTGATTGCATGGATCTCCGCAGGATAGAGATCTGCATCTCCTGGATGTGCATCACATGCTGTTGCGTTATTAAAGTCACTAATAATTTTCAGAGGTCAGATCACCTGTTTGTGTTCGGTGGAGCAAGAAGAGGGGAGAGAGCCTCTAAGGCTACGATTTCTAGATGGCTGAAGGAGACCATTTGTTCAGCCTATATCCATAAAGGTCGTGAAATTCCGGCAAGTCTCAAGGTGCATTTGACTTGGGTACAAGCAACCTCCTGGGTGGAGTGTCAGTTGGTGTTTCCTCAGGAGATGTAGGGCTGCGGTGTGGTCTTCGTTACATACTTTAACCAAGCATTACCTTTTGGATGTTCGAGCGCAAGAGGATGCATATTTTGGTGAGAGTGTTCTGTGTGTGTAGGTCTTTTGAGTTCCCGCCCACTGTAGGGCTGTGTTGATACATCCCACTTGTCTGGACTGATCTGAGTATGTAAAGGAAAGGAAATTGGTTCTTACCTGCTAATTTTCATTCCAGAAACCCACCCGCTGTTGTGGCTGAAAGACTAAATTTCCTGGTGAAGGTTAGCCAGTGTGCATCAGGGGCCTTTTGTTGTTTCACCGGTAACTTTTTTTAATTATTTATTTTTTTTTATTTCCTTTTCTGAGCAAGCAGTTAGCAGGACGTTGCCTGATATTATTTGGCTTGTCAGTTCAGGGGTTTCCAACCCTAGGTTATATTTTTGTCCCGTTTGCTCTAAAGAGGGGGGGGGGGGGGAATGGGGTCTACTCTTGGCTTGGGTACGGGTTAATACTGAGGGACCGCAGTAGCACACTCTTTATGTAGCAGTGCTTCAAAGTTTTGTTCTCTGTCTCCATCTGCTGGTAGGGATGCATAAGCTCACTTGTCTGGAATGATCTGTGGTATTACAGGAATGAAAATTAGCAGGTAAGAACCAATTTTCCTTTCCCTTTGTTAGGGCAATTTAAATGCAGCCATTGTGAATATTTCCAGAGTAACACAGGAAAGCCATAAAGGTTTTCTTTCTTTGAGACAAAATACTTTAGCTATGGAAGCAACGATTAAGATTTCCTTGCAAGTGCATTGTTAGATGAATAACGATTGCTCTGGAACAGCTTTGGTCTTTTTTAGATTCCAAAAGATTAACATCTTCCTCTGTTCCAAATGTTACGCAGTGAGGTTAATTTATTGTATTATTATTAGAGAACAGGCTCATGCGATTTCCTTAAAGTTTTACTTTCGTCTCCCATTCTATTTCTGCTTCCTCAGTCGAGCTGTTTGACCTAGTATTGGAATGGTTTCCTGTATTCTCTTAGTTGTAAATGTTCCAAGTGTTTCCTAATACAAAGGAAGTTTAAGTTTTACCTCGTCTTATGAAAAATGTAAAGAATAGGCGGCCAGCCATGGAAACTGGGTCCAAACGTTGGAAAGTACACAGAGGAAAGTATGTGCAGGACTGTGAAAATGCAAGCTCCACTCTTACTTACCCTGCCCCATTTCACCATGGGTCACTTCCCCGTAGTATCCAAACGACCTATTTCCTGTTTTATCAGTGGAAATGGTTTTGAATTGTGAATATCCCTGGGTCTTGGTTTTATATACGAAAGTACACATGAAAAGAAATTTTTTAAAAAAGAAATCCTGTTACAAGGAGCCTTCCAGGCAATGGCGTTGGGGACCAGTCTCTGGAGTCCTTCCTCGGCACTCTGCCAGACCTTGCAGCCGTGGTCAGCTCCCGTGGCGGCAGCAGCAGCTTGGCACCACTGCAGGTGTCAGGAAATCATTTATCAATGTTTGACACACTGTAGAAACAGCACAGGAGACTTCATGCAGTGAGAAATACAATGAAATCAAATGTACGGTAGAGAAACCATTCCAAGCAGACAGACTGTGGTTAGGACGAAATGCAGGCTGCTTTCTGCCCCTCTGTAAGCCTGCATATAAGGCACAGTGGACTTAACTGGGCCCAGCCTCACCACTTTCATACGTGGGCATGGTCGATGGCCTCCTCCACATGTACAGTGCTGCTCTTCAGGTCCTTGCCCTCTATAACCTGTGCTTCTCCATACGTGCAATAGACGCTGTCTTTTTTCTCCTTACTCACTAACCCGCTGCTTTTCCTCCTCAGCGCGTGCAGTGTCATCCTCGCCTGGTCTGCTGCGGCCTTTATTCTCGGGCGATCCGTTCCCCTCCGACTCTAGGACCAGGACGCCTCCCTGGAGCAATCCCACCAGATGATTCTTGTCTTCTTTGGCCCTGGATTGTACTGTTCTGCATTCAGTAAAAGCACTTGAGAAGTGGTGAAAGTGTCTGTGTTTTGGGTTTCAAGGCCTGGAGCCCATCGTGCACCAGCAGGGACTCTGCTGTGGGAGTGAATGTTCCTGACCTGTGCCCACACTTCTTCTTTCTCACTGTCTGGAGCAGACACGCTGCCTCTCTGAGTATTTAACAATACAACAAGCTGTCTTCTGTTTTTAGAAACAGGACAGGTGTAGCTCTGCTTTTAGAAAAGCCGTTAGTCTGTAAAGGTACCACCCGTGTCGCTCATTTTTGCTGTGAAAGGTTTAACAGGGCCGTACCCGTGGAAGTCTGCGAAACATGACATGGACCTAATTCAATCTGTTGTGGTGGAACAGGAGCCCCCTGCAGCCATGGGACCCTCTGCTCCAGCTTGTCCTGTCTACCCCGGCTCTCGGCCGTCGACATGAGACACAGGAGAGACAGGCTCGGGTCCAGTGGCGCTGTCCACCTTTTCCAGGGTGGGGGGAGGGGGAAAGGAAACATTCAGAGAGGTTCCAGGCAGGAAATCACCACGGGTGGGGGGATCCCCCGGAGCTGAGGTTCCTGGAGAGCTAAGCAGGGCCGTTTCAAGATGGTGGCCCTCTCCCCCATGAATAATGCACAATTTCCGATTGCAAACAGATGAAGTGATTCTGTGGGTTAGAGAATCAAAACTGGGGTCAGTTACAGGGTTTATGTGCTCCTCGTACACGCAGCGCTGTAGCGGTTTTTAATCAGAAGTCTGTCTTATCCTCTCTGATCAAGATTCAGTGCTTTTGTTCTTAATAATTGAAGTGAAAACATTTAAAAAGAGTTTTTATAATGTACAAAAGGATGGACATCCACCAGGACGAAAACGTGGCGTAAAGGTCATCTTTGGTAGACCACCAGCCTCTAATACGCATGCCAACATCTTAAAAACATTTTTAATGTGTAATTGAAAAACCGAAAACATTGAATCTGGAGCGGACAGGATCAGATGGCCTTGCATTATTCATGTATATTCCTTATTAGGATGATAAGTGTTTTGATTCTTGACTTTAGGGATGCAAAGTATTAACCATTTAAAAGATTATGGGAAGTAAAGTCTTGCCATTTAATCACTTAAATGTTTGATATCTGCTACCATGAGCCAGGCATCCATTCAGATTGGCCCATGGCTGACTTACAGGTTCCTCTGTCTTGCATGGCTTCCCATGTTAGGGGGTGCATTTTTCGAAACACATCCGTTCTTTCAAACTTCTTGAATGGCCTTGCTTCTCCACATAACTTTATCTGTTGATGTTTGCCTTGAAGATTCCCGAACCTGAGGCACCCGCAGGGGCAAAACATGGATAAGGTGAGAGGCCTGAGATGAGGTGGGGGGTGGTGGGAGGCAGTGACGGATTCAGAATTTTGCCGCGGTCCCTCCTTCACCCTTCCGGACAAGGCACAACGCAGCAGAAGATCTAAGGCACAACCTTCTTTGCTGTGCTCTCTCTGCTCCAGCCCTGCCTTCTTTCATGTCCCTGAATGATAGGAAACGGGCTGGATTAGGGAGCAGAGGGTCCTGCTGTGTGCTCTGGCCTTAGCTCTCACCTCCTGGTCCCTGCCCTGAACAGGAGCGGAAGGGCTGGAATAGAGAGTAGAGCGGTTTTTCTACGCCCGTTCCCTTCCAGCCTCCCGGTGCACCGAGAGGAGAGAGGGGCTGGATTAGGGAGCAGAGGGTCCTGCTGTGTGCTCTGGCCTTAGCTCTCACCTCCTGGTCCCTGCCCTGAACAGGAGCGGAAGGGCTGGAATAGAGAGTAGAGCGGTTTTTTCTACGCCCGTTCCCTTCCAGCCTCCCGGTGCACCGAGAGGAGAGAGGGGCTGGATTAGGGAGCAGAGGGTCCTGCTGTGTGCTCTGGCCTTAGCTCTCACCTCCTGGTCCCTGCCCTGAACAGGAGCGGAAGGGCTGGAATAGAGAGTAGAGCGGTTTTTCTACGCCCGTTCCCTTCCAGCCTCCCCGTGCACCGAGAGGAGAGAGGGGCTGGATTAGGGAGCAGAGGGTCCTGCTGTGTGCTCTGGCCTTAGCTCTCACCCCCTGTTCTCTGCCCTGAACAGGAGTGGAAGGGCTGGAATAGAGAGTAGAGCAGTTTTTCTATGCACGTTCCCTTCCAGCCTCCCCGTGCACCGAGAGGAGAGAGGGGCTGGAGTAGGGAGCAGAAGGCTGTTCTCTGCAGAGTGTGATACTCAGCACCATTGGGAGGCAGCAAATCTGCATCTGGCCCTGCTGGCCTCCAGGTGTTTGGCACCTTAGGCACAGACCCTACTGTGCCTATTGGGAAATCCAGGCCTGGTGGCATGAAGATGGATCGGGACTCCCCTTTCAGGATGACAGTGGACACATTTGAGAAGTTAAGTGACTCTCTTGTCTCAGTGATGATTGGTATAGGTGGAGATTGTTTAAATAAGATTTTGAAAATGTTTTTCAAACATCCTTATAAAAGTTTGTCTTTGTTCCACTGTTTGAGCAAACATTTGTCACGTGTTATGGACAGCTGTGGTTGATTCAGTTAAGTTTCTATCCTGACCTTCGAGCCTTTGATATTTTTTTTTCTGTATTCTGTCTGTTATTGTTTATCTGTTTTTTACTTCTTTTTTTTGTATTTACACTTTAGGGCAAACACATATATTAGCCCATATACCACATGGCCACAATTACAATCCGAGTCTTGGTTTTTTTTTAACCCGAGAGCCTGATGCTGGATGACTCCACTCCGGTCCCTGCAATGCTGCTTGCTTGTGAATGGCAGGGAGGGAGTGGAGACAAGTGTCAGGCTGTCGAATTAAGAGATCCTTTCTCTTGCGTGACTGTTAAAAAAAAGATATTTAACACCATCACCATCCGGTTCAAAAAGAGGTCAGTGGGGTATGTGTATGTATCCAATCTGTTATCAAATCCCCCACAGGAACAACAGCAAACTTGGTCTCAGCATTGCTAAGGGGTGGCTACCCTGAAACAAATAGGCTTGCCTCCCCAGTTTGAAACATTGGTTCCCTGTACGTACCCGGATCAGTCCAGACAATGGGTTTTGGGTTATGCCTCCCATCCAGCAGATGTAAGTAAGAGAGAGAGCATGTGTGTCTGTGTGTGATTAGGAGCCTGTGTGTGAGAGAGAGAGAACATGTGTGTAAGTGTGTGACTGGAAGCCTGTATGTGTGAAGACAGACAGCATATATGTAAATGTGTGATTAAAAGCCTATATAAGTGAGAGAAAAAGCATGTGTATATGTGCATGAGGGAGAGCTTATGTAAGTGAGTGAGAGAGCGCCAGTATATGAGAGAGCGCTTGTGTGTGACTGAGAGAGAGGAGAAAATTCCAAGCAAACCATCCCTCCTGCAATGCAAAACAATCTCAGGGCACCTGGATATCAAATGTTCCCAGTTATGCAGAGCAAAGCATTTTTTTATCCTTATTTTTCATTATTGGGCCTTTGTGTCTGCTATTTTGAAATATTTTGTTGGTATCTGGAAATGTTTTATATGAGTTTTTAATTATTGGATATTCCACTCATCAGCTGTTTCGAAATATGTTCTTTTTGTTAGTACTGCTGATGATTTTATATTTCTTGATTTGTTTTATAAGGATGGGTGATGTTTCTTTTTTCCTTTGTTACACTGCATACAGAGACTCTGGCTTGTTGCAGTTTCCAGTTCAGTTTTTGTCTGCATGCTTCTTGTTATGCGTTTTGGTCTCTTTATTCTATGTTAGGTGAGGGTCAGCACATGTGATTCAGGTGAGGTTTTCTGCTGGCGTGTAGTTTCTGTGTAGGGCTCTATAGCAGCCTGACTTGGTCCGTTTTCCTAATAGGAGGTGTATTGGTGTCTTAAGGCCTGGTATAATATATTCAGTGTTGCCTTTCTAAGGTAAGGTGCTTACGGTATGAGTGCAGGAAGTTGGTGTTTTGGTGTGGGAGGTTTACTTTTATGCAATTTCTGTTCAGACAGAGTACTTCTGTTTCCCTTGTGTCATTCTTAATAGTAACAATAATACTGTACCTTTATTTTTTATTTTCCCCCGTGAATTGTAATGAGCACTGTCACCCATGAATATACTTCATTAATGTTTTCTGAGTGGGCTTTATGGGAAAACTTTACATTTAGCTTATAGCTGATTATGCAAAAAAATCAAAACAACAAAACTAGCAGACACGCAGGGCAATCCTCTCATCCCCCAAAATAACAAAAATGGATGTTGGGACACAGTGCCTGATTTCCCCCAACTCCCCAAATTAATTTTTAAAAAGTCATGGGTCATAATGGCCCAAGGCCCTCTCCCCATTCAACGCCCAGCTCCTGATCCCGTCCTCCCCCTCCCCTCCGGTCACACTGGGAACCGCCACCCTTCCCCCTACCAGAGGTCCAGTGCTGAGTGTTACAGGCTGCCTGCAGTAGTGCTCTTGCCACAAAGCAGGTAGCGTATGTCAGCGTTGCTGTCAGTCTTTCCTGGAAGAAGCAGACAGCACGCAAGAGAAATAATTTTGGTTGACCATGACTGCTGGGTACAAAAACTAACAGCACTGCATCCTTTCCCTCCATCTGTACGCCTAATGAGCTCCTGGTTGCATCACGTCGGTGCATGACAATATTGTCTGCTGGTGACTTTTCACTGCCAAGGGATATAAAATGTTTAAAAAAGAGTGCCTTGCTCTTTGTGCGTAGTTCCTGCTCCAAGATGATTTTCACGTTAGGAAAGCGGCTGTAACGAGCATCCTGTGCACTGGGCTCTGCTCATAAGGGAGATTGCATTTTCAGAAGAATTGAGCAAGTGGAGCCAAGGGAGAAGAACAGAAGGTGCTGATCCGATTGGTCAAGCCTGGGTGAGGGGGCGGGAACACCGGAGATCTCGGTCCTGCTCCCTCTAGTCTGGTGCTCTAAGCACTGTGCCTGGGATAAGGAGAGGTAAGTGCTGTGGGGGTAAGGGGGGGGGGGGGTGTCGGACAGCATCTCCGGTCCTGGAAAACAAAGCTAACCCAGCAGAGACCTAAAACGTAAGGGAGACCGTTGCGTTTTATGGGCATTGATATATAGCACAAGTTGTAAATGCATTTTTGTACATGAGGTAGGAGAGGCTGACACAGAGGAACAATTCTCCAAATGCTGCAGATTGCTGCAAAGTCTGAGTCACCAATTTCCAACGAGAGAGCATGCATGCAAAAAATGGGGAAAAAGGGCACGCAGAGATCTGAAGCTACTTCTTCCCTGGAAACCAACAAGCGTAGTTTAGAAACTCCAAACCTAAATGCGCTGTTGCTTCCTCCGACCTGACTTCGCCTCTGATCCACCTCCGGGTGCGAGTCCAGGCACTGTCGATCCGTCCACACATCTGCATCCAGAGCAAGCAATTTTCAGACATTCCTTTTATTGCCCTTCAGATTGTAATTCAAAGAAGTCATTAGTGGAGACAGCAAAGACCAAACCAAGGAGTGGTGAGAGAGAGAGCAGTATCAGGTTTGTCTGGCCACGCACACGTTGCCCACGCTCCCTCGTGAGGTTGGAAGGCTTCCCATCTCCCTCAGCTCACTCCCGACAGCCTGATCCAGTCTCCATTTAAACTTCTGGAGTTGTAGTTCTGATTTCCATAAGAAAAGTAGGATACGTATCCCATGTATGCATGGATCAGCCTCTCCAGGTTAACCTGGCTGGGGGAGTGACCCTAATTCTGATGCAGAGTTTGCTTGCAAACCCTGCAAAAGACACAGAGAGAGCAGAGTGCGAGTGCTGACAAAGCCCATATGAGACCAGCGTTTGATAAGCAGAGGAAACGCTGTGTCGTCTTTTCTCCTTGCTATGATGCATTTGGGAATTTTATTAATTGTTGCTAAAATGTTTTTAGTATCAAATTATCTGGGCAAATGTTTTAAAGTTCAGTTACCAAACTGTTTTTGTTTTTTTAGACTGTGATGTAGTGTCGCTGACATCCAGCCAGTCTCTACAGATTCTGCAAAAGGAACAGGGCTCGTTCTGGGCTGTACTTCTACCATCAGGGCTGAGGCCTCCACACAATAACTCAGAATGGTAAAAACAAACAAACAAACCCCATACGAAACCAAAGACCCCTTAACCAAGCTCCAAGCTCTAACCTCATATCTGGCAGGTCCTGGGTACCGTGGCCAGGCTGGATTTATTTTATTTATTTATTTATTTAAGGATTTATATACCGGAGGTTCCTGTATAATATACATATCACCCCGGTTTACAATGAACAGTAACTATCGCTTCAAGTTAGCGGTTTACAATGAACATAGTTAATCCAAGAAACAGAAAAAAAATATATATATAACAATGCTAACAATTAATAAATAACAATTAATAAATGAACAGAAAAAAAATATATATATTACAATGCTAACAATTAATAAATAATTAATAAATGAAAATAAATGCAATAACAATTAATATTTAATTAATAAATAAACAAATATCAATGAAAAATGGCAATAAAAAATGACAATAAATAAAATACAATAGCAGTTAGTAAAATAACATGAGGGATCTGTTAGCCTTGTTCCTCTGCTTCCCCGAGTGGCGGTCTGCCTTGTCCCTCAGTGCTGATGATTTCGTGCTCCAGCCCCTGGAGCCATCTGTCCACCCCCCCTTGCTGTGCCTGTTTGACCTTTCCTTCCCTGCCACTTTCAGCCGGCCGGTATTTATTCCTGCCTCTTACCCTTTGCTTGACATCGTCTCCAGTGGTCCCTGGCTGTTTCCCTGCCTCCATCTTGGGCCTTGTGTGGGGGTGCAGTGCAAAGATCCCAAATTACACTGTGACAAAGTTCCCTTACTTGCACCCAAAGTCATTTCTGAATCATTATTGATTTATTTCTCAAATGTGCCCACACCGTGTATAGCAATGATAATGGTGGGATTTTTCTAATCCGATGGTTTCATCTTACCAGATCTTTAGCTGTCTCATTTGCAATCATATCTGCTATTTCAAAGGCTGATTCAGAGCTGATATTTGTTTTTATGATTGAGTAAAACATCTAATGTTTCTTGGATTTTATTTCCTATACTGTGTTTTAGGTTTATCTTTCTTATGCATAACAGTTATTATATTTTTCATATGTTTTCTTAAAGGAATTTAGCTGTTTAGATACAGGCTAACAAGAAGAGTAGAGGACTAATACAGATAAGACAAAAAGAGAGTTACAATCTGGATTGGGTTTATTTTTCAGCTTGCTGAGCACAGAAAATGACAAAGCAAAGATAAATCGGGCATGCTAGAACATGTTACTGTGCAAAAATATATTATTTCTAAATAGAGCACAGCTATGAAAATCCACAGTTATACATACACTCCTCTAATCTCACCACACTTTTCCTACTCAGCATCACTGGTACTGCAAGCATGGGTTTCGCTAGCGCTGACAATCCCATCCCGACAAATGAAGAAGGAAGGGAGCAGAGAAAGACACAGAAAGTAACATTGGACCATGACAACAAGAACAGAGAAAAATCCTTATCAAGCCAGGCAGGATTCCATGAGAAGAACTCTGTTTTCTGTGCAATAAGCTTTTCACAAATACTCCCAGAACTTATGGGTGGAAGAACCAGCATTCTAAAAGACAGTTAAACCCAAAATTGACTCACTCATACTATCACAGAGTATGAGCCCTTTGGCTGTGTGGGTGGTTGATACAGGTGGACATGGTTGGGCCCGAGCTGACAGCAGGTGGGCAAGTTTTGGGCTAGGCCCACACTGACAGTAGGTGCAAATGCTCTGGGCTGGGACTGAGATGAAAGCTTCACGTATACCAGCCTCTTCCCCAGCAGGTGGTTGAGCGCTTGGGTTCTGAGGCCAACAGGACTTGGTGAATGTCCACACCAGAGGAGCAGTACAAGGGTCAGGAGGGACAGTGGTCAGATGACATCAATGTCCAGGCAAGGGTAGAGGTAGGCGGTGGACAGGCAGGGTCAATATCCAAGCAAAGGTCAAGGCCGGTGGAGATTGGGCTGAGACAGAATCCAGGTGAAGACTGAGGCATGAGAGATCAGTCCAAGGAGGACAAGGATGAGAACAAAGAGGACTGGAGCAAGGTGAGGAACCAGGACAAGGCAAAGATAAGACCAGGAGGAGGAAGCAGGGCAAGGCATAGGCTGGAGGGCAAGGCAGGAGCTGCAATGAAACAGGGCACTGGAACAAGACTTAAGAGCAAGGCAAGGCACGGGAGTGAGGCAAAGGATCTGCTAGCAACAAGCACTGCGGATACAGAAGGACTTGTTACTGAGATGTTATCTGGCAGTCATGTTATGGTTGAAATGGTCCACCGGGCTGACATCATAAGGGAGGCACTGAGCTCCCACCGCGGGGCCTAGAAATAGAGGCCATGTGTGCCTAAAGGAGGATGGAGAAGGCCTGGCATTAGTGGCATCTCGGGGCCTGGAGCAAGATGGTGGTAAGATGCGCTGGCCACAGGGTGGAGGCTGCAGCCGATGTGACATTACACAAGCATTTCTCAAAAATTTAAGTTCTTGTACACTCCAGCAAAAACATACATACAATCGCAGGGCCCAGCGCGTCCATTAGGCGAAACTAGGTGGTCGCCTATGACGCCGACCAGTAGGGGGCGCCACGGCAAAGAGCAGCCATGTAGTGGCACGAGCACTCCGCTCGCGGCAAAGAAAAGTACAGATTCGTCAGGCCGTGAGCAGCGAGGCGAAGCAGCTAGGAGGCGGAGCGACCAGGGCAGGCGCAAGGCAGAAGGTTCGCCTAGGGTGCCTACTACCCTTGCACCAGTCCCTGTGCCCAGGGACGTGAACCCTGAGGGGTGGGAGATACGAGTAGTCATATACTGGCCCCTCAACTAGCAGGGAAGCCTGCCTGACATTTCAGAAGAAATTGTAGCCAGCTGCAGTGAAACTCAAACTCCAGATATGGAGGTGAACCTAAAAGACCTTACACTTGCCCTGCGATTACTAGGGGAGTCTGCCTAGTATCCCATGGCCATGCCCTGTGTATCTGGGGAAACCCTAAAATTCCTAAAATCTAAAAGTAAATTTGTCTCTCTGCTGGTTCAGTTTTTTTTCCCCTTGACAAGGAGCAACTTGGTCACTCCCTCCGTTTGTTTTAAAATGTACCTTTGCATGTAGAGTGACCAAGTAGCTCCTTGTCAAGGGAAATAAAAACTGACCCAGCTCCTGATTTGCCCCAGTGCATGCAATGAGACACAGTTCTGCTTTTCTTATGGAACTAAGCAGAGAAATCAGAGCTACGTTTCTATGAATGCAATGAGGTAAAACCAGGATTGTCCTCCCTTGACATGGAGCTATATGGTCACCCTAGCTAAGCTGCAGCTCAGCAACTCACAGAAACACTATATCATAGGGGGGAAATGTGCTATAGGTGTACTGCACTGTGTTATCACTATGATAGTTTAAATCAAGCTTATTGTAGTATACAGTGCTATATAAGTTAAAGAAAGACTAAGGAAATGTTATAGCGTGCAATGCTATCTACACATAAAGTGCAAAGGCCACCTTCATCTTCACCTGCAGTGGCAGTATGGCATGGCCCTCTGTCCTTCTGAGGGCCTCAGTCATTCATTTGCTCTAATTATTACCTGGTAATCTAATTCTTGTATCTTTTTAGATTCATCAAAAGAGAAGAGAGCTTGGGCGAGAGAAAAAAGGTGCAACTTTCATCAAAGGCAGAGGATCTACGGCCTGAAAAAAGCTCATCCAATGGGAAGGCATCGTGCAAACCAAATTTAGGAACCTTAGTGGTCTCTCAATTGAGGAAAGAGGAACTTCTCATTACCACAGGCAGCGGATATGTTGCACTCCTCAGTCACGTTTTTTCTGAGCTCTGGGCACCAAAGGTTGGGCCGCAGTCATTAGGAGCTGTGTGGACTGTTACCCTTTTAATCTGCCAATTTGATCTTGATCGCTAGAGGGTGCTGGAGCTCACACAACTCATATTTATTTATTTATTTCAAGTATCTATATCTGGAACAGTGTGAAGATTTTACTATTTCCTTTGAGAAGACCATGAAATATCTATCCACCACTGCGGCGACACTAGAAACCTGGACAGCTGGGAAAAATCAATCCATGGAGTACACAGGCTCTCACAAAGTCATCCTGCTTATTATTCCTTTGTTCATTTCTACCTGTGGATCCCTCGGAAATGGTATTGTCATTTGGTTCCTCAGTTTCAGGATCAAGAGGAACCCCTTCACCGTCTACATCCTGAACCTGGCCGTGGCAGATATAAGTATCCTTCTTGGCATTTCCATCTTCCGCTTAGTCTTGCTCCTGAATCCAATGTTTCGGTCCCTAACATTCTTTCACAAAAATGCTAACACATTTCTGATTCTAGCAATGATGCTTGCCTTTGCCTACAACACCAGCCTTTACCTCCTGACATCCATCAGTGTAGAGAGATGTCTGTCTGTCCTGTACCCGATCTGGTACCGCTGCCGGCGCCCGAAGCAGCAGTCCGCTGTTGTGTGTGCCATCCTGTGGATACTCTCGTGCTTAGTCACTTTGATCGAATATATTGTCTGCGATGAACGTTCCACCTTGTCCGGTGACGTGGACTTCATGATTGTTGAACACAGCCAGTGTCAAGCAGTCTTCATCTTGGTCTGCATCTTGAGTTTCCTGATCTTTACTCCCCTTATGGTGTTGTCCAGTTTGATCTTGCTTGTCAAGATCAAGCGGAACTCCTGGAGACATCACTCCTCCAAGCTCTACATAGTCATTATGGCCACAGTGGTCTTATTCTTACTCTTTGCCTTGCCCATGAGAATTCTTATGCTGCTGAGCTATGAGAACAGGACCTTACCTCCCGCTATCATCTTTGACATCTCAGCCTTGTTCTGCTCCATCAACAGTGCAGCTAACCCCTTTGTCTATTTCTTTGTGGGCAGTCAGGGTCAGAAGAATGGACTAAGCCTTCGGATCATGCTTCAGAGGGTCTTTAGGGAGGAGGCAGAGCCTAGACAGCAGGAAGTAGGGATCACGACTGGCAACACAACAGAGGCAGAGGTGTGAGGTCCCTGATTTCAAGAGTAAATCACTTCCTACTCTTTCCTAATGTCCCTCCTCTTGCTTTTTCTCCTTCCCAATGACCTTCCATGTGCCCTTTGTCCTTCTCCCCTTCTTTTCAGTAATCTTCCATTTCTCTTCGCCTTTCTCCTGTCCCTCTCAGTGCCTCTCTTTCACTCTCTCCCCCTGTGCTATCAGGGACAGTGTAGTCTGAGGGAAGGGCTTCCTTGTGCATTTGCATGGGGTGAGAACGAGCAGCGGCACAAGAGGTCCTGATGGCCACCACAATTTCAAAGAAACATCAACACTGTAAATCATTTTATCTGCACAGCACATCTGTTGGGTGTATAATTAAGTGCACTAAGGGCCCTATTTACTAATATGCATTCAGACGCCACCATTTCCTTCCCAGAACGCTTACTGAAGTGCAGCGAGTCCTGCAGTTTAAGTCCTATATTTGAACCTGGAATGTGCGATGCTGTGGCTGGAACATGTGGGGTCAATTTTAAAAGGAGCGCGCTCATGTGGGGGTGGCCCGCGACTCGTGCACACAAAGGGGGAGGGGGAATTTACAAAGCAACGTGCGGACTGGGAGGGGACTTTCCTACACCTAATTCTATCCTTCCTCCCTCTTCCCCTCTCCTCCCCTCCCCTACACCTCCCCTAACTATCCCTAATTTTTTTTATTTTAATACTTGCTGCTCCTCTGGAGCAGAAGTAATCTGTGCGCGCCGGCCAGCTGCCCTGCCCTGTCCAGACTGCGCCTCCCGGGCTGCGCCTTTTCTCTCGGCCGGCACTTCTGCGCTTACTGGGGTTTACGCACGCTCTTGCAGAGCAAAGGGGAGCTTGGGTCGGGCGGCCGCTGTTTTAAATTGCAGCCCTGGTAGAGACTCTGTAAGGAAAGGGGGAGGGATCAGGGGGAAAGGAGCTGGAGCCCAGCACGGGGAATGCTTTTTTGTGTTATGGAGGGGCGGGGCCATGAGCTGGGGGAAATCCCACAGGGGGAGGGACCAAGAGACTTCTGTTTTGGAAGGGTGGTGACAATGTGGCCGAAGGATTTTAATCTGGTGGGAGATGGGGATGTGAGGAAAGTCACTTTGGAGTAGAGGAGTAGCCCTAGTGGGTAGAGGAGCCGCCTACAAAACAGAGACTGACAGGTGTCAAATCCCACAGCTGCCCCTTGTGACCTTGCACAAACTTGTAGGCTGCTTCGAAGATGTCGCACATGAGAACTCTTCTACGCACACGGCTCACAAAGGTTTAAAGGGAACAGTGGTCAGGGCGAAAGACTGAGCTGAGCACCACCGAAAGGTTTGGCCAATCATGGCAGCTTCTCGTATGGTAACCAATTCCTCACTCATAGGGGAGAGCGAGAACGGGTTACCCTATGAGAAACTGAAGAATGTGGAGAGAGACGGAGAGAGAAAAGTCCACGAGCAGAGGGATGCAGAAGCTTGCTGAAGAAGAGGTAGGGGGAAGAGAGCACATCCTGTGGAGACTGAATGGGAATGGAGGTGGGGGGAGGGTTGGCAGATGGAGGGGGTTGACCAGAAGCCTGTGGAAGAAGGAAGGGATGGCTGAGTCGTTGCGGGAGAAGGGGAGCAGAGAAGTCTGCTGAGGCAAGGGTTTCAGCAGTTACCCATGTTCATTTTTTTTTATAACTTGAGTACTGCCCATCTCCTCCAGCAGTCAGCAGGGCAGCCTCGCTCCTGGGAGCTGCCTCGTCTAATGCTGCTGCCGTTCAAGCCTTCCTGCTTCAGGAAGCGCCATTAGAAGAGGCGGCCGCTAGCCAACAGGCCGGGGTGGAGTTACAGATAGGCAGAGCAGTCAAATGACTGTGAGCCGCTGCCCAGCCGTGCGAGTCGCTTGTTTTACAGCAGCTGTAGTTCTGTGCCATGTAGTGGAGGGTGCAGCCAGCTGTGCGCATCCCTGAGGGCAGCCGGGGAGTACATCCACCACTGCCAGCAGGAGATGCAGCTATACACCCCCTCTGAAGAAAAAACCAGCCGGGGAGTACATCCACCACTGCCAGCAGGAGGTGCAGCTATACACCCCCTCTGAAGAAAAAACCAGCCGGGGAGTACATCCACCACTGCCAGCAGGAGGTGCAGCTATACACCCCCTCTGAAGAAAAAACCAGCCGGGGAGTACATCCACCACTGCCAGCAGGAGGTGCAGCTATACACCCCCTCTGAAGAAAAAACCAGCCGGGGAGTACATCCACCACTGCCAGCAGGAGGTGCAGCTATACACCCCCTCTGAAGAAAAAACCAGCCGGGGAGTACATCCACCACCGCCAGCAGGAGGTGCAGCTATACACCCCCTCTGAAGAAAAAACCAGCCGGGGAGTACATCCACCACCGCCAGCAGGAGGTGCAGCTATACACCCCCTCTGAAGAAAAAACCAGCCGGGGAGTACATCCACCACTGCCAGCAGGAGGTGCAGCTATACACCCCCTCTGAAGAAAAAACCAGCCGGGGAGTACATCCACCACTGCCAGCAGGAGGTGCAGCTATACACCCCCTCTGAAGAAAAAACCAGCCGGGGAGTACATCCACCACTGCCAGCAGGAGATGCAGCTATACACCCCCTCTGAAGAAAAAACCAGCTGGGGAGTACATCCACCACTGCCAGCAGGAGGTGCAGCTATACACCCCCTCTGAAGAAAAAACCAGCTGGGGAGTACATCCACCACTGCCAGCAGGAGGTGCAGCTATACACCCCCTCTGAAGAAAAAACCAGCCGGGGAGTACATCCACCACTGCCAGCAGGAGATGCAGCTATACACCCCCTCTGAAGAAAAAACCAGCCGGGGAGTACATCCACCACCGCCAGCAGGAGGTGCAGCTATACACCCCCTCTGAAGAAAAAACCGGCTGCAAGTTGCAGGGAGTGGGACACTCTGGCATCTTGGTAGCTTACAGACCTAGGGGCGCTCAGCCGCGCGCACTGTATAACCCGCCGTCGGATGCGGGTTAAATAAGTGCTAATCCACCCCCTAATGCAATAGGGGGCTTAGCGCCTATTTAACGTGCGTCAGAAGCGCAATGAACGAGTTAGCGCTCATCACATTCAAATGCACGAGAATGAGGCTATTACTCATTCACTCCCAATGCAAAAAGATAAATGAGCGGGCGCCATGCGTGTGCTAAGAAAGCGGGCACTGAAACGTCAGCGCCCGCCTTCCGCAAATTTTATTGCATCGGCCCCACAGCTACCGGTAGCTTCTAACGATAAGGAACTGGGGAGGGTGCAGTCAGAAACTCATTCATGTCCAAAGAGATGGTAGGGGGTTAACGGATGGGACGCGAATGCAAAAAACGTTTGTTTCATTTGGGGTCGGATTTTCTTTTTTTTTTTTTTTCGTTATTGGGGTTTTTATGATGTTCACTTCATTTTGTTTTGTGTATGGTTTGTAGTGTGCACTGTTGCAGATACAGTACACATCACATGCATTTAGGATGCAATATATGCAAATAACACGCACTAAGATTCCTCGTGCATTAACCCTGCCCCTCTAACCACCTTCCCGTTTGTCCCAGTCCTCCCCCTCAACCCCAAATCCCTCATCTGCCGTATCTGATCCAAAGGGGACAGGACTGATCCCCAGTGGCTCCTGCCCCTCCCATGCCGTACTTACCTGAGGCTGGCACCCGACTGCATCAGAGACACAGGCTCCCCTCTCCCTGAATTACAGAGATCACATGTCCTGCAGCCAGAGCTGGAACCATTCTCTTTCCTCTTTGCTGTATAAGAAGGTTTGGTTTTTTTCCAGAGTTCCCATTGCCTTATGAAAATGAGATTAGGTGGCTTTAGGAAAGGTTTCCGCTTCAGGTGAGCACTTTCTCGCTGGGAATGTGCCACTCAGGCGAGGTGCTCTCAGCTCTGTCATTCCAGGGACCTCCCGCGAGAGAGAGCTTCTTACTTCTCTATTGCATCCCAGACTCCTCTTCCGGAGAGAGAATTGGGATCTTCTCAGTCTCTCTAGAGAGCACTCGGTTCCTCGGCTCCTCTCTTTCCCAAAGAATGGAACTTGACCTGTGGGGGAGGGGACGTCTCTCCCACACCTTTTAATGGATTAGACCACTTCAGTCTTTTTACAAAGCGAAGCACCACACTGGACCAGATCATTTACAGCTAGGGCCACGTGGCATTATTAAACTTTTAATATGGCCAGGGGGTGTCCTTACATCAGTATGTAATCATTTTGTGTATACTTTGCTGTCCATGTCTGGTTTCTCTGTGAACGTCTGTAAGTATACGCTCGGAAGTACTTCAAACATTACAGTGTCTTGTTATGTCTTTGTTATTAAAAAGTTTAATATCTGTAAATTTACATTTACATTGGTAAGCAAAGACAAAAAAAAAAGCAGAGGGAGCTGTTTATGAACAGAACAGCAGCATCATAGGATTTGCCAGGCTGACCAAGCTGTCTTTGTTTTGTCTGACCTTGGCCCTGATGTAATAAGCTGTGCTCGGTTGTGTGCACATTTTTCTGTTCCTGAGATAACATGGAATTTAGAACACAGAAAATGTGCACATAAATGTGAGTAAAACTGTCCAAAAATGAGCACTCTTCCATGCAAATCCCATGCAAATGAAGCATTAGCTATTTCTCCTCAGCGCAGAGAAGTGCACTGGCTTAATTCAGTGGGACTGGCAGAGCTGGATGGGGGGAGATGGCAGAGCGAATGTAATACATCCCTCTATTGCTTTATAAACTGCTTTGAAGGAACTATCTTTCTCTGTGTTATCTTTGGGGATTGGGGGCTGTTTTACCCCCAACTCCGTATGAGGAGAACCTAGAAGACCAGCAAAGCCAGGGCCTGCTGGGAGCCGAACCCAGGCAGTTACGTGCGGATGGCGGGCTCCAGGGATATCTGGGTCTCGCGGAAGGCCTGAACCCAAGACGCGGAGCGGCACCCAGGGCAGCCGGAGCGCTGAGCCTTCACACTAGGTATTCTGAGAGTTGGTTGTTAACAATTTTCTCCATGAGGTTGGCGATCGGGCGGAAGTTAGCAAAGTCAGCTGGATTCAGGTTGGGTTTTTTTTAGTAATGGTTTGAGGGAGGCAAGTTTAAGAGGGTCTGGTACTAGTCCTGCGAGAGGGAGCAGTTCATGATTTCTGCTAGTGGCTTGGCAATTGTTTTAGGGATTGTGAGCAGTAGTTTGGTGGGGATATGGTCTGTTGGATGGGAAGAGGGTTTCATGTTTTTGAGTATAGTTTCAATTTCGAGTGAAGATGTGGGTTCGAAAGACTCAAAGGTTGCTTTCTGGCTGTTGGTGGTGGAGTATGGGGGTGGGGGCTGAATATTTGCAGAGGTGAGTGGGGCTAAGAGATTGAAGATTTTTGTGTGTGTGTGTGAAGGAGGCAGAGTGTGTGTGTAGTGAAGGGAGTCAGTGAGAGTGAGTGCATGTTTATGTGGGTGGGTGAGGAGCAATGTGTGTGGGTGAGTGAGAGCACATTTTGTGGGTGGGTGAGGAGCAATGTGTGTGGGTGAGTGAGAGCACATTTTGTGGGTGGGTGAGGAGCAGTGTGTGTGGGTGAGAGCACATTTTGTGTGTGGGTGAGAGACAGCATGTATATATGGATGAATGGGAGGGCATGTGTGTGTGTGTGTGTGTGTGTGGGTGGGTGAGAGAAAGAAAACCAATGTGTGTGCAACAACTCTTCCCCTTCTTCTCTGCCTGCTAATCCATGACAATCTTGGGACATCTGGAAATCAAAAGTTCCCAGGTATGGACAGCAGGCAATTTTTTTAAAATCCTTACTAATTTTAAGTATTGGGTATTATTTGATGTGTCTGTTTTGAAATATTTTATGGGTGTTTGGAACATTTTTATATGAGCTTTTAATTGTTTGATGTTATTCTTTTTGTCAATTGTGTTGAATTATTCTTTTTATTGGTATGGTTGCTGCTTTGGTCCTCTGACTGTGGGGTTTAATTGCCAATGTAATTGCCCGCCCTACCCCCCCTTCCCCACTCACAAAGTTGTAAGGGAGACTCCGGCCCTCGGCTCTAATGTGGCCCTCTTTAAAAAAAAAAAAAAAAAAAAAAAAAAAGGTTTGCCCACCCCTGTTGTAGGTGGATCACAACATTAATAACATAAAACATGGACGTGTACATAAAATGTTGACCACGTGACTAAAAAAGCACAGACCTGATCCATAAAGTTTAATAGCAGCTCAAACAGCATTTAAAAGACCCGCTAGAACACAATAAACTTATTAATCTAGAGCGCAGGGGATGCCTGACTGAACCAGAAGGTGTTGAGCAGCTTCCTAAAACTTAAAAGAGGTCAGAATCTTCCCCAGTCTGACCAGAAACAAACAGAGCAAGATGCAATGCCATACCACATCCTGAGCAATTTAATTCAGAATTGACACGGGAGCTCAGATGCTCTCACAGAAAGCCGGAAATAGTACGAGCAAAAAGGCTGAAGACGAGAACTGGTGACCCAATGTTCTCACTCTAGAGAGCACCTCTAATTACCATGGCCATTTCCGTAAGAGCTCTCTGCAGTTGTAATGCGTTATCACAGGCTATTTGTTTTGCTAAGTGGATAAAGCATGATATCGTAGCATTACGACAAGATGTCCAAGAAAATTGCTCTTGGGTCCTAGGCAAAGCTCCCCACAACCTGCAGAGACAGAGGAGTAGAGTGGAATGGCACAAGGATGGTGAGCATGTTTGGTTAGCTTTTCCTTCAGATATCTTTGCTGTAAAGTTTTCTTCTCCCTTTCCCTCTCCCCAGTACTTTCTCTCTGCCCCCTCCTTCTCTGCTCCTCTGGGCTTGTGTCTCCTCTCATGACCTCGGTCTTTTTACAACTGGGATGTCCTTACATTAGGAGGTCTCTTTCATTTTTTTTGTTTTAATTTGTAACAGTTTAGAATTAAAGTGCAAGTCAGAAACTGAAAGAGAAATAGAAGTGTACATTTACCCTGTAACAACCAAACAAGAGGTGATAAAAAGCAGGAGCGAAAAGAAAATTAGTTAAATGTACACCTCGATTAGTCGGCAAGACCAGGAAAGAATATTCAGAGATTTATAAACAGAATGATCTTGTAACAGGAACTCTGAAACTAAATGACGGCTGGATATGCATTTGTACTGTAGTGCGCCTTTTATCCAAAGTGCTACTTAATTTAATAATGAAGAATTACCGTAGAAAATGGGGCTGAGTTTACACTTAATTAGGTTCACGCAAAGGGGAATTTTAGCAGAGTATTCAGTCTGTGTATGGGAACTTTAATGATCATGGATTAGATAGGACCACTCAGCTGAGCTGTACAATGCCAGCTCATTAGTTTAGTATTGACGAACAAGAACCTTGCCCCCTTCCCTTAGGATGTTGCTTCAGCGCCTCACTCAGGGGCCGATGTAATAAGCTGCACTGAAGCTGCCGCAGGTTTGTGCGGGCGTTTTCCCGGGGATGTAATAAGGGTTTTGTGTGCGGGGGAAAAAAGCACATACAAATGCGCTCATAGACCCGCGGTTTTTCCTGCGTGAATGCATGGTAATAGCACGCAAAGGAGGCGATTAGCTAATCATAGGCATTGCAAAGAGCCGTGTTAGTGCTAGTGCGGGTTTTTTAATGCGGGTTTTTTTACCGCCATGGTCAGGACACAAGTTAAGTGTCAGCGCTGAGTCGGGGGGGCCTATTTCAGCGTCCGAGCATCCTGAAAACCACCTAGCTGAGCGCCTATCTCGGCGTCCAAGTGGCCAGCCTAGCTAGGCGCTTTTCTGGGCGTCGGAACGTATAGATTCACGACCAAGAAAGTGTCTAACTCCTCGAGGCCTGAGCGGCAACAGTGGCCAGGCGCCCAGAAAGGCTAGGCGCTTTACTAGGTCGCGAATGTATGCCGTTGGGCGCCCAGAAAGGTGCCTAGCTCCGTTGCCACTCGGGCGCTGAGCTAGGTGCTTACTTGGTCACGCCCGAGCGGTAATGGAAGCTAGGCGCCCGATCGTGCAGATATGCGAGCAACTAAGTGCCTAGATGAGCGCCCAAATAGCAAGGTATGCTAGGTGCCTTTCTGGGTGCCCGATCATGCAGAATTTTCTGCCATGAACGGAGCATGAGGGGCACCTGGCTAAGCGCTCTCGGCTTCCGAGTGGCCAGCTTTTCATGGCGTCCGAGGTAGGCGCTTCCCTGGGCGGACAGAGACACGGCCAGAAGAGCGGCAAGCTTGTTCTGAATTATCATCATACTTTCACTTAATAGAGAGACCCATTCGGTTGCTCACTCGCTTTTATCACGGATTATCAGCACGGGATTTTGAGCGCAGATGCGGCCGCTTATTACATGGGCCCTGTCCCACGCTTTGGGACGCTCATTTTTCCGTGGATTTCTGCGCGCAAGTCGTTTGCATAATTTATCTTTTTTTTTTTTTTTTTACATCCCGCGGAAGCAGTGGCTTCAGCCCCGCGCGGTGATCAAAACCCGCGCACATAACGAGCGCCTGTTTTGCCGCGGGTCTTATTACGTCGGCCCCCAGAGAGAAGAGCCACCTCTTCGCGCCACGTTAGTAAATGTTTTTCATGAGTGACTCCCCTCGCACCATGGGAGGCACTGGTTTAATGCTGGCTCAGAGTGCTGGGGCATTCTTTCGGTTCTAGCTATTAAGGAAGAATGACCCCTCCCCTCTTGTAGCAGCCATTGTTCCTTGGAGGTCCCTCCTCCGAGGGCCATTTACACATTTCCAGAAAGCAAAATGAAGAAAATAATGATTTTTCTGTTTCCCCATTGTGAACAGGACCCAGTGAGAGAAGTACAACCCCTCTGGGAGGAAACGGTCAGCGCGGCCTCCTCTCCTGGGGACATCACCGTTTGGGAACTGAGCACAGTGTCCTTTAACATGACTGAGAAAGGACAGCATAATGAGACCTCAGAGGATGGTTTGCACGTGTTCATCCTCTCCCGGCAGCTCGTGCTAGTCTGCCTCTGCCTGCTCATCTCCCTGCTGGGACTGGTGGGGAATGGAATTGTCTTTCGGTTCCTGTGCTTCCAGATCAAACAAAACAAATTCACCGTCTACATCTTGAATCTGACGCTGGTCGATCTGCTCATGCTGAGCTCCTTCTCCGTCCTGTACCTCTACATCCTGTCTTTCTTTCCTGGGTCAGGATATTCGGAACAGGAATTTCAAAGTCACATTTTACCTCTCCACATTTTTATTGTCTTCGGATACTTTAATGGCTTGCTTCTCCTGACAGCCATTAGCGTAGAAAGGTATCTGGCCATCCTGTTCCCGATCTGGTACCACTGCCAACGCCCAAAGCACCAATCCGCCATTGTGTGTGCCCTGCTGTGGATGCTTTCCTGCACGCTGACGGCAGTGGATTATTTTTTCTGTGATTTTGATATGGTCACTAGGTCTTTAGGATGCACAGCTGTCAACATCATTACCGCCACTTTATCCTTCCTGGTGGTCACTCCGCTCATGATTTTTTCCAACCTAATGCTCTTTGTTAAGATCTGGAAACGTCGCCAGCAACGTTCTCCACCAAAGCTCTACATTGTTATCGTGGCTTCAGTCCTCACCTTCCTTGTCTTTACTCTGTCTGCTCAGCTGTGGAACTATTTCATCTATTTTAGGGTTATTACCGTAGACAAAGATTCTGTCAAAAGTTATTTCTATTGGACTGTCTTGAGCTGCTCCATCAACAGTACGGCCAACCCCTTCATCTACTTCCTGGTGGGCAGGCAGAAGGAACGGGGGGCCCAGGGATTCATCAAATTGGCTCTTCAGAGGGTCTTCAAGGAAGAGACAGATATCCCCAAGAGAGAAGAGGGAACCCTCGCCTCAAACACAGCAGAGAGTAATCTGTAAATGTTTGGACATTTCAGGGTTTCAAGGCTGCAGAAAAAGTTGCAAAATACTGGAAGGAATTTACAATACAATATTTTCCAGAGAGAGGGAGAGAACTGCTAAGGGAAAGGAGACAATAATCCGAAACCTCTGCATAGGCACAATCAAACTCTTCTATATGTGCTTACAGAGAGTCTACAAGGGGGTTAAGAATATTTTTTGTGTCGTTTAGCACCCCTCAATCATTTTGAAAAGTTGGCTCCTACGGTCGGACAGTGGTTTGTCTAAAACCCTGCTGCTCACCACTGCATCCATTTCTTAATGTAATGGAGGATGGGCCCAACTAGTACCGGTTTACTGGGGCTTCCAAGGCAAGGTCCCAAGAAAGAAATGCAATCCCTGGGCCGAGGTCCTAATGAAGGAGTCCAAAGAAGCACTTCAGTTCCATGGGCTTCCTATGTTCACGCTCCGGGATTCCCTGTCGGGATTGTTCTCCAAGGATTGTTATTACAGTAATAGGAAGAGTGAAAACCATGCCAGACGATGAGTGTCAGGGGCAGCTCGAGGCAAAATCTGCTGCCTGAAGCGAAGGATGAGGTGCGCTCCCCCTCCCCCTCCTCCCCCAAAAGGAACAGCACAGCTCAAATCATCAAGAGGGCCAAGGGTGGGGGGGTCTCTTTGTAGTTTGACCCTTTGAATGATCTGAAATGCTGCAGAAGGGGGAAAGCAGGGGGTCCCGGAGGAGTTCCCAGAGAAGCGACAGACAGCGATAACCTTTCTAGGAAGCTGCCGCCCTGCCTCCCACCTTTTCCCCAGCAGTTGCCCCCTGGAGAAGTGGGAGATGGGTGAATGGTGGTAGTGGGGGGGGGGGGTGTCTATGTGTAGGGCCAGTCCAAGGATATTAAGTTACCCCGAGCGATCCTTACATCCCACTCTCCCAAGCCCTCACCACTCACACAATTAAAAATGATGCACTTACAACAGATTTTACATGAAAAGGGACTTCCGAGGTAAAAATAACACAACTGTAGCAGTGCATGCAGATAAAACACTTGAGAGCCAATGTAAGAAGCTGCGTAGAAGCTGCCGCGGGTTTGTGCGCACATTTGTACGCGCGTTTTCCTGTGCAAAGCCTTACCTGGGGATGTAATAAAGGTTTTGTGCGTGGGATAAAAGCGCATACGAACACACTTACTGACCCGCGTTTTTTTTCTGCCCGAATGCATGCTCACGGCGCGCAAAGGAGGCGATTACCTAATCCTAGGCAATGCAGGGAGCTGGGGCAATGCTAGTGCGGGGTTTTTTTTTTTTACCGCCGTGATCAGGGCACGAGTTAAGTGACAGCGCCGAATCGGGAGGGGGGGCCATTTTATTCCATTGCTTGTGGTGTGGCTGTGTGCCCCGTGCGGCTCTGGCGTGGTTTCTGTGGTGGGGGTTTCTGATTCTGTCCAGCTGTTCCTGATGCTGTGGTACATCCGGCGGGTTGGCCAAAGGATGACAGCAGCAGCAGAAGGTCTGGCAGGTGACAGAGGTCGCGGCGTCAGAGCGGCCAGCTTAGCCAGGTGCTTTCCTTGGCGTCCGAGCACAGCTGAGCTCCTGTCTCGCTGCCGTGCCAGGTGTGAATAAAACATTTGCCATTTTTTCTGCAGCACAAAATTAATTGAAATCTTAAAAAAATACATTCCAGGCTCCTGCTTTCACTATTAGGGAGGCCCGTTCACTCGTTCACTTTTATGTGCGGATCATCGGTACGTACATTTCTTCATGAGGCGTGCATTTGTTTGCGCAAATCATTTGCATTATTTATTTATTTTTTACATCCCACGGAAGTGGCAGCTTTAGCCACGCGTGGTGATCAAAACCCGCGCTCATAACCTCCGCCTGTTGTGCCGCGGGTCTTATTACATCTGCCTATTGGAACCCATGTGGTATTTGTCCTATTGTAAAGCAGGTTGGGTGTGGGCTTGGCCCTCAGAAACCCATAAGTAAACTCAATTATAATACTGCAAACATATCATACCAAAACAGCACTAACTGCCAGGATGCACACGGTAACAACCCTACCTATGAAAAGACAATACTGCAAATATTACGCCAGGTCCCAGAACTCCAATACACCTCCCATTAGGAAAGCAGAACGAGTTAAACTGCTGTAGATCCTTACACAGAAACTAAACACATCTAAAGAAACTGCGCAGATACCTCACCTCGATCACACATGCAGAATACAGACCCTCACCAAATACATAATAAAGTGACCATAAAGTATAAATAGAAACGTGCAGACAAACTGAACTGGAAACCACAAGAAAAAGAGAAACATCACCATTCCTCATAAAACATAACACATCAATCATAATAATAAAACCATACTAATATAAAGAATACATATTTCAAAACAGCTGACAGACCATAATTCAACAAATAAACTCATAAACATTTTTAAAGTTCTCAAAAACCAATAAAACATATCCAAACATCAGGCACTTCAAACACTGTCCAACAATTAAAACCAATAAGATTTTATAAAAATTCCCTGCTCTCCATGCATGGAAATGTTTGATTTCCAGTCACCCTGAGATTGCTGTGGATTAGAGGGGGAGGTGCGGCACACAAACTTTGTTCTCTCTCACATACACATACTCTCTAACACACGTACATTCTCACACTCTCTCAGATGTTTGCTCACACACACACTCACACTCACTCACTCTTCTTCCCCTCTCACATACACATACTCTCTAACACACGTACATTCTCACACTCTCTCAGATGTTTGCTCACACACACACACTCACTCACTCTTCTTCCCCTCTCACATACACATACTCTCTAACACACGTACATTCTCACACTCTCTCAGATGTTTGCTCACACACTCACTCACTCTTCTTCCCCTCTCACATACACATACTCTCTAACACACGTACATTCTCACACTCTCTCAGATGTTTGCTCACACACTCACACTCACTTACTCACTCATTCTTCTTCCCCTCTGGAACTCACAAGCAGCAGCTTCCGCCTTCAGCCCTTACAGCCGCTGGGACTCCTTTTTCTTCCCGAGGCGTGGGCTTATGCAGCGCCTGATCCTTTCTTCTGGCCACGCATGCTGGCACTTCTCCTTACGGCTGCAGCGATTGTGCCTCCTCCTTCCCACCTGGACAGGTCTATAAATTCCTCCAACCGGCCCATGCAGATGGGAAGAAGAAGGAGGTGCAACCGTCCCAGTCCTGACACAGCTGTGCTGCCCCCAAAACTGCAGCATCCTGGGCAGCCCTGAACTCTCTCCCATTCACACACCCCATTCATTCTTGCTCCCTCTCTAATTCCTACTCTCTCCCTCACTTCTTCTCTTTGCTCACATCCCACTTCCCTTTCCTCCCCTCTCACTCACCCACTTATATTCCCTCCTTCCTCACTCAGTCTGTCACTCACCCACCCTTTCTTCTCCCCGTCTCATTCAACCACCTTCCCTGTGCTCTCTTTCACTCCTCCTTCTCTCCTCTTCCCATTCACCCCTCTCTTCTTACCTCCTCCTTCCTCTTTCACTTCTTCTCTCCTCATTCATCTCTTCTCACCTACTCTTGTCTTCCCTACCCTGCCATTCTCTTTCCCTTTTCCATGCTCATTCACCCCTCTCTTCCATCCTCACCCTTCCCTCCTTTCTCCATTCATTCACTCCTCTCTCCTCACCCCCTCTTCCTTCCTATTCACTCCTCTTACCCCTTCCTTCCTTCTACCCCTCCCATCTTACTCAAACCTCCCATCTCACTTACCCATCCTTCCCTCTCCACTCATTGACCCTGTCTTCTCACACATCATCCCCCCTTCTCCCTCACATCTTCCCTCTTCTCCCCTCCTTTCCTCTGCTCTTACTCCTTCAGCCACACCCCCCCTTCTCTCTTAGCTCTCTTCCCTTCCTTCCTCTCGCTCTGTCTTCCTTTACTTTCTGCCGGTGTTGTGTGGAAACCCACTGGCATGACATCGGCGGCAGAGCCCTGACGTTCGTCTCCTGGCCCGCAGGAGATGGGGAACCCTGCGGGGGTGTCATCGAGGTGCTCCACCGTGAGTCTTCTCTGCAGGCCCATGAGGGTGAGACCCCTGCGGTCACGTCCATTCAGATGTGCCACGGGGAGGGTCTTCTGCAGGCCTGCGGGAGATGGGAATCCCATGGGCATGTCATATATGTGCGCCAACGCAAGGCCACTTTGCAAGCCCTTGGGGGTGGGAACCCCGCGAGTGCATTACTGTTGTGCGCCACCCGTGCAGAGCCCTTCTTCAAGCCCGCAGAGTGTGAATCTGGTGGGTATTTGTCTCATGGTAAGGTGAGGTGGCCACCGCAGGAGCATTTTGGGGGGCACCTTTTTTGCCGCTCCCAAAACGTTGCCGCCTCAGGCGGTCTCCTCACCCTGCTTCACTATAGAACCGCCCCTGATGAATGTGCTTCCAACATAACTTTACTGATAACTGATTTTAAACTGATGTGAATAATAATTTGCAAGTCCTTGTTCAATGCGGGTTACAATAAACATTTAAACAATATTTAGACACATATAACAAATACAACTCTTATTAAAACTTACATGTAAAAACAATAAAGATAACTAATAAGTAACCCACTCCATACAAAATTCTAACGCTTAAACACGTCCTCAAATAAAAGTGCCTTAAGCTTTTTCCTAAAGACTTTCACCACTGGGATGCTCCGAACCTGTACAGGAATCCTGGCCCAAGCACAGAGAGAGCCCGAGTCCTTATTTCCTGTATTCGTATAACCTTAGCAGTTAGGACTTCCAATAACTGGCTGGTATTTGATCGTAAAGACTTTCCGGGAATACATGAGACAAATAAATCGGTTAGATATTCAGGTGCCATACTCTGCATCGAACTATACATTATAAGCAGTATTTTGAATTTTATCCACTGTTTGACTGGCAGCCAGCATGAGTGAGATAGCAGTGGTGTGCCAGGATCATGCCTAGAGACTTCTGCTCCCTGTTGTCTGACCTTATGGGGAGAGGAGGTGCGGCAAAACCCTAACTCTGTCCACCATGCAAAAAGACCTAGATTTGATTCTCAGGCCAGGACTCTGCTCTCCGGGTCGAGCCAGTCAGAGGCAGTGCTCCCAGTAATCATATGAAAGCAACAGCCGGTGGCTGGACCTAGAGCCCACAACTATAGGATTCCAGCTGGAGAGCTGGGGCATGGCCCTCTGCCGAGGATCATTACTGCAAAGAGTGGGCTAAGTGAGTTGGGAGAGGATATAAATATGTTTTTAACAGATCCCCAGATAGTTGTGAATGAAGGTTTATGGTTCCAGATCTCAGTTGTGCTTTTGATTAAACTGGAAACCCAAAAGGAACAGAAGGAAATTACCAGAAGAAAAAAAAAATCTTCCATGGATTTTTGTTCTCTCTCCTCCTCTCCACCCTGGTCCTTTCAGCGTTGCTCCCTTTATTCTGCTTCTCTGTAGCCAACTCATAATCCCACCATAGCCGGTGGTAGATTATCCTCACTTGCATGCTGTCTGGAATGACTTATTTGTGTCTCTTCTCACCAATATCTTCCTTCAGCTCCTGTCTCAAGACTTACCTTACTAATTTAGTCTTATTTGTTTAAACAGATTTATTGTGCTTGCATTTACTGTATTCGTGTTTGTAAAATGTTTTGCCATGTATTAGTACAAAGACAACTATATAACATTGTATTGCATGAAACAGAGCTGAAATGCCCTGTAACGTATTCAGAATGAAATGGCAGGTAACAGCAAATTCTCCTGCTCCTTGTTGGCTCTCTTTCATTAAGAAAGTCGTAAAAGAGAATAATTACAGTTTTTAGGGTTGCACCCTGCTGGCCAGCATTTCGGTGCAATGCTTGGGGCACAGCTGCTCAGAGCCAGACTCAGCAGCCTCTCACTAGCTGCCAGAAATGACAAAAGTATCCCAGTCACACCTGAGACCTGCAAAGCAGAGAATCAGAATCCGGACTTCCCTGGGGCTTTACTGCCACTGTCATCTGCTGCGTTTCCAGGTTTCCTTTGGATTATCTGCTTGCTAATTTCCTAAATCAGGTAAATAAATACATACATTTGTGTAGCGACATCGCCCTTTTACTTCCTACCCATGGGGTCCTCCTCACCACTTCTCCCAGGCAATAGCATGGAGGTCTGTGGAACCAACAGAGTCACAACCACCTGCAAATTCCTGTACCAGAGGAGGAAACCGGGCATCAGGAAATGTTCATGTCTCCTTGTGTTTTAACCAAAAACTTTGGGCCCTGTTTACTAAGCATTTTTCCCTTAGACACAAAGTGGGAGAAAACCTTTAGTAACTAGACTCTTATGTTTTCTATTTTCCCGGCATCCTCTTCAGATGCACTAAGAAATGGTATTTCTCTTGTAGTTCATCTGTATCATCACTAGGGGGCTCTCAGCACGGTAGCCGAGGAAAGTTACATAAAATGGCAGATAATGACCTAAAGGGTCCATCCAATCTGTCCAGCAATTTGCTTAGGGTAGTAACTGCCGCTCCGAGCAGATTACCCCCATGCAGAAATATCTTCATCTCCATCCTCTATCCATTAGGGATCCTCTGGGTTTATCCCATGCCCTTCTCTTCACCACCTCCTGTGGGAGGGCATTCCATGCAATCCGCCACCCTGTCCATGAAGAAACACTTCCTGACGTCGCTCCTGAGTTTCATATCATGACCCTTAATTGAACATAATGTTGGGCTCTGGGGATCAAATGGGAGAGGAGAATTTTCAAAGGCATTTGCCTTGGTCGATTGCCCTGGTTAAAAATTGTTCCCATCAGAGTGGCTTAGAGCACAGGGGTTTTCTCAGTGTGCGTGCTCTGAGCTGCATTTAGGTTGGAAGAGGAAACCGCCATGTGCAGATTTGATTTTCAGAATGACCTGACCTTTTGCTTAACCTCTAACAGGAGGTGCAAGGCGCACAGGCAGTTTGTACCCCTAGTTTCCTGAGACACTGCCTGGGTAGTTCCCTCACAAGGTCTGACCCCCACCTCACACCCCCACAGACTACTGACAATTGTCCCAAAAAGGATCTGAACTATAGTTTCAGCACGCACAACTTTTAAAATACATTTTCTTAAAATATAGAGGTGTTTTTTTGCCTGGTTCCAAATTTACAATTAAAGCAAAATGTGCAGAATCTCAAAACTGGTAGCTAAATGATTTGTGGTGGATTTTCAGATTATTTCTGGCTCGGTCATTTTAAAAGTTAATTTTTTTGAACGAACTTCAAAAGCAAAATTCACTATCCGTGCAAAATATTTCTACTGCTGTAATGAGCATGGAGTACACATTTTATGGGAACAGCGTCTTCTTTATGTACTGGGTGGGTGCTCACCTGGATTTGAACCCAAGCTTCAAGTCTTCAGCAGGCTTCCCAAGTTTTCCAGGGCCTGGATACCTTTTCACCCTCCCCTCCAAAAAAAAGCATGACAGTGCTTTTATAAAGTCCAGCAAGAGCAGAAGCTCTCTGTCCTGCTCCCACCATTTCTTTCTTCAGTTTGAGCAGCAGCAAGCGTGAAGGGAAAGCATTGGTTCCCATGATTAAGGTTGCGACCTAACCCAGATCCATCCAAACAGGTTGTTCCAGACCTGGCTTCGTCGCATTGCAAGCTTGGAGATGTTCTGATTTCACTAAGTAGGACTACAGCTCCCTGCATGCAAGTGGACAAAAAGCACGAAGGAAGGCGATCTATAATAGCCGTCAGGATGAAAGAAAAGAAATAGATGCCTGTAGTCTTAAAACAATCCTTTATTGCAGTGGAGACACAAGGGTAGCCCGACTCTGGCCGAGTTTCGCCGTTTCAAAACGGCTGCCTCAGGGGCTTACAATAATCTTCTTGAATTCATTAGTTATATATCGACTAAGAATATAATGTGATCATATAAAGAGCTGTATGATCTCTTATGTTGCGTCTTGAAGCATTCGCGATAGCAGAACTCCACTAGCAAAGGCCTTTGTGTCTCCACTGCAATAAAGGATTGTTTTAAGACTACAGGCATCTATTTCTTTTCTTTCATCCTGCAAGTGGACAAAACCAGGACTGGATCCGCCTGTTCAAACTGACCCGGGTGCAGGTGGCTGCTTTCTCTCTGCATTTGCAGACTGAGCAGAGGGTTGTGGGAACAGGAAAGGAGCCGACAGTGATGTCTAATATCCCCTTTGATTAATTCTTCACAGTAGCACCAGAGATCCCGCCACTCCCCTATTAACTTCCCAGCAAATGTTCTGGGGATGCTGCTCAGGAAGAAAACTCACGGAATAGAAACCACTCCACTAGAATGCAGCGGGAAATGATTACCTTGGATGGTAACACAAGAAAAGAGTAAATGACAGCAGGAAAATACCAACCTGGCCATTTTGATCTACCCAGCTGAGATTCTTTCACCTTGGTTAGATGAGCATGCAACATCCATATGCAACCCAACACTAGTTCCTTCTCCACCCCATATTTATTTTTACCTGATCCATCAACCCTTTCCCTACCACTGCCCTCCATATCCGTCCCAAGCAAGCCCAGAATCTGTTAACATAACGGCCTCCACCTCCTCCACTGGTAGCCAATTGCCATTTCAGGCCTTGCTGTTTTCATACCTGGGAACAGGAAGCCCTGGTGCAGTAACAGTGTCCATTAAAAAATAGAAATTTGGGATATGGCTCTGGAACTGTTATCTGCGTTCTCAACCATCGCAGCATTTACATCCCCTTTAATTCTTGCTATTTCCTTTCAATCTTTCCCTTTCCCCTAGGGCAGGCTCTGTCGGTCCTCATGTTCTTGGTGTCTGGTGCCTCCACTTGGGGGAGAAAGTGTTAGAGGGTGGGATTTCCCTCCCTTCAACCCAGGAAACAACTGGGACTGTGAACAAGGCTGGCAGTTGTATAACTTTGATTTTATTGTATAAGTGTTTGTAGCAGTGAAAGGTATGTGTATGATGTGTGGTATATGATTTTTAACAAACATATTTGTTGTGTAAATAATTCAATTATATTTGGGCGGGGATGATTCTAGTATTCAAGATTGTGATAGAAAATTGACTGGTGTTATACATTGATATTAAGGTGAATTATATTTAATAAAGAATATTTCACAGTGATAGATTTTGTGATTCTTGTTTGGATTTGTGCTCTTTGGGAATTGTATGTGCCTTCATTGGTTTGTTACCTCTGTGGTATCTAAATCGCTTCCATCTCCTCAGTGCCACTTCCCCTCTGCGGAAGGGTCTGTGCCAACACTGGGGTCCATGCCCTCCTGGGGACCCGACTCCACATTCCGGTCTGTTGCAGAGGTTCATGCCCTCCTGGGGGACCTGACTCTGCCTCCTGGAAAGCTGCTGGGGTCCATGCCTTCCAGGGGAACCACTCGATCTTCTGCTGGAGTCCCCTTGCTCATGGGAGACCCAGGGCCACCTCCCAATCTGCCCCTGGGGTCCCCTTCTTTCTGGAAACCTCTCAATCTGCTGCTGGGATCTATGCCATCCTGGGGGATTGCTCGATCTGCCGCTGAGATCCCCTTGCTCAAGAGGATCCAGGATCACATTTCAATCTGCCACTGGGGTCCATGCCTTCCTGAGGGACCACTCGATCTGCCACTGGAGACCCCTTGCTCAAGGAGCATCCAGGGTCCCTCCCGATCTGCCACTGAGGTGCCCTTCCTCCAGGGACCACTCAATATCCTGCTGGGGTCCACACCCTCCAGGGAGACCACTCGAACTGCTGCTGTGGTCAACTTGCTCAAGGGGGACCCAGGATCATCTCTTGATCTGCCGCTGGGGTCCTGGGGGGACTGCTTCACCTCCAGATCTAACGCAGTCCTTCAGTTCCTCTCTCTTGGTAGGAGGGTTTTTTCTGCCTTGGGTTTATAGCTCCACTAGGCTCATGACTTATTTAGCATTCAGTGATTCAGGCCCTCCACAGTCTCAACTTTCAGTGATGTTAGCTCCGCTAAGCTCATGGCTAGTCATTTGTTGTTTCCCTGCCTGGATGGGTCATCTTCTCTCAGCTAAAAGGCCAAGTCCAAGGATGACCATAGAAAAAGAATGTGTGCACACTCTTCCATCCTGTCTGGCTTTCTCTCTTTCTGTTGCCTGAGAACTGGGTATCAGAGGTCTGACTCCCCTTGTTTGTCAGGGTGAGAATCTGTTTGATTCCTAGGACTGATTTGATTCAGTACATTTCTTTCATAAAGCCCTTTCTCATTCAGAATTCTCCAATGTAAAACTTTTCCAGTCCTATTTCTGTATGATTTAAAGTGATATTTCATTGCAAGTTATGTATGTTTTGCTCCCAATACACAGGAGAACCAAATATGGCTAATAATGACATCTTTATTATAAGGAAGATTTTTCTTTGGTTTACAAGGAATTGGTGGTAGGAAAGAGAACAGTTACACAGAGTGCAGTGTCTGACCACTCTCCAAACTCCTTCAGAGAGTTAGTTATTACATCTCTTTCTTAATTACAGTATTCTTACTATAGGCTCCATACTCCTCTATTCCCCCCATCTCCGACATGCATTACCCAGACCTATTGTAATTTGTTATTTACCATGCACCAAAAAAAGGGCATTGAGATACACTTAGTTCCAACCTTTCTGGTGGTCTGAATATTTATTTCATTCTTTGTTTGTTTTTTCTCAGTTTTCCTCCATTTCGTGTTTAATTCTTTTTTTTTTTTTTACCTTTCTTCTCTTCTCACACTTTGCTTCACTACAGGTTGTCTTTTTTTTTTCCTCCTAAAAATGCCTTTTCTCTTGCCTGCCTTTCCCCCTTCACTGTTCTTTTCTCTCTGCTTCCCATGCTCTCTTCTCTCTCTCTCTCTGTGCTATTTTTTGATCCCTCATGGGCTCCCAAAGGAGCACAAGCAAATTGCTGAGGTAAAATATGCACAATTTGGAGGTGGATAATGAGAAAGCCAGATACAGTTAACCAGGGAAAATTATGCAGAACTTTTCCCAGATATTCAGCAGGACATGCCTGGTAATTATTATGCTGAATATACCCACATAAAGTGATTCCGTTAAATTTATGGCAGGTATTCTGCTGCCTAGGCTGACCTGGCTCATGTTATCAGGGCAGTGCTCTGGAAACAGACCCCCAGCACCATTTCTTTGTATCTGGGTACATTTTGTGTAGATAACGACTTCCCTGGACAAAAAACAGGCTTCAAAATCAGAGAATGATAGTCGAAATTTCAACCAAGATTGCCATTTGTGTTTATACAAATGAACAAGCTCATCTTTGCTGGAGAACTTTCACAACTTTGTCAAAAACTCAGAAATAGAGGGTCTGTCTATCCCTTTGCCCACAACTATGGTAATAAGGGTGTCAGTGGCCTCTGAGGGTTGAAAGGCAGGAATGTGACTTTTCACAAAATGACAGAGCTGCATCTAAGCAAAGAAGTCCTTAGGGGGAGCAGATATTGGCGTTGCAAATCCTGGAAACTACACACTTTACCTGATTGTGGTAAGAAATGTTGATGGATGAAGACCAAGCCTTTATCTTTCCATCTATGAAGTACTGAGTTTCCCATCCCAGGTGAGAAAAGTACATTATCAGTCATTTTTAACAGAGGCGAAAGCTTATAAGGGTTCCCCACCCACTTCCATAGGTAGATCCAGGCAGCTCTGCAGGATGTAAAAAGAATGTGCTGCTGTAATTAACGATCTAAATGAAGTAAGGGATTTAATGAACAGACTTGAGGTACTCCGAAGGAATATACTGAGAAGACTCCACAGTCAATCCCTCATATAGCGTAAAAGACACAAAAGGTTGTATAATCTCCAATTAGTTTAATTTAACACTATAGAAGAAAAAGAACTGGAGAAAAATGTGACACAATAACCACAATAATCAAAAAAGTCACATATATCATATGGTTCTTTTCAATAGGGTTTATCCTCATTTGTGGGCTAATGCACCCTTCCGCCTGCCGGCGTTTTTAACTTTTATGTACAATTGCCGATTCGGCTGCCCATTCATAATACGATCACAGGATAACCCATTTTTTAAAAGGCCATCATTGAACACTGCCGCTTGACTTTACAACAACCGATATTTTATAGAATTTTTTCCTTTTTTTAAATTTTTATCTTTTTTTCTTTTAAGTAGTATTTTCACTAACCTCTTTTCACTGAATGTCCAACATCTTTCTTAAATCTTGATAAGAAATCAATCTCTCAGGATGTATGTGTGTTACAGTACACTGACAGAGTTGGGGATATAGTGAGGAGTATATATGCACATTGGCATATACTTCAATTACACGCAGTATTTCAAGAATTTCCATTAATTTCCTTCCAAAGGGGATTAAATATTAAAAATCATGTTGTAAGAGCAGCTCTGCTTTCCCCTTCTACATCGGAAGTTATCGGTTCACACTCTACATGTGGAAAGTGTGACATGTGTGACATGTCAATCATTGGAGAAACTTGGAGAGATCCATGTACAGATATTACATATAAGAAAAAATTCTTAACAGACTGCAATTCACACCAAGTGGTGTATGTTATCCAATGTGGCTGTCCTATGCTTTACGTTGGTCGGACATCAAGGCCCGTCAGAGTGCAACTTAGAGAACATAGGAGTAGATTGAATACAAAAAATTTAGAAGCCCCTATGGTCAAACATTGTATCTCAGAGGGACATGAGTTTACAGAGTTACAATGGACTGTTTTGGATATGGTCCCACAAACGGTCAGAAAGGGAGATATACATACCTTTCTCAACTATAAAGAGCAGAAATGGATTTTTAAATTAAATTCAGAATCACCACGGGGAATGAACAATGTTATTGATTGGCCCTCGATTTAAAGGGCCATTTGAATAGTTCAGTCGTCTCCAAATTGCGGGCTCTCTGATTGGTCCCTTTTGAATGCCAACGTGTTCTTAAAACGTGAGCGTCAAGATGGCGGATCTGCATTAGTCGCATACTTTGATTCACTCTTCAATGTCATAAGTCTCCGTTCTTTGGAATAGGGATTTTAACATCTAAAAAGTTGTGTTTGATATGTTTTTTTCACCTTTTCAGCATCTAAGCCCCTGACGAAGAATATACTTCGAAACACCAGCGGTGTCGGGCAAGCCAACAAAGCGCGAGCAGTTGGGATTTCATTTTTTCCACTGAAAAGATAAGTGGATTTATTCTCTTTAAGAAAGATGTTGGACATTCAGTGAAAAGAGGTTAGTGAAAATACTACTTAAAAGAAAAAAAGATAAAAATTTCAAAAAAGGAAAAAATTCTATAAAATATCGGTTGTTGTAAAATCAAGCGGCAGTGTTCAATGATGGTCTTTTAAAAAATGGGTTATCCTGTGATCGTATTATGAATGGGCAGCCGAATCGGCAATTGTACATAAAAGTTAAAAACGCCGGCAGGCGGAAGTGTGCATTAGCCCACAAATGAGGATAAACCCCATTGAAAAGAACCATATGATACATGTGACTTTTTTGATTATTGTAATCTCCAATTAGGACATCCCAAGCCCCCTCCCATCATAGGTCTCATAAGAGTTGTCATGAATATTCTTGCCCGCCTTTCTTTCCACAAAAATGTTCTTATTAGTCGTTCCACCTTTTTGCAGTTCCAACTGGATAGCCATACAGGAGCCATCTGAAGGATGCATAACCATTTTGGGAGGATTATCATTTTAATAAGCTGTATCTTGCCTATCAAAGATAGTGGGAGATTCTGCCAAAGTTTTAGTGACCACTGCATATTATGAAAAAGGGGTGAAATATTCACTGTATAGAAGGCATCTAGATTCACAGGGATCTTAATGCCCAGATACTGCGGAGAATCAGTCACCCATTTAAGAGGAAAGGAGTCCTGCCACATTGAGCGAACATTACTGCTCACGTCGCTGGCCTCAGATTCATCATGGCTGATTTTTAACCCAGCAAATGTTCCAAACTGGGTTTGTAAATCTGGCAAAGCTGGAAGCGATTTCTGCTTATACTTTAAAAAAAATGATAACATTATGGGGCAGATTTTAAATGTTACGCGCGCGGGGTACAGTTGTGCGTGCTACCCGACGTGTACAAATGTACACCCGATTTTCTAACATGCGCATGTTATAAAATCCGGGGTTGGCGCACTGAAGGGGGTGCAAACTTTTTGGGAGCCCCGATGGCTTTCCCCATCCATCCAAGGCTGTTCCGAAATTGGAGAAGCTTTGGAGGGAATGTTTTGTCGATCCCCCCACCTTTCCCTCCCTTCCCCTATCTAACCCACCCCACAGCCCTAACTAAATCCCCTCTTACCTTTTTTTCAGGAGTTACGCCTGAGGAAGGCGTAACTTGCGCGCGCCAGCCATCTGCCGGCGCTCTGTGCCGGAGCACTCAGGACCACCTCCGGACTGTCGTCACACCCCCAGCCCCTCCCCCGGACTGCCCATTTTTGAAAGCCCCAGGACATACGCGCATCCCGGGTTTGTGCGCTCCACCGAGCCTAAGCAAAATAGGTTTGGCACGTGCAGGAGTAGGTTTTCGGGGGTTACGCGCATATATAATGCATGTGACCCTTTGAAAATCTACCCCTATCTGCAAAGGCTGCGGACTTAAAAGGTGTGGGCGCCGACCCTTCAGATTTGAGGCTAAACCCCTCTGTGCTTAGGGATTGATCAATTTTCCACAAAAGAGGGTCTATGGAGAGGATATACAGTAGGGGGGACAAGGGACATCCCTGACGTACCCCCCTTTGCAGATGGACTTCTTCCGATCTGCAGCCATTCAAGATAATGAAAGAGATAGGGTCTTTAATGAAATGTATTGCAGAATTGCACCTTGGAAGCCATATCTTTTCAGCACTGAGAAAAGACAGGTCCGAGAAACCCGGTGGAAGGCATTTTCAGAATCAAATCCGATAGCTAAAGTTGGGGTTTGCCTACTTTGACACCCTCTGTGCTTTTTAATGTTTTTTAAATGTATCCTTGATAATGTTCAGTATGGTGCCTATTAGAGCACCCTTTCATTTGATTCAGGATATCTAACTCATTTTTCAGTTTTCTAATCTAACAGCAAAGATTGGTACTGTGGATACTATTGACTAACCATGTTTTAAATGACAATAGTTTTGAAAAAGAGATGTTCATGTGAGTTCATTAGTGCTGAGTTCCAGGTAGACACCGTCTGAGAATCACCACAGTAATCACAGATCGTAATCTGCACATCACTAATTTCAGATCACTCTGTGTCAAATCATAGCTAAGGAGACGGCATCCCACTCATAGTCAAGATCATTAACGCAGGAGAGTCTTCCATGCCACTGTGACTAAGAAACACATTTGGGGGTCTTTCCTTTCTCATGACATGATTGTTTCATCCTTGAAGACCTGCTGAAGTGCTTCCTTAAAGGATCTAGTGGTTCTTTGCCTGCTGCAGTTCCCAAGATAAAAATAAAGAACTGGGTTCATACAACTGCTGATTATAGACAGTAGAAAGACCCATATGAAGATATCTTGGAAGAATTCCTGATGATAGTATTCTATGAACAGGAGGACCCTGGAGGGTAAGGAACAGGTGAGAAACAAAGCCACAGTAACCACAATGATGACGTAGAGCTTTGATGGCTGGCGTCTCTGTGAGCTCTTCTGGACTTTGATAAGAAGCATCAGGCTGGATGTGACCATGATGGGAGTAAAGACCAGGAAAGTTAGGATGCATAAGAAGATGGACACAGCCAAGCAATTATTAGTTTCCATAGTTGGGTTCCAAGAGAAATAGAATTCATCAATACAAAGAAAATATTCTATTGCAGTCACCAAGGATGCGAGAGCCCAGAGGATGGCGCACAAGATGGTCGACTGATGTTTTGGGCGCTGGCAGTGGTACCAGATAGGATAGAGTATGGAAAAGCACCTCTCAGTGCTTATAGCTGTTAGGAGATACTGGTTGGTGTTGTAGCCAAAAAGATACAGGATGTTAAGGATCTTGTAAACATGAAGAGGTATATCTAAAAGGTAACTCCAAGCTTGCTCTAAGGAAATCATTAATGAGTTGCCAAGGAGGAAAAGGAAGTCGGACATCGCCAGGTTCAGAATATAGATAGTAAATTTGTTCCTCTTGATCTTGAAGCCAAGGAACCAGATGACTATTCCATTTCCAACCAAACCAAAGAGGGAGAGAAATAAAGAAACAAGGTCGGTATACTTTTCCCATGAAATAAAATTGTACATCGAATCTAATAATCTCCAATCCTCTACTGTCCCAGCTCCTGGTTCTGTCACCGGTGATGGGTCTGCGGTGCTCAGTCTGATCATCGTGAGACCTCAGGGCTGTGAGAGAGGATCCTGCTTCCTGCTGAGAGGAATTAGATTGCACAGGGTAAGAATCATCGGTAGACACAGCAGAGGAGCGATGCAGTGAAACTGAGAACGAGGGAGAATCTTTATCTATATTTTATCTTTATAGAGTAACACATGGAGTAGAACGATAACAGCGTCCTTTCATACAATGGTAATTGTTAAAAAGTTACAGTTTTGCCATGGAAGATTCACGGTGGCATCTACTGCAAAAAGCAAAGCTACTAAGAGTGATTTTTTTTTAGTATCCATCACAGTAATTATTTTATAAAACAAGTCCTTTTTATTTCAGACAGGGCAAATCATACAGATACCAACCAACAAAATAATGATAACAGGAACAGTCTGCGAGCTCTGGCTGCCAAGAAGGAATTCCAATTTATAGCTCCTCTTTTGATACACAGAGGCCCATATTCAAAAGATTTTTGTGGATAAAACTGGCTTTTACCCATATAAATCTAGTTCTTTAAAAATATACCCCCTTTGATCTGGTAACTTTGCACAAAACATTTGTGTGAACAAACAGGATCATTCTTTGAACTGAGATGTGTCGTTATCGCAGTCAATAAGGCCCTAATGCACAAGATATGTATGTTTAAAGTTATGTTTTATTTACAAATTTATATGCTTACTTTGGATCGTTGCGGCACTCTTCTCGAGTAGCCCGTTCTTATATACTTCCTATCCTGCGTTCTCACAGTTCCTATTACTCCTTCCCCATGACCCTGTTTTATGGAATTTCCAACCTTTTGTTCTTGATGTAAACCGATATGATGTTCCCACTAATATCGGTATAGAAACTTAAATAAATAAATAAAAGATACCGGCCGCATCGCGGTGGCACAATTTAAATCAGGGGAAAGGGAGGAGTGTGGGTAGGGTTTGGGTGGAGTTCTGGCCCGGCAGATTCTTCAACTAGTTGCTTGAGAAATACTTCTTGCAAGGATTCCTATGTCCCCCTGCTTCCAACTGTACCTGAAGGTGTAGGTGGTACTCTCCAGTCTACATCTGCTAGATTTCAATCTTCTATCATCAGCACCTCTTCTTTGCATGTTATTATTTAGATAGCTTCTGTTATTTATTTATTTAAAATATTTATATTCTGCCTATATTAACTTTGTCGTGCTAAGCAGATTACAGCAGAAACATAAAACTTCAATGTGTAAACATAAAACAACTCATAGATAAACTCAAGTTAAAATTGTATGCATCATGAACATGTAAACCTTTACTTTATCTATTTAAAATATTTATATATCATGTTCATATCTACATCTTCCTCTAGTAATGGAAGCTTATATATTACGCCTACAACAATATTAGACGTTTTAAGTTTCTTCAAGACAACTCACAGCAGCTTGGCTCCTCCTCGTTCACGTTGAAGCTTGATGACATTTATTTCTTCTCTCCCATCAAAAGATATTCATAACCCTCTTTTTTTTTAACCTATTCTGACCTTTCCAAAAAGATTACATCTCACTATGGCCACCTCCCAGTCCTGATTGTCATAGAATCAGGATGCATTTACTGCAATCACGTCCACTTTTCCTAGCTTGGTGGCTTCTAGGACAATGAATTTGGTAAAAAGGCTACCACCATTTGCACATGTGATTTTCCAGTTTGTGGTTTTACCGCTTTCCCTTTGTTTGGTAGCCGTTCCTTTGATTTTACTCAGTACATTGCCCACCATCACGCCTTCCATTCTTATGCAGATTTCTTTGGGCTTTTGCTCCCTGAGGATGGAATATCTTCCCCTTATCCCTCGGTCCTGCGAATGCCAGCTCTCGTTCTCTGGACCAGTTCCCCTTCAAACGTCCACTCTATAGATTTTGCACCTAATTCTGTTTAAATGTCTGAATAAGGAGGAGCAAACACAAAGAAGGGAGCGGGAGAAAGAGAGAGGTAAGAGAGTGAGATGTGCAGAGTGAGAGAGACAGAAACAGCCAGAGGGAAAGAGAGATTAAAAAAACGAGAGTGGGATAAAAGAAATCGAGGTAACAGGAGGAGGAGATAAGAGAAGGAGAGGCGCCTACAGAAAAAGAAAGTTTAGGATAGATATAGGGATCCAAAAATCTCATGCAATGAAAAGGCACAATAAAATCTGACCCGTGGGTCAGTGGTGAGAGGACAGAGACTCACTTTCTCTGCAGCTGTCACTGGCAGGTTGTCCTTTTTGTGTTTCACCGTTACTCCTTCCCGGAGCAGACCCCTCAGTCCCCGGCAGTTCTTGTGTCCCACTCTCGCTCTCTGACCGAGAAATTGTGAGAACGCATGTCTCTGAATAAATAATAATCTCTCCTTCATCACATGCTTCCTAATAATAATACTGTGCCTCACTGTCACCAACTGGCCCTCGACGATAGCCTCTGTACCTGTCCGATCAAACGTTTGTAAATATCAGATAACATGTACATTAAAAACTGTGTGGTCAGCTGATCTGTCATTTATCTCAACCCTTAACTCGCCGCTTCTCACAAAGTAACTGTCGGTGCAGGGCTTATAACTGCGCGGTAATCGCAGAGAAAAAGGATGACAGAAAAAAGACCATTGTGGCCCTATTTATTCTGCCCATCCACACCAACTTGTCAGCTTTACGGTCCCTACCACTCCCTCAGAGATCCTCTGGTTTATCCCATGCTTTCTGGAATTCAGTTACTTTTCTTATCTCCACCCCCTCCACATGGAGGCCGTTCCATACATCCACTACCCTCGCTCTAAAGAAATATTTCTTTAGATTAGTCCTGAGCCTACCCCCCTTTCACTCTCATCACATGAACCCTTGTTCTAGACCCTCCTTTTCTTTCAAAGAGGCTCGCCTCCTGTGCATAGAAACCTTGGAGGTATTTAAATGTCTCTATCATATCCCCCCTGTCCAGGCTATGCAAGCTTCAATCTTTAAGTCCATCCCCATATGCTTTAGAATGAAGACCACTGACCATTTTAGTAGCCACACTCTGGCCCCACTCTATCCTGTTTATATCCTTTTGAAGGTGGGGTCTCCAGAATTGTACCCGGTATTCCCAGTGAGGTCTCACCAGGGACCTATACAGGGGATAATATCACCTCCCTTTCTCAATAATCCTTCTAATAATCCTACAACCAGTGCAGTACTGTCTTACCCACTCCTGGCCATTTCCACCTGATGCACCACTCAGGAAGCGAACCACGGTTGCACTGGTGGCCAGGCTATGCTGAAGAGGTCCTCAATCTCTTTGACCTCTTGCTCCAAGGATAGGAGTGAGAGCTAAGTCCGGTTATCTCCGCCAGAACCAGGCAATGTCCATGCTGGTTTTGTGGCTCTTTGAATCATTGTGGAGCTTTGTGGATTGACATGGAAGGGGAGGGGTGCCGAGTGTGAATTAAATAGGGAATCTTTCATGATCACCTACCCAGGAGATTGGAGTCCATAGGAAGAAGATAACGTAAACTGTCTGGGATCAGGAATGTTCCTAATTGTCTTGCAGACCCGTCCGGATAAGTGGGTTTCTCCCACCTACCAGCAGATGGAGAATTCTTTGGCCTGATGCTGACCCTCTGTATAACAGGGTGCATCAGAGAAGATGGAGGTGGTCCTCTGCTTCCAGGTCTAGCAGTGAAGAAGAGAAGCCCATGGGAGCAACAGCCCAGCTGGTAGGTTACTTCCTCTGAGGTTGGCTGTGGCCAAGCCGTTCAGCAGCAGGAAACTCCCTGCATTTCCCAGAGCTGGTAAATACTCCTTTTAGAAAAAGAAAAACTTTAATAACTCTGCCAGCAGCAGCACCGCAACTCGGGAGCCGGTGGCAGTCTGGCGGCAGACTCTGCCCTCTTTTTCCCCCACCCGAGGAGGCGTCAGGTACGGAGGGTGGCGGTGCAGAACTAGAAGAGTGTTGTGCCCATTGGTCGCAGGCAGCTGCGTCCGCTCTGCCTCACCTCTTTTACCTTTCTCCTCCTCCTTCGGGAAGATGGCTGTTTCTGCTGCTGTTTGCCGAACCCCTCGGCATCTCCGAGCAGACTCAGCCTCTAAAGCCAAGTTAAGCAGATTACCCATTAGAGGAGGATTCCTCTTTGAGGAAGAACTGGCTAAGCTAGTTAAGGAGCTGGGAGAATCGAAGACAGAGTCTGCCTGAAGATAGAAGCAGGAACTCAACCAGAGGAGGTTTCCCCAGGTCACACAGCATAGACAGGAAAAGCAACAGAGCAACCAGAGAGCCAGACCGCTAGGCAGGACCCATTCCTTTCAAGGCACTAGACAGAGGTCAAGATGATGGTACCAGAATCCATCCTCCAGCAAGGGGTCCCAATGACAGTTCTATGGGCCACTCATCAATTCCTGCAGTTTGCTGAAGTTCTATGAGGAGTGGACCTGCATTACAAAAGACCAGTGAGTCTTGAAAATCATCCAACAAGGTTATGCCTTGGAATTAATATATTGAAATTTTTTTTATGTTTTTTTGCATTTAGCTTGGGTACAGATCAATGCTGGGGAACTGCAGGTGGCATCAGTGTGTGTGGAGCAGTGTCAGTTTTGCTTTTTCTGTCTTCGTCTGCAGGCAAGGATGAGTAAACCCAGGGTTCTGGACTGATCTGTGGTACTACAAGAACGAAAGTTAGCAGGTAAGAACCAAATTTTCCTTTACTACCCTTAACCAATAAGGCTCGATACTATTGATGCAACTCCATCATTGCTCTCTGCTTCAATAGCAGGGGGGAAAGGGTAATTGGATTCATTCAACAAGCCCCGACTTTGCCGTCTGTGTTAACAAATATGGGGGTAACTTGCTGATGCGGCGGTTACTATATAGCACATTTAAAACTAATGAGAGAAAGTTCTTCTTCACTCAATGCACAATAAAGCTCTGGAATTTGTTGCCAGAGGATGTGGTTAGTGCAGTTAGTGTAGCTGGGTTCAAAAAAGGTTTGGATAAGTTATTGGAGGAGAAGTCCATTACCTGCTATTAATTAAGTTTACTTAGGGAATAGCCACTGCTATTAATTGCATCAGTAGCATGGGATAGACTTAGTTTTTGGGTACTTGTAGACTGGATTGGCCACTGTTGGAAACAGGATGCTGGGCTTGATGGTCTGACCCAGTATGGCATGTTCTTATGTTCTAAAAGCATTGAAAAATAAAGTGAGGACAATTTTTAGTTTTCCAAGTCAACAAACATATATCCAGATGCTTCTCAGTGTCTTTGTTCAATATTTAGTCCAAATATGAGTTTCAACACTTTATATTATTACTGTGGGGCTTCACATTTGTTCCTGGGGTGGATATGAGCTATTTACATAAAAATCAGAGCCCAGCTTGTCATTAAGGGATCACTATCTGCATTCTTTAACATAGGGGTAGTACTGGACAGGACTGTCCTCTGTCCCCTCTTCTGTTTGACTTGGCCATAGAACCTTTAGTGGCTGCAATTCGTCAGCATCCGGATATTAGTGGTTTTCTGTTGGGTGCTCCGGAACAGAAAATATCTTTAGATGCTGATGATGTTTTCATCTACCTGACAAATATGGGGCTCTTTTGGGCTACAAAGATAATTTAGATATATCCAAAATATTCCCGGTGGACTCTAAAGTCCCTATACCAAATTGGTTTTCCAATTTTAAGGTGGAAAGGAAGGGATTAAACTTCTTAAAATGAATTTGCTCCTAAAACTTTCTCAGCAGGTTCCCTGTAACATACCAACCAGTGGTTTTGTAGCGTTACACAGCGCTAACGCTCAATTTATGTGGCAGTGCAAGAAATTTTATGATAAAACTGAGTAGCCTATAGCTACCAAAAGTCCAGGGAGACAAGGCCCTTCCTAACCTTCAATGTTATTATTGGGCTGCTAGATTAGTTTGCCTGAAGGCACGGCTCCATAACTCAGACGCTTCCTGGTTAATGTTAGAAAAGGAGCAGGCTGAAGCGGTGAATTTGGCAGTTCTGTTTCTCCTGCCTGCCACCTCGCCTCACTCACCTGGTGTTTGTAGGGCAAGTCCTATCCTAGCACATAGATTACACATATGGAGGCAACTCTGGACATTTTTAGGGGGGGGGGGGCAAATTGGAAGCTTTGTCCTCCCTAGCCCCTCCCCCAATATTTTAAAACACTGTCCTAGCCGGGTGTACCTTTTCCCCCATATTTAAAGATTGGAGGAATAAGGACCTGATTTTTATTGCACAAATCTGGGATGAGGATGACGGGTTTATGTCCTTTCAGGAGCTGTGCAAAGAGTATGAACTTGACCCTACTTTTCATGAGTTTTAATTGCAGCTGAGACAGGCTTTGGCCAGTCATTTTGACCTAAACAAAACACTTCGATTTTTGAACGCAATAGAATCTTTTCTAATAGCTCTGGGTGCTGCAGTTAAAAATACCACAATTTTCTACAAAGGCAAACTGGCAGCTCAGTACAGCACAGATACCCCACAGTCACTCATAGATGCTTGGAACTTTGATTTAGATCTAGATGCCAGAGCCTGGCAGTGTATTTGGACATCTGCTTTTCATCTCTCTATCTGTACCTGAAGAGTCGAGCGATGGTTAAATTACTACATGGGACCTATCGAACGCCGGCTTTTTCTGCTCAGATTTTTCTGGATGCAGATGCCACTGTTGGAGGGCGTTGGTGCGTACATACACATGAGGTGGCATTCTCAGGCTGTACAATACCTCTGGTCACCGGTTGCACAGGAAATAGCTGATATCTGAGACTTCCCCATATACCTCACATCACTGCGAGCCAAAAGAATGAAACTAATATGATATGTTGTATTCGTAGGGAATAAAACGAATAGGGACTTATGCATTGCGGATTGCCAATGCATTGAAAACGAATGCACATCCCTACTGAATATAGCCACATAAAGTGATTCAGTTAAATTTATGATAGGTATTCTGCTGCCTAGGCTGACCTGGCTCACGTTATCAGGGCAGTGCTCTGGAAACAGACCCCCAGCACCATTTCTTTGTATCTGGGTACATTTTGTGTAGATAACGACTAGCCTGGACAAAAGTTAGCTGGGGGAGTGAGTAAAAATATTCACATTTCAGATTTTGTTCAGGTAACTCCAAAAATTTTCCAGGACAAACCCTTTGTGCTTTTTTTTTTTTAATAATATCTTTATTGACATTTTGACATTTTTACATAATGTAACCAGCAGGCAGAAATGCTCCGTACTGTAGAAAACATGAACAGAACGAGAACATCTCGCTTCAAATATCATACCCTCTGTGCTTTTTTTTTCAAACATATTTATTGGATTTTATGAATGGGGTATATATAGAAAGTCAGGTTGAACATCATCAAGTGAGGTAACAACAGAGCAGTGCCACATAACAAAGATCTGTATATCGTAGGTTCTTGTTACCTGCTCTATGAACATATTTTCTTATTAACTAACTGTTCTGTTAACTGCTTGGTCAACTGCTTAATTAACTTCCCTCTCCACCACCCCTGAGATAAGGTATATAAGGAAAGGAAATGAAAAAGGTACTACATCATACTACATCGTACAACATACAACGCCTCCAGAATCATACGCAGTGAAATAAATTCTGTGTACAGTAACCTTGTGTATAATAATATTGCGTACATGAATATTCTTTTCTATAAAATTATTTTCAATAAAGCTATTTTCAACAGGGTAAGGCACAGTAAGGTCTTCAAGATACAGCGGTAATTGTATACCCGCTATAGTAGGCTATAAACTGACCCTTGCATTCTCAGTACATCATTTGTACAACTACAATAAGGCAAGTTACTTCCGGAGTAGCTGCAGCTGTTATATATTTATATATTTAAACCCGTGTTGCTCCATCTTTAATTTCCTCTCACCAAAGTTGATAGTAAGGGACAGCAAGAAGTATTATAAAGTTAAAAAATAGAAAACAAAACCCTCTCCAAGGTCACTAAACATATATTCTCAGATACAGATAATTCTGGAAATAGGACCAAATAGAGAGCATTTCTGCATATTTTTTAGGAGAACTCGACTTGGCTATTAATTACTCAAAGGTGAATAGAGATAATATTTTCTGAAACCAGTGATCTCTATGAGATCCCTGTTCTTCCACCCAAAGAGCAAGTATTACTTTTTTTCCTCATTAGATTCACTTTCAGTACGAAATTATAACCTCCTCTGATGCCTACCAGTGATTTTCCATAATCGCATCCAAATAGGCAGAGGTTGGGATCCTGCAGGAGAACAGAGCCAGAGCTGCTGAATCTGTCCCCAGAAACTGCGTATCGGAGGACAGCTCCAGAAACAGTGGGAATAAGTACCCAGCTCTAGCTTGCACTTATTGCAAGTGTTAGATGAAGTAAAACGGGATTGAAATGCTCTGTCTGGTGAGCAATAAAAATGTCTAAGAAATTTCCCTGAGAAACACATTTCCTGAGCAAAGAGAGGTATCTAAAAAACAGGCTTCAAAATCAGAGAATGATAGTCAAAATTTCGACCAAGATTGCCACTTGTGTTTATACAAATGAACAAGCTCATCTTTGCTGGAGAACTTTCACAACTTTGTCAAAAACTCAGAAATAGAGGGTCTGTCTATCCCTTTGCCCACAACTATGGTAATAAGGGTGTCAGTGGCCTCTGAGGGTTGAAAGGCGGGAATGTGACTTTTCACAAAATGACAGAGCTGCATCTAAGCAAAGAAGTCCTTAGGGGGAGCAGATATTGGCGTTGCAAATCCTGGAAACTACACACTTTACCTGATTGTGGTAAGAAATGTTGATGGATGAAGACCAAGCCTTTATCTTTCCATCTATGAAGTACTGAGTTTCCCATCCCAGGTGACAAACGTACATTATCAGTCATTTTTAACAGAGGCGAAAGCTTATAAGGGTGCCCCGCCCACTTCCATAGGTAGATCCAGGCAGCTCTGGAAGATGTAAAAAGAATGTGCTGCTGTAATTAACGATCTAAATGAAGTAAGGGATTTAATGAAACGACTTGAGGTACTCTGAAGGAGTATAGTGAGAAGACCCCACAGTCAATCCCCCATATAGCGTAAAAGACATAAAAGATTGTATAATCCCCAGTTAGGACATCCCAAGCCCCCTCCTGTCAGAGGTCTCATAAGAGTTTCCATGGATATTCTTGCCTCCTTTCTTTCCACAAAAACGTTCTTATTAGTCGTTCCACCTTTTTGCAGTTCCAACTGGAGCCATCTGAAGGATGCATAACCATTTTGGGAGGATTATCATTTTCATAAGCTGTATCTTGCCTATCAAGAATAGTGGGAGATTCTGCCAAAGTTTTAGTGACCACTGCATATTATGAAAAAGGGGTGAAATATTCACTGTATAGAAGGCATCTAGATTCACAGGGATCTTAATGCCCAGATACCGCAGAGAATCAGTCACCCATTTAAGAGGAAAGGAGTCCTTTCAAATTGAGCGAACATTACTGCTCACGTCGCTGGCCTCAGATTTATCATGGCTGATTTTTAACCCAGCAAATATTCCAAACTGGGGCCTGGATTTATCAAAATGTGATAGGAAAAGGAGTGTGTTTTATGGTAATAGGCAGTTTATTGCTAATACCTATGCGAAATGCTAAGAAAGTGCAAATTGTGATAACTGCCAGCATTGTTGTATTTTTAACATACAACCACTGGGGGAGCCAGCCTAGCTATCAAGGCCATCCTACAACCACTGGGGGTGGGGGTGGGGGAGGGAGAGAGAGACAGGCCGTAATTCTCTTATACTAGATAGGTATTTATATCTCTACAGGAGGCCCACCTAGTAACTCGAGGTGAGATTTAGGTATTAGTGTAGGAGTTAGGGGCCACTTTGACTTTCAGTGTGAGACGTAAAAACAGAACAGGGCTCTCTTGTGAAGATTTGATGACCTTCGGAGTGAGGAAACTCATCCAAAGATCAGATTTGTGCAATGTTCTCTCAACCTAGCTTGATGTTACCCAGGTAGAGAGTCTTTTTAATGTTTTTTAAATTTCCATTTATCCTTGATAATGTTCAGTATGGTGCCTATTAGAGCGCCCTTTCATTTGACTCAGGATATCTAACTCAGTTTTCTAATCTAACAGTAAAGACTGGTACTGTGGACACTATTGACTAACCATGTTTTAAATGATAATAGTTTTGAAAAAGAGATGTTCATGTGAGTTCATTAGTGCTGAGTTCCAGGTAGACACAGTCTGAGAATCACCACAATAATCACAGATTACTTGCTGACAGAATCACAGATCGTAATCTGCACATCACTAATTTCAGATCACTCTGTGTCAAATCATAGCTAAGGAGACTGCATCCCACTCATAGTCAAGATCATTAATGCGGGAGAGTCTTCCATGCCACTATGACTAAGAAACACATTTGGGGGGGGTCTTTCTTTTCTCATGACATGATTGTTTCATCCTTGAAGACCTGCTGAAGTGCTTCCTTAAAGGACCTAGTGGTTCTTTGCCTGCTGCGGTTCCCAAGATAAAAGTAAAGAACTGGGTTAATACAACTGCTGATTATAGACAGTAGAAAGATGCATATGACGATATCTTGGAAGTATTTCTGATAATAGTATTCTATGAACAGGAGGACCCTGAAAGGTAAGGAAAAGGTGAGAAACAAAGCCACCGTAACCACAATGATGACGTAGAGCTTTGATGGCTGGCGTCTCCTTGAGCTCTTCTGGACTTTGATAAGAAGCATCAGGCTGGATGTGACCATGATGGGAGTAAAGACCAGGAAAGTTAGGATGCATAAGAAGATGGACACAGCCAAGCAATGATTAGTTTCCATAGTTGGGTTCCAAGAGAAAAAGAAATCAGAACAAAGAAAATATTCTATTGCAGTCACCAAGGATGCGAGAGCCCAGAGGATGGCGCACAAGATGGTCGACTGATGTTTTGGGCGCTGGCAGTGATACCAGATTGGATAGAGTATGGAAAAGCACCTCTCAGTGCTTATAGCTGTTAGGAGATACTGGTTGGTGTTGTAGCCAAAAAGATACAGGATGTTAAGGATCTTGTAAATAGTGTGGGGTACATCTAAAAAGTAAATCCACATACTCACTGAGTAAAGTATTAATAATAATGAGCTGCCAAGGAGGAAAAGGAAGTCAGACATCGCCAGGTTCAGAATATAGACAGTAAATTTGTTCCTCTTGATCTTGAAGCCAAGGAACCAGAGGACTATTCCATTTCCAACCAAACCAAAGAAGGAGAGAAATGAAGAAACAAGGCTGATATACTCTTCCCATGAAATAAAATTGTATGTCGAATCTAATAATCTCCAATCCTCTACTGTCCCAGCTCCTGGTTCTGTCACCGGTGATGGGTCTGCGGTGCTCAGTCTGATCATCGTGAGACCTCAGGGCTGTGAGAGAGGATCCTGCTTCCTGCTGAGAGGGATGAGATTGCACAGGGTAAGAATCATGGGTAGACACAGCAGAGGAGCGATGCAGTGACACTGAGAACGAGGGAGAATCTTTATATTTTATCTTTACAGAGTAACACATGGAGTAGAACGATAACAGCATCGTTTCATACAATGGTAATTGTTAAAAAGTTACAGTTTTGCCATGGAAGATTCACGGTGGCGTCTACTGCAAGAAACAAAGCCACCTGGTGAATTTTTTAGCATTCACCACTGTAATTATTTTATAAAACAAGTCCTCATTATTTCAGGCAGGGCCAATCACACAGACACCAACCAACAAAGCAATGGTAACAGGAATAATCTGTTTGGGCTGCCAGGAAGGAATTTATTGCTCCTCCTTCAACGCACAGGGAATTTGGGGACATAAAATGAAGATGTCAGTTTTCAAAGGGATCTCTCACAGGTAACTAAGGACTTAATGGACCTGATTCCCCTGGATAACAACTCCCCCCCCCCCCCCCTCCAATGCAAGTAAATATATCTGCTTAGATTCATTAGATTTGTACATCAACCTGCAGCAAGAAGGGAAGAGGAAACCATTGGGTGTAGATTTCATTTTCAAGGGCTGTTTTGCCCCCAGAAATAGGGAGGTGCAAAGTACATGGCTGCACGGCTTCTCTGGTACATCTCATCTCTGGGGGCAGTTCCCCTTTGGAAGTTCGTTATAAAATGCAAAAGCTCCCACGTACCAAACCCCCAAAGAGAATACAAGTTTAAAGGCCTGGAAATGAGGGAAGTTCAAGGGGTGAATGAGGGGAGCTGGGATCATTCGTTACTGTGGGCATCATGGTGGCATGAACCCACCACCGGGGCAGTGACCATGGGAATTACATCCTCTGCAGGAGAGGTACAGGGAGAATAAAAGGGTGAGGGGTCCACTTGTCCATTTAAAGTTAAATTCAATACTGGTGGTATTAGTGGAGAATCAGACAAGGATTGAAGCTCTGTGGGTAAATGGAGGGTGTTGTGCATCCACAGTATCCAGGTTATGAATGGGTACAATATGCCAAGTGACATGTTCTCTTTCTTTACTGTGCTTCATGGTCAACATTAATCCTTTCTGTTGTGTATGTGGCCGACCCTTAGTCCCTTACCTTCAGGACTAATAACAGCATTGGGATTTTCCATTCTCTTTCAGTCTCTCCACTGAGCTAACTATGATTGGTTATCTCAGGGGCAAAAGGTGGTGCTAGATGTGGAGAGTGTGTGGTCATTTTTAAGTTAGGTTGTGAGGAGCTATTTCTACTTTCTCCCTGCTGGGTTGGGCCCACTAACTCAGCTTGGTCTTTTTCTTGCATTTAGAGGAGACTCCCCATCAGTTCACTATCTGAGAGGGTCTGCCTCCCCTTTTGATGAGAGAAAGTTTTTTTGTAGATGTTGGTCAGGTTTTTGATAAGTTTTTTTCCTTATTCTGGGGGACACCCTGTGCTTTGGAGAGGGGCTACCCCTCTAATCTTGAGAGCAAGGGCTGAAGCTCCCTAGAGGAAGCAAGACCAGTGACAGCCTGCCCAGCATGAAATATTTTGGATAGAGATGTTTGGAGTTTCCCCTTTTGGTTAGTGTGGAGCTTTCTTCCCACCCCTCTGCCCACTTGGAAGGAGACAGAGGGCTGTAAGCAGAACTGGAAGATCAGGCTTCTCTCCTAGAGAGCTCATCTGAGGTTGCACCATCAAGCCTTGGGAGACTCCCAACTGCATCTCCACCCCAAAGGGATCAGGACCCAGGCTGTGGGCATCAGACAGAACTTTGGACTCAGGTGGGATCTTTTCGTGGCGTGGGGCTCCCCCTTAGGATTCCCCATCTGACTGGGCTGTTTGCACAGATGAGGAGATAGTGGCAAGCTCCCGCCCAGGAGCTAGTGAGAAGGACACAAGCGCCCCAGCAGAGAGATAATGTTAATAGTTCAGATGCAAAGTTTAATTTGTGGAAAGTTTGTGGAACAGTGGCTTTTTGGAAATAATCAATAAACTTAAGTTGAACACCCAGTCTGAGTCCAGCCTGTTTGTCCCTGAAGGTGTAGTGTTCACCTGGTGCTCAGCGCCCCCTAGTGGGCTGCTGCCATGGTAACAGCTCTGTGGTATAAGATGCAGCGCCCCCTGTAGTCCAGGCAGATTTTTAGCTTCATTTTGAAGATGGGCAGGGTAAGGTTTGCGGAGAGTCAATACATATCAGGATTTTCATTTTGGGTATGCTTTAACGTGTGGACTTTACACATGCTTCAAAGCAGACACAACTTATATGATAGAAAAGTACCTCCACCGGCCCAAATATTTTAAAGAGAAACTCTGCAGGGAATTTCCCCTTGAAAAATGGCCTGAAGTCCCCCAGGTCCTCTATGAAAATTCATGTCGGTCATCTTGAAGACCATACCTGTTTGGACCCCAAGGACCAGAACTGACCACCACCCATATTCCAGATCCAATCTAGTCTAAATGTTTGAATAAGTGCATTAAAAAGAGATTTTACATGCAAGAGTAAGAGAGGTGAAGAGAGAGGAACAGAGGTACAGAAGAGAGAGAAAAGCTGTAGGAGGAAAACCAAGGAAGAGACATTTGGAGAAAAAAGAATTTTGTAAGAGAGAGTGAGCAGAAAATCTCACTGCAGTGAAAGAAATCTAATGAAAAGGCACAATAAAATCTGACCAGTGGTGAGAGGGAAGAGACTCACTTTCTCTGCAGCTGTCACTGGCAGGTCCTCCTTTTCGTGTTTCACCGTTACTCCTTCCCGGTGCAGCCCCCTCAGTCCCCGGCAGTTTTTGTGTCCCCCTCTCGCCTCCAGAGATGTGAGTGAGGAGTAGCGAGAATGCATGTGTCTGTATAGATAATAATGATCTCTTCATTGTCACATGCTTCCTAACGATAAAATGTCCATCAGCGCTAACCACCAACTGATTCTGTATGAGGTTTATCTGTATGTCACCCACCAAACGTTTTATACTTGCCAATATAATGGAATGCTGGAAAGAATTACGTAAAAGAGATACATGTCTGTCTGTCTGTAGGCACAATAACTCTCCAGATACGTAGGGAAAGCGTGCAGAGGCATGGCTTCATGAATACCATGAGAGATTGGTAGAAGGGTGTGTGTGTGGCGGGGGGGGGGGGGGGGGGGGAGTGTATTTGGGGAGTGGGAAGTGTGGATGGTGTGGGGTGAGTGCGTAGAGATGAATGGGTTTGTGTGCAGAGGGATCTCTGTGTGTGACATGGATGGGTGACTATGAGTGGTTGAGGTGGGCATGTGTGTGGGTGGTACAGGGCTGTATTTAGGGTGGGTTTTGAGGGGCGTTCTGTGGGGCATGTGCATTTGGGGGGGGGGGGAGAAAGAGTGTGTGTTTTTGGCTTCATAGGGGGTTGTGTGGGTGGGAACGCTTGACCAGTTAGATTTAGGTGTGTTTTCCTAGACAGTTAGGTTCAGCTGGCAATTTGCTTATAGATAGCTATGGGTTTTTGAATATTTTCCTCAAGGCACATATGCTCCATGGTGAGACCGCACCTTGAATATTGTGTACAATTCTGGTCACCGCATCTCAAAAAAGATATAATTGCGATGGAGAAGGTACAGAGAAGGGCTACCAAAATGATAAGGGGAATGGAACAACTCCCCTAAGAGGAAAGACTAAAGAGGTTAGGACTTTTCAGCTTGGAGAAGAGACGGCTGAGGGGGGATATGATAGAGGTGTTTAAAATCATGAGAGGTCTAGAACGGGTAGATGTGAATCGGTTATTTACTCTTTCGGATAGTAGAAGGACTAGGGGACACTCCATGAAGTTAGCATGGGGCACATTTAAAACTAATCGGAGAAAGTTCTTTTTCACTCAACGCACAATTAGACTCTGGAATTTGTTGCCAGGGGATGTGGTTCGTGCAGTTAGTGTAGCTGTGTTTAAAAAAGGATTGGATAAGTTCTTGGAGGAGAAGTCCATTACTTGCTATTAATTAAGTTGACTTAGAAAATAGCCACTGCTATTACTAGCAACTGTAACATGGGATAGACTTAGTTTTTGGGTACTTGCCAGGTTCTTATGGCCTGGATTGGCCACTGTTGGAAACAGGATGCTGGGCTTGATGGACCCTTGGTCTGACCCAGTATGGCATATTCTTATGTTCTTATGCAAGAAACACAGAAGCAGTAAAACAAGAGTTTAGCAAGCTTACTCGGTGGCATAGCCACTTTTCATTCAGGCCCACACTATTTTGTTTTGCCTATTCATATGCAGCGTAAAATCTTCCTGTGCCGCAGAGCTAATAGCAAGCAACCAGCACTCCCATTCAGCAGGATCCTTGTGACAGCAACAGCCAGGGGCAGAAGCAGAAGAAGACCGGTCGCAGCGACAGGAAATATTCAGTGCCAGGAACCGGAGGGACTTTGAGCAAAGGCGGAAGATGGACACGGCGCAGGCCTACTGCAGGCTGTGGCTTAAACTCTGTGCTCAAAGTAAGTCCAGGCCACACTCAGCCTCCAGCACTGGCTTATGGGCCCAAGAAAGGTCATGCAAAAAGGCGTGGAAAACTAATGTTAAAACTGCTTCTACCGGCAGGAAACATTTTAACATTCCCTTATCTTACATAACCGTGCATTAGTACCACACACACAAGATCTTCCCGCCCTTTTTACACTCGTTTAGCTCCTAGAGGTCTCAATAATGAAATGGAGTGGCATTATTTCATCTAAACGTCATTGCAGTCCTGGGTCTGTGATTGGTTCAAATCCTTCTGCGTTGGTTTGCTCCCATCGGCCCGCAGTTTCACGCCAGTACCTGCCGGATCTGTCATTACTGCCCTCTCTCCTTTTGAGTCAGAAGTGTACTTGAAGTTAAGCCGTGTGTTTCGGCGAAATACTTACGTTATGCCCTGTTCTTTTGCAGTCCGGTTTTCAAATTTAACATGTTTATTTTTTTTCTGTGTTTTATTTTTAGCTGAAAAATTGACATGGCTGTAGTCCCTCCCGACGCTGCCTTTTGGCGAAACACGGGGGGGGGGGTCCGTGTCGGGGGACCCGGTTGACAACTTCTGTATAAATATGATGAGCATTGGAGTTGCCGTGGTTAACTTATATAAAAAATAAATACTTTAAGAAGATTCTCTTCAACTTATGCGGATATCTGGACTGTAATTTATTTGTTTGCATCTCCTTTTTTGTGTGAATATTTGGTTTTGGGGGTGCTCTTTTCTCCCGTGTACTGTTTTGTACTGCTTTATGAATGGCATGAAAAATTTCAACAAAAGTTTTTCTTTTCAGTTAGATTTCAAAGGACACGTAAGGTTGTTGCATTTTTATGTCATTTATAGAGAAATGCGCACTCCTACTGGTTTTTACCACTTTCTTGTTTGTGTGTTTCTTGACTTCTTTTTAAATATTAGTTTTCCATGCCTTTTCTGACTCCCGCCCCCGGCTCTAATGTTTTCCACGTTCCGAGCCCAGTCCGTCCTTCCCTGCTAAGAACTGTTCTCATACGCCGGGTGAGTTTGAGCCGAGTTAGAAATGCAGCGGTATCGGCCCTCTATTTTGGCACGAGCCAGACCCGCGCGCAATCCGATCCAAGCCTCTGATTCAGGGATTTACATTTTCAGGACCACCCCCTACTTATTGAGGAAATTTGGTTTTAGAGAAGAACATTGTACCCCTTGCTAATTAGGACCATGAACCTAATTTTTTTTCATAGCTCTTTATTTAATATTTTTTTTGGCATACAGTAAATTGAAATAAAAAGAATAAACATAACAGTCAGTGGAGCACAGTCGACTTACATAGGCATCAGATCAAGTGTTATTATTTCACAACATTGACCAGAAAGAAAAATGTACCTTCCAGGACAATGAATCAGGATATCCCCCCTTCGACAGGCATTGGCTGAGGAAGACCGTAGTGTTGGTGATACATGCCCCAAATATTTGTATACTTAAAAGATTGCCCCTTTTAAAATCGTATCGAAGTTTCTCAATACCAGCCACGCCTCGAACATGCACTCTCCGATAATCCATGTTTGGACTCATATTTCAAGCAGCAACGGAGCCATTAATTACAAGTATTTGTGAGGTATTAATGAACCAGTCTACCTCCTCAGGAGACCCAACAATGGCAGGACATGCACAGGGATTCCTAAGATGTCTGCTATCTCCTGTGAAACCTGCACCCAGAACTGACTCCCACCCGGGCAGAACCCCCCCCCCCCCCCCCCCCCCCCCCCCCCCCCCCCCCCCCCCCCGACGTATTCCCTGGATATCTTGACATTGCTGGATCATCTTAGCCAAGGGCTCTATGGCCAAAGCTTTTAATAGAATTGCTACATTAAGTTATGGGGCCACAAATATGCATTTTTCACATTAACACACAGGGGCCAATGCAATAAAGCATGCCTAACCTAGTGTTTTGGATGCACTAGACTAGCACCCAAATGCAATAAGGAGATTAGCGCATCCAAGGTGCATGCCCAAACAAATGCATAGCCGATAGCGCTCAGCAGATTTATTTATTTAATTTATTTATGTGTTTTATATACCCTCATTCCATGTGAAAATCACTAGTTCATAACGGTGTATACAAGCGAGAGACAGAGAGATGATATCAATTGCAGGCCCAACACTATGGAACTCAATACCAGAGAATCTTCGAGTAATAACTGACACTAAGAAATTTAAGAAAGAACTGAAAACTTGGTTATTCGATAATGCCTACTCTCTAAATGATATAACCAATTTCCCCTCACTCTGATTCCTGACTATTTCCTGCACTCTACCCCTTTCTCTCATTCCCCCCCAATAACGATTAGAAATGCATCCTATATGTCCGTCTCTGAAGTACACCCTTAGATTTGGAATGTATGTAATCTGCCTTAGCAACTCGCCCTTTGTCTGTGAGTGTTAAATCTGTAAACCGTTGTGATCTAGTGATTCTCACATGACAGTATATAAAACACTCAAATAAATAAAATAAATCAATGAGGCTATTAGCTATTATCTCTCAATGCAAAAAATCGCTGGGCACCCAACGCACACTTTTTAATGCAGCAAAATTAACTCTAGGCCCAGAGGTGGCATTAAATCAATCCGCAAGTCAAGGGCTCATCAGAAATTAAAAAAATAGTCCTCTGTGATTCCTCGTAGTTAGTATTGTTCTAAAATTTACTGCTTGCGTGTTTAAAAATAAAGCTATATGGGCTTGATTTAAAAAAAAAAAAAAAAAAAAAAAAAAAAAATTCTGGACACCCAATGTACACGCATAATATAAACGCACAATCGCTAGGGGTGTCCAGCAACCTCAGCAGAATTGGCCAGAAGTGGGATAAAAACGTAAGCTCGAATTGAGTGCCTGTTGAAATCGTGGGAGCCCGATGCATTTGAGTGCTTAGGGATGCACAATTCTTCACTATTGCCGTCATTTTTAATGCAGTCCCTCATTTACATACTGCATCGGGTGCCCAGGGGATGTGGCTGTGCGCCCGATTTAATGCACGTCTTATTGCATTGACCCGACAGTGGGTAGACCTGCTTGCTATATCTGGGCAGGAGCCAAACATTGCACTATCGGATTCTATTGACTTCTAGATTCGGTCACCGCCATCTCAGAGTCATCAACAGTCTCCTCTGTGTGCTCTGGATCTATCTCACAATCAAAGACCCTCTTCAGCACCACTTTGAGTGGCTCTCCGAACCTCTTCTTTGCCCTGCTCCCCACAAAGAAATACACAAGGGGGTTGGCACTGCTGTTTATGCTGGACAGGAGAAGAGCAATGGGGTAAAGGCTCGGAAAAACAATGGAATGATATAAATGGCATGCGAGGTACAGGAGCCGCAAGGGCATGGCACAGAGAAAAAACATAATGACCGTGGACAAGATAGTGACATAGAGCTTGGAGGAAGGAGATGTCCAGGAAGATCTGTGTATCTTAATGGCCAGAGTCACACTGGAAATAACCATGAGTGGAGTGAAAATCAGGAAGGTCAGGAAACAGATAAAGATGCTGACTCCCAAGCACTGTGCATTGTCTCCAGGTCCACGAAAGCAGATGAGATATTCCAAACCGGTCACCAAGAAGGAGAGCACCCACAAGAGGAAGCACACTATGCCAGACTGATGTTTTGGTCGCCGGCATCGATACCACATTGGTAAAAGGACTGACAAACACCTCTCCACACTGATGGCAGTCAGCAGGTAGAGCCCAGTGCTGTACCCAAAGAGCAAAGCAAATTTTACCACTTTCATGGTGCAGTATGCTATAATACTGGCCTTATCTATCAAAGCATAACAAAAAGCCAGAATGAACATGCAAAGGAGCAGAGCAGCATCTGCCACAGTCAGGTTCAGGATGTATACAATGAAGGGGTTTCTCTTAAGCTGGAAGCAGAGGATCCAAAAGACCATCACATTCACCATGAATCCTATTGAGCAGAAAACCGGAACTAACCAACACATATGATCAATATCCGCAGCAAAGCCATTTGAGCGTGTTGAGTTATAGCCTGTGGGTTCCTCAGTGGGGTGAGAACTCACGTTCTGTGTCATCTTGAGCTGATCTTAGGCTTGAGTCGTGGCCTGAAACGATGAACAAAGACATTTTGTAGGTCACAAATATGTTAGTTTTGGAGAAACTGTCTGTTCAAATGAGATTCGATATTCTTACACATTGAAAAGCACGGGTCCCAGTACAGATCCCTGAGGCACTCCACTGCCCACCCCCCTCCACTGAGAAAATTGCCCATTTAATCCTACTCTCTGTTTCCTGTCTTTTAGCCAGTTTGCAATCCACGAAAGGACATCGCCACCTATCCCATGACTTTTTACTTTTCCTAGAAGCCTCTCATGAGGAACTTTGTCAAACGCCTTCTGAAAATCCAAGTATACTACATCTACCGGTTCACCTTTATCCACATGTTTATTAACTCCTTCAAAAAAGTGAAGCAGATTTGTGAGGCAAGACTTGCCCTGGGTAAAGCCATGCTGATTTTGTTCCATTAAACCAGGTCTTTCTATATGTTCTGTGGTTTTGATGTTTAGAACACTTTCCACTATTTTTCCTGGCACTGAAGTCAGGCTAACCGGTCTGTAGTTTCCCGAATCGCCCCTGGAGCCCTTTTTAAAATTTAAGGTTACATTAGCCACCCTCTAGACTTCAGGTACAATGAGTGCAGAGAAGGTGAGAGAGGAGTCCAAGATGACCCCCCCCCCCCCCCCCCAAGGCTGGATCTTTTCCTAGCGCAACCCATATTTTACCACTGTCTTCACAATCACCTCTCCCTATCCCACTCTCTTCCCCGGCTTCCCTCTGTAGAAAATGCATCATGAAAGTGCGTCAAATTGTTTTTTTGGTCCTGCAGTGCTTGCCTGGGTTGAAGGTGTTTTCTGACTTCACTTACCTACTTGTCCTACGCCAGCTGTACCTACAGTGTATGAGGATCTCGTATATTGGGAGTTCTGACATGGTTTCCTTAAAGCTACTGACTCACAGGGTTAAGACAAGGAACAATGTGTTTAGCAGAATTGAATAAGATAAAGATTTGGACAGCCAGGCACTGTAATTAGCGACTTAGCCAACTGTATCCAAATTCTCCAAGCCCTTGCACTGGAGAAGAACATTGCCTGTGGTCAGTCACTGATTTTCCTCTGGCTTTCTGTCCACCATCTCTTTCATTCCATCTGCTTTACGCCTTCACCATCATCTCCCCATCTCACTTCTCTTTCATCTGTCTCTCTCCCTTCTCCACTTCTCTTTTCTCCAGAAATCAATTCATTTGCTTAGTTACAAAACCTCAACATGAGCATAGCTTGCCCAAGCAGGCTTTTTAAAATATTAAATTGCAAAGGGAAAAGCATTCGCATAGGCTAAGATTTGCAGCAGCCTCGCATGCAATTGTTACTGGGTTACAGCATCGAGCCTATATACAAATAACAGGCGTGCAGAGATACACGCACACGCCCTCCTCAGTTCCCTGAGACTCTCTGGCACGGAATCCATTTTAGATCACATTTTTAGATTCTGGGCTGCGGATTTCATCCACCTCCAAAAAAGGGAAAAGCTTGGTCAGGGCCTGATCGTTTTCTAAGCCCCCTGTCCTGATGCCAGACACGGGAAGTTGTTTGATCTGAGAAGGAGATGACTGGGAGGGCAGCTGAGGCCAGAGCTAAAGGGAAGTAAACTCCACCGCCAGCTGAGAATGATGCACATCCTGAGAGTGAAGCTGGAACTGAAGGAAAAATACAAGCACAGAAGCCTGGGACTGGGAATAGTTTGATTTAAATATTTCTGAAACTAAACATCTTTTTCTTCCTCTTTTCCCTTCACTTCCTCTCTGCCATGGCCTTCTCCCTATTCCTCCATTCTCTCTCTGTGTCTTTCCTTTTTGTGATCTTCTTTCTCTCCCCACTCTCTCTCTCATGGTATTTTTCCTCTCGCTCATCATCTCCCTCCCAGGGTCCAGAAGGGTTACCACTCCATGTCAGTAAGGATTTTACTCTCTTTCCACGTATGGACTTGTAGTTCCAATTTCTTGAGTCCCTGCAGACATTAGCTGGAAAACCAGGACTAGCTGACTTCTCCCTGCAGCCATGGAGCGATCTGGTAACTCTAATGTCTAGTGTGTCAGGCATCGCTCTCTCTTTCATACTTACATGTGCATGCTGACAGCCAAACTTTGATATTTACCTGCAGGAACCTGTAGGCAATCAAAAATAGTTTGTTTTTTTTTTTTAATGTAAATGGCACTGCCACATGTAGCCATGCTTTGTCTATAGGAGCCTCTCACTGATGAAGGGCACTGTGTACACACATTTATCTTCTCTTGTCGTTCACTCTCTCTATATATCTTTATTCTCCAGTGAACATGTCATGTAGCTATAGGGTCACCCTCATTCACACTCTCTAACACCAACAGAAACAAATAAAGATGATTTAAAAATGTAGCTTACCCTTTCTCCTGCTTTAATGGACTTCCAAGCATTATTCTCAGTCTCTTAAAAAAAGAGTTCATTCTAGACCTTCCTTCTGCTCCCACTCACCTTTCTCCTGTCTTGCCTCATCCATCCTAGACTCTCCCATCCTTCTCCTTACCTGGCCTCACCCATCTTCCTCCTGACCTCACCTTGCACAACCTCTTCTTAGCCTCAACGCACACTGTATTCTCTTCTTTTTCAGTCCTGCGAGGAGCACTGCATCCCTAAGTCTCATTTGAGAGTTTTAAGAGGACGTAAGAGTCACAGAAGATATTATTTATTTATTTATTTAAAAGCTTTTATATACCGATGTTCATGTACTGGTACATATCACGTCGGTTTACATAGAACCAAAGTTGGAAATTACATCGAACAATCGAACATTATATCAAACAAGAGGGTACAAATAACAGGTCTAACATCATGAGAAATTACAGCTAATGCTGAGAACTTATAGAGCTGAAGACGATTTCGGATTAAAATTAACAATATTATTACAAATAATAAATAAATAAACAACAATCAACAAAGTCGGAATTACAATCGACTTAAAAAAACGTGAAGATTGAAGTAAGAGGAGCCAGACAGGAGAATTAAGGGCTACGGCGTCGTAGTTCTAACGTGATAGGGTATGAGACCCTAGGGAGAGACCTTTAAGAGAAGGCTTTTGTAAAAAGCCAAGTTTTTCGCTTCTTTCTGAACGTTCGACTACAAGTTTCTAGACGAAGGTCCGTGGGGAGGGCGTTCCATAGAGTAGGGCTAGCAGTTGAGAAAGCTCGTTTCTTAAGAAGTGACTTGGCTGGAGGTACATATAAAGTGCCTAAGTAGCTGGATCTGATAGGACTTAGTGAAGCGTGGGGACGAAGTGGGTCGTTTAGATCTAACGAAGTTTGGGAATGAATGGTCTTGTGGGTTATGGTTAGTACTTTAAAAATGATTCTATATTTAATAGGGAGCCAGTGAAGGTTTTTTAAAATAGGTGTGATGTGTTCACCTCTTCTAGAGTTGGTTAGAATCCTGGCAGCTGAGTTCTGCAGCATTTGTAGTGGTTTGGTTGTGACAGCTGGTAGGCCAATTAGCAGAGAGTTGCAGTAATCGATTTTTGAGAACAGAATTGTTTGGAGGACTGTTCTAAAGTCCTGAAAATGAAGGAGAGGTTTCAGCTTTTTCAATACGTGTAGTTTGTGAAAGCATTCTTTAGTTGTGTTTTTAACCTCTTCCTTGTTGCTTCCTTACCTTCTGCTCAAAAAACGAACACCCCAAGCCTGCTTTGTTCTGATTGATGCTTTGCACAGTGAGTTCATTCCTAAGGCTCAGTGCAAGGTAACTGCAACTTGTACGACTGACGCTTAAAACCAGGCGTCTTTGGATCATTCTCAATGAGCAATGGAAAACCCTTTATGAAGAGCTGGGGCAGCAAAGAATATTTCCTCTCTAACATCAAGCTAAAACAGTATAAAAATGTTAAACCTCAGAGGCAAATTTTAAAAGCCCTGGCAGATACGCGCACAAGTCGGGCCGGAGCGCTGAGCGGATTTTAAAAGCTGCCCTGATTATCTCCCGCTGTGCGTTCAAAAAATGTTTCCAAAAAACAAATTCTGATCCATGTAAATTGTTTTCCCGGCTGGTGTATCCAGCCAGGTTTGTGGTTTGTTGAAATTTGAGCTATGGTAGGTGTTGGCTCCAGCATAATTTATGGTTTGCATACAGAGATCATGAAGGGGAAGTCTAGTCAGTTAATAAAAGGAATGAGGATTATGTTTATCCTCTGTCACCATAAAGATCCACTTCACCATCTGCATGACCAAACTAAGAACCCACAAAAATTAATTTGGAAGGGACAAGCAATGCATAGCAGGAAAGTCCCATTCCATCATTTTATGTACGTGGTTGGTGGGGCAACATAAAATTAGCCCTCAGAATGTTGGCAAGGTAACAGTCTAAACAAAGGAGTAGGATATTGGCAGAAATTGTAGAAAGTGTGTGTTATTTTTTGCACCATGGAAACAGAACTCCCAAAAAGAAGAATGAAGTCAAGATGTCAAATGGAAGATGGAGGGTATTGAACATTTTGTGCCAGAAGAGGATTTTAAAGCCTTCTGAATTTGCGCAAAACCAAAGTCACATGAGAAGAAGTGAAGGAGGAGCTTCTGATTTGCGTAGTGGAGGACATCACCAGGGTACAGCATCTTGTGGGTATTGCTGTCCATTCCCATTGATGAGTCAACAGCATGAGGAGCATGAGGATCAGATCGTCATAAAAGAAGGACTGACACCATAAAACCTTTGGTCTGTGTTGTCAATTCAGGTTTACCTCCACCTCAAGATTTTTGTGAAGATGCATCCTCAGGACAAACCTGCTGCAGACTAATTGGGACAATGTTACACCAGCAGTAATCAGGAACTTTAATCTCCATGGAGTAAGACAGAATTCCAACAGTGCTTCCCTTTCCCAGTGTGGAAGAGTGTTTGTACATTTGAATTTACGGTTAATCGTGTATAAACAAAAGAGGAGGTGTTTTTCAGGTTTCATGCAGTTTCTGGCCTGGAAGCTGCAGAAGAGTGAAGAGGAAGAAGCCAAATCACAAGGGATCTTTATTTAAGCTTGACTTGGTGGTCTGGAGGACCAGAACCATATCTGGGTGGGGAAGAATGTAGGAAGACCCCCCCCCCCCCCAATTTATGGTGTACTCTTTTGAGCGTGGTTCATATACCAGAGTCTCCGGGAGGGGGGTACCCCCTTATAATATGTTAATCATGTTGAAAGAAATGTTTTATTTATTTATTTATTTAGCACTTTTATATACCGATTTTCCAGTAACAGAATTACCAATCAAGTTGGTTTACATTCAAAACAATAACCATGACAAGGAGTTGTCTTACAAGAAACAGGATGATTCGAACTTGGATACAATTTTATAATTGTTATGGTAATACTTGTAAACGACCACTGGATGGCATTTTGTATATTGTGGATTGTATTAAATGTGATGATGTGAAGATCTGAGAGAATGGTAATTGCCTCCTTAAATATTTTGGCTCTGTGATTGGCTTCTGAAGGGTATAAAGTATAAAAGTGTGGGGTTTTGACAGGGTTCTGCCCTTTTCTTCCTCTGCCCTTTCAAGTTTAGGGTGGGATATAGTTCCCTCTAGAAAATGTGATCATCTGGAGTATCCAGCCACCGGGCTGGGAAGCCCTGGGACCCTCCAAGAAGAGTTGGACCCTGTATGGCTCTTCCATTCATGGGGAGAGGCCCAAGGCAATGAAAGATTTTCTCCTCATCCAGAGGAGTCTACTGGAGAGAAGCAATAGTGGCCATGGATTGATATGGAGTGGCTTTCTTCTCCCCTCTTGGAGAACTGACCAAGAGTTGAGGAGAAAAGGTTCAGAGATGAGGGTGAGTCCTCTGGAGGAGTGCTTCAAAGAATCCATGTGGTGCAGCTGTCCAGGGAACCTGAACTGAGGGAATGGATATAGAAGTATGAAGGCGGTTCAGAATCATAAGTAGGAGAGAGTAAATTAGGTTTTCAGGAATGTATTGGTTGTCATTGCATGAGAATTTTGATATGGGTATGTTATAAACTGATCCCTACCTCTAACCAGGGATGTAAGGGAAAAATGTTCAAGTTAAAGTAGCGCGGGAGTTTATATTGACCCATACAGTCAGTACTGGTTATTGTAAGGATGTGCTTGATGGAGGTAGAGGGATGTACTATCTGGGTCCCAATAAGTCTGTTAACTCTAAATGGAGCTGACTGTTGTATGACCATGAATCTCTAACTAGTTCAGTAACTAAGATGTAAAACCAAATTCTCATCCGTGTATGATCTCCCCGCTATGTTTAGACATTATAATTAAGCCGCTGTTTCTTTTGTTTCATTGCCTTTTCTAGTTCTCTTCAGTTACACTGTCCTATACCTCTGACTAGCCTAGCCTCCAAGTTAACTACCCTTGTTATATGTAACTTCCGCTTCTAGTGAATTGTTCTTGTTTAAGTTATACCCTTTGTTACATGTAAACCGATCTGATATGAAATTTTTTCATGAAGGTCGGTATAGAAAAGTGTTAAATAAATAAATAAATAAAGTGTTTTCCTGGCTGCTGTATCCAGAGAATAAGTTTGTGGTTTGTTGAAAGTTGAGCTTGAGGTTGGCTCCAGTATAATTTATTATGAGTACAGAGATCATGAAGGGGCGAGGGGACTCGTTTCTTTCCAATCACTTCATAGAAGGAATGAGGAGTACGTTTATCCTCTGTCATCATAAAGGTCCACGTTACCGTCTGCACGACAAGCTGAAAACCCACATTCATAAATTTAGAAGGGACAACCACTGCATAACAGGGAGGTCCCATTCCAACATTTTATGTAACCTGTTGGGGGTTTGTTTGTTTGTTTATTTATTTAGCACTTTTATATACCGATATTCAAGTAACATGAGACTGTCGCCATTGTGTGAAAATCTCTCTCATGCATATTCATTATGAATATCCTGAAAACCAGGACTGTTTGTGGCTCTTGAGGATTGGAGTTGATCACCCTTGTCCATGACCCTCTTGCACTTCACCTTGAACTCCCACCAGTTCACTCAGACCTCCCACCCAAAATCTGCAGCCAAAAAAGACAAGTCCGACTTCAATTGCACAAGTCAATTAGCAAATGTAAAAGTGTTTGGAAAAGTTCAGTAATATGTGTGTGTACACTTCCTACAAATTACAACTTGTCCCAGTACTTCTGAACCTCTTCCCAGAATGCCCTATTTCAGGGGTGCTCAAATCAGTCCTATGGGCCCCACCAGCCAGTCGGGTTTTCAGGATATCCCTAATGAACATGCAAGGGATTTATTTGCATGCATGGTAGGAGGGGCCCCTAGCACCAATTTGCGTACCCCTGTCCTATTTATCTCAGTTAACAATTATGCCCAATACTGCAAGTAGACACGAGGCTTATAAAACTGCATATAAGCATGAACATGCTACTTATGTGTATATCTGCTGCTCTTATGTGCGCACCCCCTGCTTAATTCATTGGAAATTCCCGCCACAAATTGCACTCTTTAATCTATCATAACGTCCTCTGAATCTTGTAATTGTAACCCACCTTAGGATGGAAGATGCCATATACATGCAAAATCTTATTATGATACTGACTTCCTTTTTTATCCCAAAGTGCCCTGGAATACTTTCCCCTTGAAATAACTGTGACATTTGTATTCCCTCTCCACTGCATTCTGGGAATCTGTGCAGATTATTTTTGTCTCATCGCATTGTCATCAGAGACTCGTAATCCTGTCTTTTCACCATGAATTTTGAGTTGCATCCTCAATCTGCAATGCATTCTGGGTCTTGTAGTCCTAACTGATACCATGGCATTTGTTTTCTAATACACTTCCCCGTACCGGATGAGATGACAATTTTATACCATAAGACACCTCCCACATCAGTGTGGCCGACCCTTCGGTCTGCCACTAGATAGCCCTAGGTCCCTTACTATCAGGACTAGTCACAGCAGTGGGATTTTCCATTTTTCAGTCATAAGATAACATAAGAACCTGCCATACTGGGTCAGACCAAGGGTCCATCAAGCCCAGCATCCTGTTTCCAACAGTGGCCAATCCAGGCCACAAGAACCTGGCAATTACCCAAACATTAAGCTGGCTGTGATTGGCTATCCCAAGGGCATAAGGTGGCGCTCGAGGTAGAGAGAGGGTGGTCATTTTGAGTTGGCTCTTGACGAGCTCAGAGCTGGTTTTCCTTTCACCCTGCTGAGTTTGGGCCCACCTTGCTGTTTTTCTTGGGTTTAGAGGAGATTTCTCGTCAGCGCACTCCCCGTCTGAGAGGGTCTGCTTCCTTTTTGAAGAGAGAGAGATCTTTGTAGCGTTTGGTCAGCTTTTGGGTTCGTTTTTTCTTGTTCTGGGGAACACCCTGTGCTTTGGAGAGGGGCACCCCCCTCACCCCAGTCCTGAGAGCAGGGGCTGGAGATCTGTGAGCGACTCCTCTGCTCCCTAGAGGAAGTGAAAGCCAGTGACGGCACCACCCAGCGTGAGGCATTTTGAGCTTAGAGACATTTGGATTTTTCCCCTTTTTGTCAGTGTGGAGGTTTTTTCCCCACCCCTCTACACAACTTGGAGGAAGGAGATAAAGAGCTTTTGTCAGGACTGGAACATCAGGCTTCTCTCCCAGAGAAGTCACACAGAGAGGAAGGAGAGAACGGGATTTGTAACATCAAGATCTGGAGACTCCCAACCGCATCTCCACCCCAAAGGGATCAGGACCCAGGCTGTGGGCATCAGACAGAACTTTGGACTCAGGTAGGATCTTTTCGTGGCGTGGGGGGGGGTCCCCCTTAGGATTCCCCATCTGACTGGGCTGTTTGCACAGATGAGGAGATAGTGGCAAGCTCCCGCCCAGGAGCTAGAGAGAAGGACACAAGCGCCCCAGCAGAGAGATAATGTTAATAGTTCAGATGCAAAGTTTCATTTGTGGGACAGTGACTGACTTTTTGGAAATAATCAGTAAACGTAAGCTGAACACCCAGTGTGAGTCCCAGAAGAGAACGCATCTCCAGAGAGACACAAACACATCAGGAGAGACCCTCCATCACCTGGGCCTTGAAGGATTTCCTTCCCCCCAACCAAAAGAGCTCACCCCCTGGGAGGTGCAGGAAGAAGGGGAGGGATGGCCAGAGCAGCCCCGACTCACAAATATCTTTATAACCCTAGGGGAATCAGCAAAACCCCCCCCCCCCCCCCCCGACAAAGGGTTACGGCAGGGTACACAACGGAGAATTCTTAGATGAGATGGAATGGTGCTAGGTTTCATAGATCTGGTTACCCCCTCTTTGCATAAGAAACAAACAACATATGCATAGCTTGAAAACATTGCCATGGTTTGAAAGAAAACACTATTTTAGGAAAGTAACTCCAGAAGTAAACAGTATTTTGTAATGCTGGTCAGGTATCGAGGCTTAAAGATGCAAAAAAATGATTTTGCATATGTTCTCTTTGGCCTACTTCCTTTTCACTTCTTACAGCATCTCCCATCTCTGCCCTGCCCTCAGTGCCTATGTCCTATCCTGCCTTCTACTCCAGTCCTATGGGAACTACTGTATGAGCTCCCCTCCCATTCTCCTCACTTCCCCATCTGGGTTTCCTACCTGACAGAAAGGGGGTGCAATCACACCCCCATGCATGAATCTTATCAATCCCCTTCCTCTTATCACACACAAGTCCAAGCCACACGCGAAGCAATGCAAGCCAAACTCACATACAAAAATCACATTCTGCCCAGAATTCACACCGAAGTTCCAACTCAGACCATAGACCTCAAACTCAAATCCAATTTCAGTTTCAAATTGAAATGAAGACAAATTAGATGCTGACAGCCATGGTCTCTCTCTCTGATAACATTGCCCATGTTTCCATGCATTGGCACCAACTCCCTGGATACTGGCACCCCAGTATCACATGTGCCTCCCAATTGCTCCTCTGCTCTCCGTTCAGCTGCCACAGGTCCAGGAGACTGAGGAGGTGGCCTGACAGCCATAAGGGATGCAAAGCAAACGGGCGTGCACTAATGAGAAGTGAATGGGAAGAGAATGGACAGTAGAGGGGAATGGACAGTAACTGTACCTGTTCCTGGAAGCCGCTCCTTCACAGTCTAGAGACTATTGGATCAGGAAGCTGAGAGGCACCACCCCAGGAGATTCCACACGAGCGTTAAAAGACGTTACGGACCGAATATTCTGGGTCAGGTGGATCTTCTGCCTGGGTCACGGTTTCTTAGCACTGGACGGTTTGCTTGAGAAGGTGGAAAAAGGTAGCACGGATTCAGGCAGCTCAGATGGAAACGCAGTGCGCAGTGCACATTCGGGGAGAAGCCTCCACCCTGACTGCTTCCTCTACCTGGCAGTGTATGATAGAAAGAGGTACCCTGGCTTCTGCCGCTCTCACACCCACTAGCCGGTTTCTGAATGGATGCCAGCGATGTTATCTGGAGATGAATATGTAACTCCATCCCCGGGTGCTTCTTTTTCAAATCAGCCAGGCAGAGGAGGCTTGAGAGACGGATGTAGGGATACAGCAGGGTTTCCGGAGGGATCCATGAGCGCTGTATGGCAGCCCTAAATAACAGAGAGACAGAAACACCCATACTGTGCGGAGGCCTGGAAATACGAGCAGGCACTTAGAGGCTGAGGTTTTCACATGGGTAAATGCGTGTTACCTATGTAGGGAAGACGCCTGCAGTTAAATCTGAGAGAAAATCAGGAGTCTAATTCTCATTAAAGCTGCTTCTTTTACTGACACCGAAGCAGATACTCAGGCATCCTTGCCCCGAATGTGGTTCAGCTCTTGGTTGGCAAATCCCACTTATTCACTTTCTTCAATCACTTTAAGGTGCAGCATCGGGAAGCACTGGTACGTCACGTGCCTGCAAAGATGGAGCATTACCAACCAAACAGTAACTGAGAGGCAGACGCCTGCTGTAACTGTGCTGGCAGTGCCACTTTTCGGAGGTAATTCTAGTTAGTTATTCGTCATTCCTTTAAAAATGACAGCAGCGGTGTTGCAGTTGGAGTCACTGGGGCTGTTTTTGGCCCGATTGTACATTGCCACCAGTTTTAAAGGGCCCGCACAGTAAGTCTACCAACTGCTTACAGCAGAATTCAACACCTGTGTGTTTCGGAGGGTGAATACCTAGGGAGGGATATTCAGGTCTCATAAAAGGAGATATTCAGGAGGTATTTGGCGAGGTCAAAATGCTATTCAGTACAGTTCCCAAAAAGATATTTAGAGTGTGGAAGAGGAAGAGACATCCTCACCAGCAGGATTTCCTACACCTTTCCCTGCGCTGCAGGATATTGTTTCTTCAGCCTCAAGTACCTTCTGAGCTCCAGGACCTCAGCCTATCTCAACACCATCATCACCGTACAATCATCTTCGGCGTATCCGGGCTGAGGGCCACTACCGGATCGTCACATCTGAGGTGTCACCCTGGGAATACCCTCAGCTCAAGAACTGTACTTTAACTGCATTCCCCGCTCCACGGGTTATGCTCTTTCTCTCTCCCTAATAAAGTCTATTCTACAGCTGTGTCCCAGCTACTGAGACCTTGCCTACCGGTGATGAGGCCCTCAGGGCTCCTCCCTGTGGGCAGAGACATCTCTCACCTCGGCCCAGGGTTCACATCAATACCAAAACATAACAAGTAGAATAATATTTTATCCACAGAAATCAGGGCTTTCTTTAATACCCAACCAGTTCACAGGTAGAAATACCTGCATTGTTAAATAAGCTTATCCGGTTAACTTGTGTAGCTGGATAGCAGCTGAATATTGATCCCTTTGGATACTAATGCAAGCGTGTGTCCAAGCCTTGATATTTCCTGATGTGGGGTCATTTTGGGACAGAATGACTTTAGGCCCAATATTCAAAGCACGTTTGGCACTATTTAGTCGGCTAAGCGGGACTTATGTGCCTAAGTAGCGACCGCTGAATATGCGCTTACGATTGTTGGCCACTGCTTAGCTGTATAAATCCCTTAGACAGCTAAAAGTTACACACAAAAGGAAGGCATGTACTGGACGGATTGGAGGCAGATCGAGTTAGCTGTGTAACTGATATGACTAACTATCAATATTCGGAGTTAGCTGCAAAGTTTATGTCTAAGTTTAAATGCCCCATCGAGCAGGTCCAGACTACTTATCTGGCTGAGTGTGCACATATATGCGTATATTCAGTGGCTTTGTCATGCTACTGAATATACAACGTAACTTAGCTGGATTAGTCGTATGCAACTGCGTTACTTAATCGGCCAGCGCTGAATATAGGACCCTCTGAGTATAAGGTTTCACATTTCTTTTATTCCTCAGTTGGTCTTGTCTAACCTCTTAAAATATTTAGTTTTTATCATTTCTTGTATGCATACTGCAGTCTAGTACAATTATACATTTAAGCTGTAGCGAGCTGAGCCACATCTGGTTATTTGCTTTTAATATTAATGTTTGGCCTTTCCAGGTCCCTCGTCATTGGTTTAACCTGATCAATTGTGTCTTCTCTTTGCAATATTTTGCAATAGTCTCCTTCTTAACTCTATTGTCTATATATTAAACTCATCAGTCTCCAAGCAATTCCTTTCAGTTCTAATAGGCCTACATTTTACAATCCCTCTCGTTTACATATCATACTGAGTATAGAGGTCTGCTTTCTACTCCTTTTCATGCAACAAACCTTTCCGATTCACAGTTGCATCCAAAGATCAGTGGCATTATAATTAGCAGGCCAACGCACATGACAATATATATGGAAAGATGAATACTCTGGTATTCTGTGAGCACAGGAAGTATCTCACAATCCTTCCATGAAGTGTGCTGTTACATGAAAAAAGTGCTCCTGCATCAAAACACATGCGTATTTGCTTATGAAATGTAAAAAACTCAGTTCTTAATCCTTTTTATGCTTCTCAACATAAGGAATTTTAGTTCTTCTTAATGACCCAGATTGGCCACTGTCAGAGACAGAATGCTGGACGTGATTCATCTTTGCTTTGAACTAGCACGGCACTTCTTATGTTTTTATGGAAGGAGCTGGAATCTTGTCATGTTACCCCCACAGGACAAGAAAACTGGAATTGGGAGACTATCGTAATGCTGGGTACCTTGGTTTTTCCAAGGTTTTGATCAGAATTCTTCAGCTGGTGCAAAATGGAATGGTAAGAATTCTGACTGGGGCAAAATATCGTAAATATATGTCTCCCATGTTGGTGAAATTACATTGGTTTCCTACTATAGAGAGCTGTATATTCTGAAAATGTTCCACTCTCTGAGCTTACTGAGCCTTATACTAGTGGCTAAATGCAGGATCCTCAGCCCCATTGAGGCAATCTCTGTTCCCACGTGTGCACAAGAAATCCTGGTATTTGCATTTTAATGGCAAGTGGCGCACAAATTTGAACTCAACTTATGAAACGTGACGAAAAAGAAAGTTTTGCAGAGCAAGCCTTGCAAAAATTAGAGGGAACATTGGAGGAAACTGCAGCAATTCTTCTCCATGGTGGAAAGAAGTATGGATCCCCTGCCCTTTTCAAAACCACTGAGCAGTGGCCTCAGTTACTTCCACAGGCAAGGAGGAGCAGGATCCCTGGTCCCTTTAGAAAGAGAGACTGTGACAGCAGAGGCCTCAGATCTTCCCTGGGAGCAGGGAAATTGGATCCCCAGCCACAACGGAAGCAGATGCTCTGGCTGTAGACCTTCTGGGGCCGTGAGGTATCCATCAGTGAGTAACCTAAGGGCTGCCCATAGATCTTCCTCTTCTCCCCACCCGTAGTCATTCAATGCCCTGGGGCAGGAGAGGAAGAGGATCCCTGCCCTCATGGCATCACATGGCATAACATAGTCGTATCCTTCCTGGGGGAAGAATAAGGAGGGAGCTGCTGGTTGCCTGTGGAATCAGGGATGCAACCAGAAAAAAGCAAGCCCCCAAAATTGTGCATGACTGGTAACTTCAGATAAGGCTGAGCAAACAGCTCCTAGCTGGATATTTCTGGTTGGAGTTGGAAATACTGAATTTTTAGCCGACACATACTATATGTACACATGGCGCAGTGGCCTTTGGATTGATACTGTCCTTAAAAGAGTTCCTCAATACTCAAACTTCAAACTTTCTGTTGAACAGAGATAGCTGGTAACATCAGAGGGAGTAACACTTCCCGCCTTGGGGGTGGAATCCTCCAACCCAGCTATCAGCTCAGTATAAATGAATTTTATAAGCCTTAGTTGGGGTGCGCACCTCAATGTACTGGAACAACTGCTTCAGAGAGCCTAAATGAGAACCTACTGAATGTGCTGGACCACTGGCTGTAGATTTCCACGTTTCAAGCAATTGCTGAAAGATTAGCAAGGTTTTTAAGGTCTTCTCCCCATAGACCTAATCCGCAGATAATGAGCTGCTGGTTGCTAACTCAGGATGTAGCCGCACTGTGTATTAATTAGATGCGGCTATTCTTTCAAGAGTGTGCATTATGAGTCCTTTTGTTTTAATCAGTATAATAAATGTAGTAATTGCTTATTATCTACTCCTATGAATCATCTCTGGCTTATTTGGGAAAGGTTCAGTACTTGGCTGCAAGAGACTTATGGGAACACCCCTCCAACCATGGACCATCTCTACACCTATAGAGCACAAAAAAGGGGGGTGAATTAGCATGTTTGAATCTTGGAAGCAGCAGTGCCATTCATCATCAAGGCTTCAACCGTAGCTACTGTCCATTTCCGCATCTCTCATATACATTCAAACTTCAATCTTCTTAAGAAAAATGCTATCTCAAGTGGCGATTATATCTCACTTTTACTTTCCTCATGCTTGGATGATATATTTTTCTGTGTAATTACAGCTGTGGGAGCGGTTTTCAAACTGCAGTGTTGTGGGACCTTTTTAATTGAGGACTTTGCCCCACGTTTCAAAGTGAAATTGCCTGTGCACAGGTGTAAAGTAGCCACAGACGTGCACCCAAGGGTGCTTTTTGATTGCACATGAAGGTACTTGATGAATGAAAAATAACTCATGAGAGGTGGAAGATAGCTGATTGCTAGGGTTGCTGGAGTAACTCAGCTTGCTTCCTGCCTGATTTTCCTTTTAGATCAATATATCTCTGCGACGGGCAAGTGGAAAGGTCAGTCAAGAAATGACCCTTTGGCATCAGGCTCTCTGGCTATGGGTCCTACGGAAAGATTTGCTTTCTGCACAGACCTCTAGTGATGAAGGTCTGGGACAAGGCAGAGAGTCTTTGGATCTGTCTGCCCAGTCTGGGTAAGCAGTCTTCTCTCAGCCCAGCCATGCATGTCCCTCTGCCCGTGCCATCTGAAATGTTTAGCACAGAGTGGAGCAGCAATCCTTTGATCACCAATGCTGTATAAATGGCTGCCAGTAATGACGGGATGCCGAGCACTTTGCAGGTTGTAGGCAGCATGGAGCAAAATACAGTGCATTTAGGAAGGAGGAAATTGAGCTAGCCCATGTGTTATGACAGTCGGTCACAGACGGCTGCGACTGATTCAACTCACGTCATGTGCTGCCCTGCTCTCCTCTCCAGGCCTGCTTGCAGCTGGGGCTAGCCGCCTCCGCAGCATTCCTTTGAGTTCTCAGGGCCCCTCAAGGTGCTCAAGACGCCGCCGCCACCCATGCCAACTCCGGGCCTTCCTAGGCACGCATGTGCGCCACCAGACCTCCCTTTGAAGGCCCAATGGCGGGAACCTCAGGGGCGTCCCCGCCTGAATGCATCACAAGGTTGGGATTCTTAAGCTCCGCCTTCGCCCCTTGCTAGCTGACTTGGTAACGAGTTCCTTCGCTACTGGTACGTGCTCCTGACTCCTCGGACCTGTGGTTCCTGTATCGGATCTACCTGCGAATCTGGACTCTGGCTCGGGTACCGGCTCCTTGGGGGCCTGCGTGTGCTCCAGTTGGAGACTTTGTCTCCAGGCTTCCCCCGCTCCTCAGGCTAGCCCTGCGCCTTCCAGAGGTCCTGCCTGCCAGCCTCCCTGCTCCTCGGGGTTGTCCCTCGGAACTGCCTTACTGCTTTGGAGACTCGACTCTGCGCTTCCTCATTTCTCGGGGCAATGTCTACACCAGTGACCGTGCCTATGCTTCCTTGCTCCTTGGAGCAGTGCCTACGTTCTACACCTGTGACTGTACCTGCACTCCCCCGCTCCTCAGGGCCTGCCTAGTGCTTCTCTTTCAGAGGTTCCTGCTCTGGCACATGCATCTCCAGCTCTGCCTGTATACTGTGGGTTCCCTCCGAACTGTGCTCTTACCCTGCTCCTCGGGATCCCCTACAGTACTCTCTCTACTAGCTCCTGCGAACATGTGGCTGTGACGCAGGACGCTTTATTTCTCTACTCACTACTGTATCTCTTGCTGCAGCTGACCTTGCCTTCCGACAGTGAGAACCCGTGGGGCTCCTCCCCACAGGTGGTATCAACCCTCACTTCGGGCCAAGGGTCCACAAAACCCATGAATCCTGAGTCCAGAGCTGTAGCATGCCTATGGCCCCTGAAGAGCACCACACTGCTGCCAGAGATGTTGCCCTGAGAAGGAGCAACACCATGGCCCTGCCTCCTTAGGACAAGGAGGATTGGCACTATCTGCTCTGCAGGAAGGAGCTCTAAGCCAGAGTTGGGTTGATTGACTCGACTCCAAGAAGTAGTTCTATTGGCTGCAATGGATGAAGGAGACTGTGTTGTGATACTGCTTGCGGGGGCCAACCGCAAGCAACCTCTCACCTCTCCAACTGGCAGCCGCGTTTCCGATGCCAACAGGAGGCCGCCAACATTTGAACCGCGTTCTGCGGCAGTCAGGCCCTGCTGCCGACGTCGTCACCCATCCGGCTCCTGCTCTGTGCAGGTAGCCTTGGCCGTCCGACGCATCCTCTTTGCGGCTGGAGCTGCTGCCGGGGTCCTTGTGCGGCAGAGAGGCCGTCTCTGCCGCTGCCTGCAGTTCTTCTTCATCTTCGCAGCAGGAACGCCGCCACCAGCTGTCTCTGCTCTTCCTGCTTGCCTCTAGGCACGTGGCCGCGCCTCTTCACTACATTTAAAGGGCCTGCGGCTGGATATGCCCTGGGCCCCACCTGATGACGTCTTCCAGGGCTTCATCCTGTTAACACTATAAAAGGGCTTCACTTCCAGTTCTGCCTTGCCTTGCATCGGAGTTTCATGTCCCTGGAAGTCCTGTCTTCCAGCGCTCCGTCAGGTCTTCGTTCTTCGTTGGAGCTCCATGTCCTATCTTGGTCTTTGATTCCTTGTTGCTTGTCCTGATGTTCCGTGATCCAGTCTTCATGTTCCTGATGTTCCATGATGATCCTGCTTTGATGTCTTGAGCCCCTGGTTCCTTGTCGTCACCTTTCCTGGCGTGCCATGCAATGGCACAAGCCTGCCTCTTCGTCTGCAGCACAAGCCTCCGGAGGGTCATCCTTCCCGTAGCCAAGTCTCGTCTTAGTCCTGTTCCCTGAGGCTCATCCCGGCCCTCGGATTCCCTTGTGGCTGCTCCGTCCATGCTTCTGTTTGAACCTGCTCTGCTCCAGCGTGGTCCGTGACCAGCCATGGGCGGCTGTGTAGGACGCATCTCGGTGCAGGTTTCTTCTGAATCTTCGCCATGTTCCAGCTTCAATTTCCTTGTATTCATCTGGAGTCTGCCTCACATCAAGCATGGTCCGCGACCAGCCCCGTGGGTCCACCCTGTGGTGGGCTGTGTAGGGCACGCTGCGTCGTAGCCTCCTCTAGTCCTTGATCCTGAACCTTGATCCTGAACTTCCTCGTTCCAAGTTCCTCGTCTGAGTCTCCACGTTTCAAGTTCCTCGTCTGAGTCTCCACGTTCTAAGTTCCTCATCTGAGCCTTCCATGTTCCAATGCCTTCGTCTGTCCATGGCCTCTGTCCGGCCTGCTGCTTATTGCCATTACCCAGCAGCAGGTCCGAAAGGGCTTGGATTGTTGGTCTTCCTGAAGCGTGCAGGTCCGGTGGAGGGTTCGAACCCTCAGTTTCCACCTATGCTTGGACATATCTCTCCTGCCTCGGTACCGCCTTGGAGTCTCTGGGGTCATGCCATGGTCCAAGGACACACATTCCCCTCAAATGGGACCCCTCTCCTAGCACTCCTTAACAGACTGCTGCTGCTATTTTAAGAAGGGGAGAGTTAGAGTATGTATGTGTGTATGTGTATGTGTATGAGAGAGAGAAGGGGAGCCTGTGTATATTAGAATACAGCATGTGTGTATGTCTGAGAGTGTGGGAGAATGAGAGAGTATGTTTGTGCATGCGTGTATGTGTGAGAGAATGAGAGAGCATGTGTGTGCATGTATGTGTGAGAGAGCATGTGTGTAAGAGAGCACATATGTGGGAGAATGAGAGAGAGCGTGTGTGTGTGTGTGTGTGAAAGAGAGAGCATATGTATGTAAGAGAGCAGAAAATTTGTGGGCATGTTAAATCATGATGATCTCAGGGCATCTGGAAATCAAAAGTTCCCAGGTATGGAAAGCAGGGTTTTTTTTGTTTTTTTTTTTAAATCTTTGTATGTTTTAATTATTGGGTGTTATTTAATATGTCTGTTTTGAAATATTTTATTGGTGTTCGAAAAATGTTTATATTAATTTTTAATTATTTGTTGTGATTATATTTGTTAGCTTTTTGATTTATACTCTTTATTCATGTGGTTTTACTAGTAAAGAAATATATACGTCACGATTTTATTGTTTTATGAAGAATGGTAATATTTATTTTCTTCCATTGTTGCATTGCATACAGAGCCTGGCTTCTTGCGATTTCCAGTTCAGTTTTTAGCCCCACTTTTCCTTTTATATTTTATGATCAGTTTATTCTGAATTTGATAGTGGTTTGTCTCTATTCTGCATGTGTGACCGAGGGGAGGTATTCCACTAGTGCACAGTTTCTGTGTAGAAATCTATAGCAGCTTGGCTTGTTCTGTTTTGCTAATAAGGGGTGTTTTAGTATTTTAGGACCTGTCATAATGTTTGCATTGTTACCTTTACATTGGGAGGGTTGTTGCTGTTGAGTGCTGGCAATTAGTGCTATTTTGATGTAGAAAGTGTATTGTTTCTTGTGGCTTTCAGAAGGCCATGCCCATGGTTTGTTATAGTAGGCCGCATGCCAGAGAGGTTCCAAATGTCTGTTTTGCTTTTTTTGCAGGGTTTTTCGGTTGGCACCACAGCATTACATGTGAATATATCATACATAGTAAAAGTGATATTTTATCTCAGAAGATTGTACTTTGAACAGCCTTTTTCATGTAAATCTGTTATTATAAATGTTTAATTTTTTTAATTGTGACAAGCTGGGATGGGATGCAAGGCTGCACCGGTCTTGGGCATTTCTGGTCAAACATTTGACAGAGTCTCCTAACTTGTAGTGTCATGTTTTGTTGAATTGGGGGAGGGCGCAGCTTTTCACTTGGCCAGAGGTGCCAAATTGCCTGGCTACGGCTCGGCCTGAGTCTATCCCCTTTCAACCTTAAAACCTACAAAAACGCACAGGCGCTCCGGTTAGACTCCAGAGAACGGGATTAATAACATCTGATATGTGCTGGAGGCTTTGTGGAGGGATGGGTTCTTTCTATCATGTGTGGTGGTCTTACCCACCGATAACTATATACTGGAAGGAGATAATATCTTGGACATATAATTATAGAGGGGTTCTTTGACCCTATGGTCCTGTAATAATTTTGTTGGGTTTGCATACTCCAGGTATTTTTCCACTCAGGAAATGTAGTGCTTCTTTGATAATGCACCTGCTTGGGTCTGCTCGTGGCTTTACATTGGATAACACAAACCTCCTTTTCTTGACCGGCCACAATTACCATGGACGTTATTTTCCATGGATTTTTTTTTTAATATTAGAAACATACATCAGGATGTAATGAAAGTGTGGAAACCATTTCTTAACTGACTAGAGAAAGATGGTATGGTGGCGTCATAAAATTCCTTAATCCTCTGGTGTTTGGGGAAAGTATCTGTCACCAAGTCATTGTAAAAATGGATGATGACTTTTTTCCTAACTTGGGTTGGGCGAATGTCACACTAAGTAATACTGTGATGTAATTCTGTGAGGGTTTCTGATTTCCTATCATATGCCGTGATGCTTTATAGGGGGAGATGCCCTTCCAGTTCTTTTAATTGTCATTTTACAAATATTCATAATGGATGAGGGGTTTTTATCTGAAATAAATAAATAAAGATGTACACGCTCCATCCCCTCTCTGTGCCCGCTGTTATAGGCGTGTGCTATTTCCAAAGATTTCTGGAAAACTTTGGCGTACATAGTCTTAATCACGAGGTGCCAGAAAGAGCTAAGAGGAAGGAGGTGCAGAATGCAGGCGAGACGCTTTGCACCCTGAAGTGGACTTGTTGAAGGCAGAAGTTCTGTCTTGCTTCTCCCTTCAGTCTTCCTGCAATGGTGCCTTCGTTAATATTTCCTATTTTTGGAGCACGATGGGGTGGCGGTTTCCTTTTTTGGTGCTGCGGCGAAGAGGTCACAAAGTAAACCCGCAGCATCTTGGAAGCGCATATGCTTGATCCACACCATGGGTCGAGTCTTAGATGGAAACACATCTATAGCAGATCGCAATGGCAAAATATTATTGTTTTTATGTTACCGGAAGAAAGCCACAGGGGAGAACAGCGAACGAAGCTAATAGTGACCTTACTGACTCCTGACTACTGCAATATTTGTTACTTTTCTGCTAAAAGAGGCAAGATGGTGTGTCTGCTGTTTTTATGGATGATGATTACAGTGAAATTACAGGGAGAAGCATTTTCTATAATTTGCAACATTATTCTGAAGGCTGTAGGATGGAAGACCCTGAGTTAATAGGTTTGGAGTACAGCTTAAGTACAGTTATGGGAAAATAATGTGCATTTTTTATGCAAATGCCTTCATCCTCATTGAACGAGAGAGCTGAGCAGTATTAGTATTTAGCAATTAGAAGTTGGAACTTAATTGACTACTTCTGGTTGGGGAGGAAATGGAATTTTTTTTGAAGGGATTCTTGTATGTTTGTGTTTATAGAGTGGCTTTTACGAGCTCCTCCTTCCGTTTCATCTGCTAATGGCTTATCTGACCTGTGGTTCTCACTAGAACATTACAAAGAAGACAGAGAGCCCTGCAGTGAGAGGGAGCTGCCAGATCCCACCTGCTACAGAGGTCAGTGCTGCACACCCAGGAGGGAACGTGATTGCTTCCTTCCTCAGAAGCCTCCCATCTCGCAGGGTAACTCCCTGGTCTTGTCTCCCTTTCACTCTCCATATCTCACTCTCTGTGTCTGTTTCTCCATCAGGCTGTCACTGCTTTCAGCCAGCACTTTCACATCCGGCTTTTCTCTCTCTCCCCCTTTTATCCTTCATCTCTGACTCTTCTTGGCTCTTTTTCTCTGTCTGTTCCTAAGTTTCTCTTCTGTCTGTGTCTTATGTTTCCCCTTCTTTGCATCCTTTTATTTATTAAACAGGCTCCATATTACCTTTGTTAAATGTATTTAATAGGCAGTAAGAGTAAACTGTGCTTTAGCAACAGGGCAACAACTCCAATACATGGAAAAGCTTCTAGTTTTCTTCTGTTGGAATACATAATGTGAGATCCTTTCATTTTGCAGAAAAGTATCAAAGCAAAATCGGAGGAGTCAAAAATGCTAATTGACTGAAACATTTAAACATGTCTCCTGATTTGTATGGCAGTTTGTACTCCTCTGTGAACTGTGGAATATGCGTAATATTAGAGTTTTTAAATGAATAAATAAATACAATAAATCATTTGCTTAACTCCCAAAATGCAATATGGAAATAAAACAGGTGATGAAGATAGCCACGAAATATTTGAAACGTTTTCTACTTGTCACTGGAAATATTGTGCTGCCATATGCTTGTCCCTTCTGTTCATCCCTCCAATCCTCTGTCCTGCAGCCATAAGGGGAAGCTTCCTGAGCCGGCACATCCGAGTGGATCCACACTGGGCCGGCACAACGAGCTGCCAGGTGGCAGGTGGCCCAGGGCAAAAAATGATCCTCAGCACCATAAAGTGCAGCTTCACAGGATCTGTGGACGTTTGTGCTTTCTTTCTGGAGTCCCTTCGAGCCAGATCCCTCGACCTCCTATAGATAAGAGGAGCAGATACAACCCCCTCCGAATATGACATGCAGCATGCAGTGGTGTTATTCTGCCCAGTAAGAGCAGCTAACAAAGCGGTGACTAACCCTAGCACTCCTCCTCCGTTCTCCCTTCCTATCCACATCCTCAGAATAGCAAAGTCTGACACATCTTATAGAGAGAGAAAGGGTCCCTTCCTCCTCAGATTTCCCCCCCCCCCCCCCCCCCCGCCAAAATGTTTTGGGTTTTTTTTATGTATTTATTATCATTTTTACTGTTACATATAACTTTCAAACCATATGCTTGCAGGAAAAACATATCACTGAAAAAACAACTATTTAACAATGTCAGCCATAACCCCCTCCCCCCTATCCGTTGTTGGGTGTGGTTGAGGACTTTATAGAGAGGCGTGCGTGGATGAGTGCGTGATCTCACCAAGGGACAGATCACGCACTCATCCACGCACTCATCAGATAACTGAAATCTCACTGGTGATACTCAAACATAGCTTGTTAGGTTTCAAAGTTATCTGGTGGGAATACCCACATAACTTTATATCAGGATATTCAGCTGGAGGTTTATCCCCCTGAATATTCCTGATAACATGTCCAGCAAACTTTAGCCAGAAATGTTATCCGTTGTATGGTTTTTTTTGAATACTGGCGCCAGACACAATGCAGCTTTGTGCAAAACACAGTTCCACGTGGGAGGCTAAAGGCGCTTTTGCAGTGCAATGTTGCTTTGTGAATTTTTTTGTAAACTGCACTGCGATTGACTTACATATTAAATAAAACGCTGAAATTCAGATTTGTTCCTGGATTTAAAAAAATACGAAGCACATCTTCTTCCCTTTTGACATTGCGTTTTTGAATACTGACATCATTACGTTATTCAAAGGTTCCTTAAAAATGATAGAACTTTGTAGAAACCTAGAGTGGCTTCTCAAAACCCCATATTTCTCTGAGTTATCTCATCCCTAACTTTTTTGTCAAGCGCAAAGCTATCCATGGTTTAAATATCCATGGTTTAAATATCCATGGTTTAAATAAGATTTGGACCAGCCATGGGGAAGTATTGCTAATTATGGATGTGGACTCATTTTTAACAACTGCTAAAAATGCAACAAATGAAGCCATGGAATGAACCAAAAATAGCCTCCTATGGAAATACCTCCAGATGTTTGGATATTTTGGTATATGCGGCATTAAAAAAGAAAATGGTTCTCCAGTGGACCTGGCTGGGCTTTCCCAGCCAAACGATTGCCCAAGTCAGCGCTGAAGCTTAAGCCTTGAGCTGGGCATTGAACTGAGGCCTAGGCCTCAGCCAGGCCTGGCACCAAACCATAGACCCTGGGCCTGGCTCTGATGCCTAGGCCCCAGGCCAGGCCAGGCCTGGCACCAGGCCCAGTGCTGAGGCCGGGGCCAGGGCCCTCCCTCCTTGTCATTGCAGGGTCAGGGAGTTCACACTCTGGCCCCCCACTTTCCAAAATGGCAGAAGTAATGCCTCGTTGCTCCTGCCCAGGTCCTAGCACTTTAAAAATGATGCTGTTTGCCTGGAGAACGGGGATGAATTGGTGTCACTTTGGCATTTTCCACCGGGGTGGCTGGCACCATTTTGATGCAGGACTGTACAATTTCTATGGCCATACATCAAAATGGTGCCAGCCATACATTGGAAGAAGGTGCCAAAGTGACATTAGTTTTGTGCTGTTCTCTAGCGAATGGCATCATTTTAAAGTAACCAAAAAAGGATAGGGACTACTAGGCATTGCTCCTGCCATTTTAGAAGCCAGACCTCAAAAACGGGGTAAGTGGGAGCCAGGATGGGAGCTCCCAAGATATGGCAGTAACAAAGGGAATCAGCACTGGCCCTAGCCTCGATGCCAGTCCCAGGCAATTTTTTTGGCCTGGAAAGGACCAGACAGGGCCACTGGAGGTCCATTTTGTTTAGGATAATTTTTTTTTTATTTTGGTGTATATTTTTGTTTAATATTTTTTCAGTTTTGGAAATGAATTAAACAAAACAAAAAAAAAAGATGAAAAAATACCACAATGAAAAAAAATGAACCGAATAAGAATTGTGAGCCTGCACAACCCTATTTCTAACCATAATATGCATCAACCAATCATGTCCTTTCTGAGATTCCATTTAGTTAAAACAAACCGATGTAATGCTATCTAATGTTTACTTTTGTAGGTAAGGCTGTGGGGATCCTCCTGTATTTCCTGGAGATCGTACTATGGAAGTACCAAGCACTATGCCCCTCAACACAACCGAGCAAAGAGGATCAGATGGAACAAGATCAGGCAATTCCACTGGAGACCTGTTCATCCTGATGTTAGTTCTATCCTGTCCTTCTCTTCTAATCTCTCTGTTAGGAATGGCTGGGAATGGGATCGTTTTCTGGGTTCTCTTCTTAAGTATGAACCGCAGCAAGTTCATTGTCTACATCCTGAACCTAGCCGTAGCAGACTTTACCATTCTTCTCATCTGCTTTGTTGTACTTCTTTATATATTCTCTGTTCCCATCACTGTAGAGATTTCCTATTTTATAACTAATCCCTTAGCTATTATGCGCATCTTGTTTTTCTTTGGATACACCATAAGTCTTCTTCTCTTGACTGCCATCAGCGTGGAGAGGTGTTTGTCTGTCCTTTTTCCAATCTGGCACCGATGTCAGCGCCCAAAGCACCAGTCCACCATTGTGTGTACCCTGCTGTGGCTGTACTCCTGCCTAGTGACTGCACTGGAAGGCATCATCTGTAGTGAAGAACACTACAACCATGGGTCTCAGGAATGCTCAGCTGTGCAGATATTCATTGCCGTCTTTGGTTTCCTGGTGGTCACTCCTCTCATGGTCCTCTCCAGCTTGACCCTTATCATCACAATCTGGAGGACTTCCCAAAGACGTCCTTCATCTAGATTCTACATGGTCATCCTGGTCGCGGTTATTACCTTCTTGATAGTCTCTGTGCCTGTGAAGCTCTTAAATATGCTGTGGTATTTTCAGGTTCTTTCACATAGTGTGGTTTCTTACCTTATGATATGTTACACATGTGTCTTTTGCGCTGCCATCAACAGCGCTGCCAATCCTTTCATATACTTCTTGGTTGGCAGACGTAAGAAGCAGGAGGTTCAAGGTCTAATCAAGGGGGCTCTTCACAGAGTCTTCAAGGATGAGGAGGAAACCAGGAATGAAGAAGAGAATCCCAACTTGAATATAAGCAGGAGTGAAGTCTGAGAGAGAAAACTCAAAATACAACATTAGGACATGAACAGACTTATTAAAGAAAAAATTGCCGGTGTTCCCCAAATCTATAATGTCTCCAGAAAGATAATGGAGAACTACTATAAAGGAAGAGAAGTTTAAAGGAATAAAATTCTGGCACCTTAATCCATAAACAAAAAATGAGTGACGCTCTGGTACCAAGCAGAAAGAACTTTCCCCTCCTGGCTGCTCAAGGGTTGTTCCCAGAATCATGCTTTAAGGCAGCCATGATCCAGAAATGCTATAAAGTATCTCTCACAATCCCTCAAATTGTTTGCGCATCTTCAATAAGAAACCAGATTAACATCTGTCTTAACAAATTATTTTGCAGTTGCTAGAACTGAATGAAGATTTCATGAAAACATCTGAATTAATACTAAGGATACACAAGCTTTATGTCACGGTTTCGCCTGTTTCACAGGCTCTCTGTTCCCTGGTTCAACCTGTTGTACGGCCTTCCCTCCACCAGGGGTCCTCAGCGAGCCTCACCTCCAGCCTTATCAAACTCCTCCTCGCTACTCACACCACACCCAAGTTCCAGCCCCATTTAACCCTGTTTTGCCAGAACCTCAGGGTCTCTTCATGGAATCACCCTTGGCTCTCTAACCTGGCCGCTCTTACATTGCTCTTTGCCATGTGGCCTTTGGGCCTTCTCATACCTTGCACCTTGACTTGCAGCCTATTTAGGCCTCTCCTTGCCTTGTAGCCTCTAAGCCTTCTGTTACCTTACACCTTGCTCTGATGGCCTACTCAGGCCTTTCTTTGCATTGTGGCTTCCGAACCCCCTCTTGCCAATGGCCTATCCAGGCCTCTCCTTGCCTAGTAGTCTTCAGGCTTTATGCTTAATGGACTATGGGCCTTCTGTATTGCTGCCTTTGGCCTTCAGTGTCCTTTGTTTGTCCTTGACTGGTCCTTGTCTAGTCCTGTCCTTGTCTGGACTTGTTGTGCCCTGCTGAATCCAGTCCCTAGTATCCATTCCCTGCCTTGCCTTTGCCTTGTGTTGCCCCAGTCTGTATCTAGTTCCAGTCCGTACTCTATATCCAGCTCAGCCTGTATCTATATCTAGTCCCAGTCCCTGCTCTGTGTCCTGCCCAGTCTGTGTCTGTACCCAGCCCCAACTTAGTATCCCACTACCCGCCTGCACCAGTATCCAGTCCTCAGGTTCAGTCTTGTCCATCTTGTCCAGCCTATTCAGCCTCATCCAGCCTGTTCAGCTTGTCCAGCCTGACCGGCCTTGCTGCCCAGTATGTCCAGCCTCGTCCAGCTTATACAGATCAGCTTCCAGCATGATGTACGCCATAGTCAAGCCCTACCGGCCCTCAGAATCCAAAGACTCAACCTGTGGGTGAGGGAGCTGACTAAGCAGAAATCTGGCTTTTGTCCATCCATGCAGTTCTGCACCACACCTATGGGGGTGTATCCTGACTCCAGCCCGGCACCCCGTGACATTTTAATTTATTTTGTGTGCCCCTCTTCATTATACCCACAGTAAAGACAACAATTTTACAACTGCTTCCCTTTCCTCTGCTGCAAATATTTTCAATTGTTACACATTTTTATTATAGTATCTAAGGCATAAATATCCAAATTCACCACCTTTCGTTTGTCTAAAAATCCCTGAAAGGTAAGATATATTTGCAGACCGTTGCACCATGCTTTAGTCTCAACTGGAAAAATATGACAAAAAATTATTAGTAAAATATTCAGAAAAGCAACTTACAGATCCTTGTCATCTATCCTGGGTTAGGCGACAGAGCTTGTTCCAGCTCCATGACAGATACCCATCAGGGCATCTTTCACTAGGATTCCCTGGATCTCTCTTTCCTGTAGGTCAGTACTGAAGGCCTTCTTCCAGGAACCTTTCACCTTCCATTACTTCCACACACTGTTCTCATCATTCTTTAGAATTTATTTTTACAGAATAAATATTTACTTCTTCTCCTATATCTTCATTCCCAATCCTATCTCATCTATTACCTCCTTTACCTAATCTTAAAAATGTTACCTCTGCTGCCTGAATTCCACTAGCGTTTTTACTATACAAAACCCAGGTTCCAGACTCATAGAAACCTGCTGGTGCTGCCATAGCTTTATAAAATCTGAGTTGTGCTTCTCTTTTAGTTCCTTCCTGGAGGATCATTTTGAAGTCTGTGGTTACTTTTTGCCCACAGTTCTTTACCCTGATTTTCAAAGGGAAAGTGCGTGCATATGCATGAAATCGATGTAATTGATGAATTGTGTCATTAGCATAACTAAAAGTTATGCTAATGACACAATTATGTGAAACTCATTCAGGAGCCCACTTTGTTAATGAGAATCTTAGCTCTAATAGGCCATGATCCTTTCAATGCCATTGTCTTTGTTTTCCTCAAGGATATTTTGAAATTATAGTTCTTACAGAGTTGATGTAATTTGTTTCTGAAGTTCTCTTTTAGCCGTATGTAATGTAACTTGATCATCAGTGTTGTAATTATAAATGTGTTGTGATTCACTCAGTGGAACTCATTTCTTCCATTCTCTAAGAAGGTTATTAACATGCAGTAGATATTAAGAGGACACATTTCAAAGTGATTTATGTTGGTGTGAAAAGCATTTTACCCCTGTAAATCGGGTATCTCAAGATTACCCTCCCTCGATACTGCCCCTGTATAAGTCCCTGGTGAGACCTCGTTTGGAATACTGTGCACAGTTCTGGAGACCGCACCTTCAATAGGATGTAAGCCAGTTAGAGTTTTGGCTACTAAAATGGTCAGTGGTCTTTGTTCTAAAATATATGGGGATAAAACTTAAACATCTAAATATATATACGCTAGAGGAAAGGTGAGATAGGGGAGATATGATAGAGACATTCCTATATCTCAAAGGTTTCCATGCACAGGAGCTGAGCCTTTTTCAGTGGAAAGGAGGCTCTAGAATGAGGGGTCATGCACCGAGGTTGAAAGGAGGTAAACTCAGGAGAAGGTGGTGGATGCATGGAACAGCCTCCCAGTGGAAGTGGTGGAGACAATAACAATATCTGAATTCAAGAAAGCAAGGGATAAATACAGGGGATCTCTAAGGGAGTGATGAGAAGTATAATGCTAAATTAATTGGACAGATGGGCAGACTGGATGGGCCACACAATCTCTTTCTGCCGTCATGTTTCTATGTTTCTATTTTTAAAAGCCTGCGAGTTGTTCCACACTGCATGTACTTTTAGCCACACTGAGAGGAGGCATTTCCTGAGGGCGTGTTTTAGATACAAGGAAAAAAGCAAGCAAGTAGGTGGCATTTTCATATTTTTGCATGTATTTTTCTAGCAAACATCTACCTGCAGAAAGAGCAGGTGTAAATGACCGTGTGGAAATATTCAAAATAAAAGTACGTGCCTGTTTTCGTTTTGAAAATTGGTGCGAAGGCCATTGATAAACATGTAATTGAATTTAAGACTTCTATTCTGCTTTTTGATAAGTATTAAGTGTAATTTACGATGTAGCAACAGGATAGCATGCTACATAACATGGTCAGTTTACATTTGTATTGTTGCTAGGAAAGAACATTGTTCAATTGTTGAAACTATCATGTTTTCAGAAAGTATATCTTTTGGTTATTTACTCCCGAGTGTCTCAGTTTAGAGAGCATGTAACCTAATTGTTGTATCCCCTAGGTCAGGGGTGCTCAGACTGGTTCTGGGTGGTCTCCAGATCTCTAATGAATATGCATGAGATTTATTTGCATGCCCTGCCTCCAATATCTGCAAATATTTCTCATGCATATTCATTAGGGATATCCTGAAAACCCAACTGGCAGGGGAGGGAAGGGCACCAAGGACCCGTTTGAGCATCCATGCCCGAAGAACAATATCATATATTACAGGATATTTTTGGGTGGTACAGGTTAATTGGCCAAAAAGCCATGTGCATGCAGTCTTTGTCCCAATGCCATCAGTTTGATCATTTCTCCCTAAACAGTGCTGGTGGTAAGAAACATCTTTCTCCGAAATTCTCCCCCTCCATAATTAACCCCGTCAGGGCAAGAAATGTTCTCCTTCTTCATTGTGTTGTTTTGGAGAGATCTGGGTAAATCCATATTGTTGCCCCATGAAAATTCTCCATTCTTTTCCTCATATGTAGGCGGAAAACAGCATCTCTATCAGATGCAAAAACAAATGTTATATTATGTAATGTTGCTCTAGAAGAAATCACAGTATCTATAGCAGTTTCTAAAACTGCAGTCAGGTTAATCTGAGATTCCTCTGATTTTTTTTCCCAAGTTTCTCCTGTTCCCTTTTGATGAAATATAATATATTTTTGCAATTGAGGCATTAATAAAACCTGAGAGAGATATTCTTTAAACATATCTAACGGTGGGGTTAAGTCCTGTTTGGGAAAATTTAAAACTCTTAGATTTAAATATTTCAGAGAGTTCTCAATGGCTTCAAGCCTTTTATCATAGAGTATTTATTTATTTATTTGTGTATTTATTTATATTCTTTTTTATACCGAAGTATAGCTGAGTGCCTTCACCCCGGTTTACAAAGTAACAACATCATACAATGAACAAGTTATAATTTATAACACAGAACAGGAAAAGAAGAATAAAACATCTCGGCAGAAAGCAGAGTATAACATGTTAGCAGGAGACAATTTAAGGCTTGGTTTAGACAAATTACTTATTAGAGGAGCATTAGGGTTCAAGATTAAGATTGATAAGTCATATCAGTCTGTGTATGATTGTCTAAACAACCATGTTTTAGTTCTTTTTTGAAGGTTTTGGAATCTCTGATAGAGCTTAGGTATCCAGGGATGGAGTTCCATTCTATCGGACCAGCTATCGAGAAGGCTCTATGTCTTGTAGCGGATAGTTTCGCAGAAGATAGTGGGGGAATGATTAGTTGTAATTTGTTAGAAGATCTTGAAGAGCGGGGTGATTTGTGAATTGCAATCATGTTATCCAGAGAGGAATTGTTGTCTTTGTAAATTTCGTTATGTAGAATGGTTAAGGACTTGTATTTAATTCTTTGTGAAATTGGTAGCCAATGAAGGTTTTTTAGGGTTGGAGAGATGTGATCAAACTTCTTTTTGCCCGTGAGCACTCGTGCAGCAGCATTCTGCAGTAATTGCAGTGGTTTTAGTGTAGATTTAGGTAGACCTAAGAAAACTGAGTTGCAATAATCTAGGCTTGAGAAAATGAGGGTTTGAAGAATTGTTCTGAAGTGGTTCGGGTACAGTAGAGGTTTGAGATGTTTGAGGATCTGGAGTTTATGAAAGCCTTCTCTCATTTTTATAGCAATGCAATTCTTAAAGCTCAGATCATAATCTATCCAGATGCCAAGATCCTTTATTGGATTTTTCATTTGAATGTTGGTGTTATCAATTTGAATGTAGGGTATTTGGGAAGATTGAGATGAGATGTTTCTTTTTATTAGGATCCATTCAGTTTTGTTCATTTTATTTCAGTCTTCGTAAATCTCTGATAGCAACCTTCCATTTTTTTCCACTCTTTTTGTTCAAGTTGATGTTTCTCCCCTTCCGTTCTATTCAATACAGTCTCGATTTTACTAAATTGTTGATTTGATACTTCTGTAGATTCTGTTAGTTTAACTGTAGCTAACTCAAGAGCCTTGATAGCCGACCAGATAGAGTCCATCGTAACCTCTGCTGGTTTAGATAACTGCAGAGAGTTGTTGGATGCTTGCAACCCTTCCCCATTCTTGTCTCCATCTCCCAAAGGTGGAGGAGGAGTACTTGGGACGCCGGGACTAAGAGATGCCTCGTAGGCCTATCCTTAAAAGACTGGAATGGTCAGAATATGTGCGCCTCCAGTCAAGAAAAAAAGCCTAGGGTGTCTCATAAACATCCCTGTCCCACCCACCCCCACTGCCCTGCCCCTTGTTGCGGCCCTATTGGTCAAAAATTTAAAAAAACAATAAAGCTGTTGTGATGCAGGCCCCTCCCACTCCCTCTTAAACTCGCATCCTTATGTTCAAAATGTCCCTACACACACACTGCCAACCCCCCTCCTCCATATGAACCTTCCCTACCGATATACTCCCTTACCATACCTCAAGATCCCTGGTGGGTTAGTGGAGCCCGGAAAATCCCTAGGCTCTGGGCCCTGCATTGTTATTTTCTAAATGGTGCCGGCCAGCCTGTTTTATATTTTTGGCCCAACAGGGGTTGAGCCCCATTGCTTGGCCTAGGCCTCAGTGATAGGACCAGGTGTTATGCCAGCCCCCAGCACCAGGCCTAGGCCTCAGTGATAGGACCAGGTGTTATGCCAGCCCCCAGCACCAGGCCTAGGCCTCAGTGACACGTCTAGGCCTGACCAAAGTGATTAGAAAAATGTCCAGGCAAGAAAGGTAGAGAAAAGCATTTTATTGTCAGCTTAGTGAATAGAACTTGCTGTCTTTGGGACTGGGCACCTTTGCTGCCTTTCTAGTTTCCACAATACACAAACCTGCACAAAAAATGCATTTAGTGTTATTTCTCCAGTACTGCACTGCTTATGTAGCAGAATGTGGATTCTTCAATCTCCAGTTCTGTTTTTGTTTGCTTGTTTCTAGTTCTAATTTGTGGTTACTTAGTCTGTAATTGTAGAGGGTCTGTCTTTATTCTTTTTTGAGTGGCCTGAGGGAAATATTCAGCTGGCCTGCAGTGTGAATAGGGCTCTGCAGCAACCCTGCCTATTCTGGTTTTCCATTAGGGAGGAGGACGCTTTGCTGCCTCTTCAGAGATGTAGGGCTGTTGCTGTTTTGCAATGGCAGGTTTGCAACACAGGATCTGAGCGATTTGCTTGCAGTGTTTGTGCTGCGTCAGAGTGCCTGGTCCTAGAGGGAATTTGAATCTCTTGTCATCAAGGTGGCATCCAAATTTGAATATTTTTGTTTTCATGTGGTGAGTAGGAAGGGGGAACCTCCCAGTTCTGCACCCAGTGTTGGAGGGGTTTCTGTGGATGCTGATTTCGTTTGCTAAACCTGAGATGCAGGCTTTCTCTTGCTGTTCCATCTTATTCTAAACAGACCCCAAACTTCATTAGCACTGTTAGGTGGGGGAGGGGGGAGAGACTACCACCAGCAGCATCTAGAGATGGGAGAAACCTCAATTTGTCACTGGAAGCAGGAAAGGGTTAACCATCAGGAGGTGGCATGACTGAAGCCGATATTTTTCACTTGGGGAGAGGGCACCAGTTCAGTTTCCTTACAGGATGCTGGTTAGCCTGTAGCCGGCCATGTGGAAGAAATCGCCTGCTATGACAGAATTATATCACTACCATCCCTGCTTTTGGGATTGATTTTCCTTACATGAGAGGAACCCACCCCTCATCTGGGAGTTACCTTACCAGCCCGAGACCCCCGGGCTCTATGAGTCGGGGGCTGGCTCACCTGCTAGGCCTACCGAGCAGAGGCTGCCTCCAAAAATAAACACAGTTCGCACAGTAACTGGTGCTCCAAATAGAAATAAAAGTTTAGAAAACATTTCAGTTTCAGCAAAAAGGAAATCCACAGCAGGAACAGCCAAGTACAAAACGAAAATAAGCAGTCCGAAATTCCTCCAACTTACTCTCCCAATAGTCACATCCTACGGGTGAGAAGAATCTTCCAGAGGCTCTCGCTGCTCACAGAAAGCTGGCTGAGTCTCTCTGGTTGTTGCTTTTCAGTCCTTGCACTCTGCTGACCCAGGCAGACAGAAACTCCAGGTCTAACCTCTGAGATATCCCAAAGAAAGGGTTCCTGTCCTTCCCAGAGACTGAAGAAGCTCCTTTACTTCATACAGATTTAGAGCTCATCACCAAACTCTGCCATAACTCCTTCAGGTACCTCTGTCAAAACTCAGAAAAATTCAAATCAATCCCCTTGTGCCTGGTAGGAAGCAGATTTTATATCGCAAAAAAAGAAAAACAAAACCCCATTCCCTTTTAGGGAAGGACCTCCCCATCACTCAGTTAAAATACCCACACCCCCCCCCAACTCTTCCCAAACCTCCTGAACTAGAGGGTTCCCCACATTATCAGCTATCCTGCCCTAGCGGAGATGGGCTCTAACCTCTGCCCTTTTAGTGAACCCTCTCCTCTTAACCTGACGATTTTCCATTTTGCAGGATAGGACACATCTCAGGAAACTTCTGCCCCTTCTCTAAACCCTCCATGCTGGAAGATTTTCAGCCTTAGCGCATCGATTATACTCCACTGCCATCTAGTGGCCGAAATATCCAAACCATGTGCTGAATTTGTAACATTTCTTTAAGCTAGGGGGAAGGTTTCCTGTCTTCCTTAAGTGCGTCGACAGTCACCGAACAAACCTTCGCCTTCAAACCCTGCTGCTGCAGGGGCCTCTTTCACCTGTAGCCATACACCTGAAGATTATAAAGAGCAGCAAGGGGGTAAACAGTGCCTGATGAGTCCCTGATGAAGGCGTTAAAAGAGAGAGGCACTGTAGACCGACTCCTTGTTAAAAACCAGAATGACTGAGGTAAGAGAGGCCAAGCATGATGAATCCCAGATGACAACCTGACAAGGATGAGTATGGGCTGAGTTGATGCAGCTGTTTTAACGCAGTGTAAACTTTCTCTGCTGCTTTAGTGCAGTGTTTTATTTCAAAGGAAATGGTTTCGAAATCTTGTTTTCTATTTTCTGGCTGCTATAACATGATCAGTAAAGAAGGAACCGGTACCCTGCAGGGGCAGTCAGGTGCTGGTGTAATGCAATCAGAGTGAAATGTGATCGTGTCAGAATAATGTCCATTCTTTCTGGTGAGCCTGGAGGCTTCTGATCTGATTTTAATTCTTACAGGTTGGAGGTTAATCAGCGGTTGGTACTTCGGAGAAATGCACTTCACGCTATTAAAGGACTTCATCTTCCATCTCTCTGGTTTAATTCCTTGGCAAGCGAGGGTTGATCAAGGAAGGCTCATGGCAGCAGACAGCTAAGAAGTGCCCACCTGGGAGAGGATGCGCGAATCTCCAGTCTCCCTAGAAGGACTGGCGAATGACTGTCCTTTCCCTTCAGGAAGAGGAGGACCTTGCCTCCCTTGTGGCTCCTTTCCAACCACGTTCTACCTCCTTTCCATCCTCGCCTCCCTCAGGGCAGCAGCTTCTGGGGAGCAACAAAGAGCAGAGCAGTAAGTCCTGTCAGCCACATCAACTCACAGAGCAGTCAGCGCTTTTAATCACTCTGGCATCGAAGCAATAAAACAAGTTAGAAAATGTGAGCTGAATTTCAGGGGACATTTTCTTTACTCATGCGGGAAAAATTGAGTTGACTCCTGATGCAGTAAATTAATTGTATAAAGCATCTGGACTTTAAAAAAGCACACAAACCCCCAAAAACGTGCGAGGCATGCATAAAACCTGACTTATGTAGAGAACTCATATTTTATGTGCACGATGTATATTTTTGTGCATAAAACATTTTCTGAATAAAATATATAATTTATGCATACGAATCATGTTTTATGCACAAAAATATACATCGTGCACATGAAATATGTGGAAAGGTATCATTTTTTAAAAATGCTCTCGGAGCAGGCACTTATAGTAAGCACAATTATCGCTATCGTACAGCACTCACTTTCAAGTAAATTTTAAAAGGAGCACGCGTTCGCCCATAAACACGCTCAATTTTATAACATGCATGTAAGTACATGCGAACCATGTAAACTTTACGTGCGAGAGAGAGAGAGAATCTGACACTCCACATATATCCCACTGTAAGAGGGGCACTTTCAATCCAGGGTGGGTTTTGGGGGGGAGCAGTGTTACAAGGGTCTACAGGCCCTTGCACCCTAAGCAGACCATTGTAACACTGCCCCCCCCCCCCCCCCCCAAATCCACCATAAGTTGAAAGTGCCCCTCTTACAGTGGGAGATATATAAAGTGTCAGATATTCTCTCTCTCTCTCACTCTCACTCTCACTCCTGGGTACCCACTCCTCAGGGGCCCTTGTGCTTTCTTTCAAGTACCTATCTGGGACTCCGGGTACTCACTCCTCGAGGGCATGCTCTCCCTAACTTGGTGCCTATAGCTCAATGACGTCTGCCTGCCTGGAACTTCATCTATACAGCTATCCATGAGAAATTGCCATACTGGGTCAGACCAAGGGTCCATCAAGCCCAGCATCCTGTTTCCAACAGAGGCCAAACCAGGCCACAAGAACCTGGCAAGTCCCCGAACACTAAGTGTATCCCATGCTACTGATGCAATTAATAGCAGTGGCTATTCCCTAAGTAAACTTAATTAATAGCAGGTAATGGACCTCCAAGAACTTATCCAAACCTTTTTTAAACCCAGCTACACTAACTGCACTAACCACATCCCCTGGCAACAAATTCCAGAGTTTAACATTTGATTTGCAATCCTTTTTGTGTAGCAGATTTGTTTATCTATGATTCATTTATTTTATTTATTTAAAAAATGGCTATAGACTGCTTATCAACATTGCTAAGTGGTTTACAATACATTCATAAAATATAACAGATTTAAACACAAATAATATAAAATGGATAACAACAAAAGACAGGGACTACTTAAAAATAGATAAAACACATAAAATCTAAAGTTATGCTCAGGCTTGTGAACACTTGGGCCGACGGGAGGATGATGTACCTTAGGAGGAAGATTCGAAGGTTCTCCCGTCGGGTGGCGAGGCAGGAGCAGAAGATGTGACCAGCTGACCCTCGGCACTGGAGGCAGACGAGGGGTCGAGACGTTTGAAGAGAAGAAGTGTGTCTTCGCCACTGGAAGCCCGCGGTCCCCCCAGGAGGAGCCCGTAGGGACCTGGGACTTAGGCGGGCCCTTGGAGACAACGGTCAAGAAGAGTCCGAGGTCAAGTGCCAGAGGGTCGTCGCTCACCAGTCTGAGGTCACACACCGAGGGATCACCACTTGCCAGTCCGAAGTCAATACCAGGAATCACCGCTAGCCGATCCGAAGTCGGGAACCAGGAACACCAGCCGAAACAGGAACAAGGATCCAAAGCACAAGAACCCACCGAAGCAAGCAGACCTGACTAACCAAGGAAGTTGCCAAGTCGAGGAATGAGCAGAGGAAGCCTCCCTTTATACTTCCCCTGCTCTGGCTGATAGAGAACAGCTGAAGCTAGTTAAAGGGATCAGGTCCCTTTAAATGTGTCAAGGAGGCGGAGGCCTCGCACCTAAAGATGGCGGAGGCCATCTTGGATTTCCTCCACAGAGGAAATCGCTGCTGGACGCCGCGAGGAGGGAGCAGGGACGGCTCCCCCTGCGGCGAGCAGCGCAGGGACCCATGCCGGAGCGACGGGCCTCGAGTCAGGGTCTCCCCCCGGGACTCCCGCGGCAGTTCGCCATCGCAGGCAAGGTAGCCACGGCCGCGGAACACAACATCTAAAAGCACAACTTGATGACTCTGCAAGAATATTGTTTGATGCTCACATACCCAGGAGTAGTCGTAGATTTTGTGTAACTTACACATTCAGTCCATGATTTAATCCGAGGACTAAACAATGTTCACCAAACAGTAGTTTGGCTACTGGACTGCTAAAAGCAAATCTTTCTGGGAGTAAAGAAGTTTGAGAACGAGCGGCCATGATATGAGGCAGACTCAGGAGCAACACCAGAAAATATTTCTTCATAGAAAGGGGAGATGCAAGCATAGAACAGCGTCCCGGGTGATGGAGGCAAAAACAGTAACAGTTCAAGAAAGCATGGGATAAGTACTGAGGATTATTATTTGCAAAGAAGTGCAGGTAAAAAACACTGTAGCAGGAACTAAGCTGGGGAGACTGGATGGATCCTTATCTGCTTTATAGTCTATAGTTCTGTGTTTTTCTAATGGTGAAGAGTGGCAATAAAATTGCATGAGCGTAAACACCATCAGCAAGATATTAAACTGCATCTCTAAGTGACTGGAAATGCCATGGTTGAAAGCCTCAGAGACACAATTAAATACCTGAAAGGTATCAATTGGGCACAAGAAACTGTTAAGGGCTGTTGTGGTTTGACCCTTCTGACTGGACTCAGCACTTTCTCATGCTCTGACTGGGCTCGGGGCCTGCCAGGTCTGTGCTTATCAGCTTATCCCTTATAGGAGCTCCCTACAGCTCTCTCTCACAGGGGACCCTCCCCGTAGCTTGTCCCTTACAGGAGCTCGCTGCTGCACAATACAATTTAGGGAATAATATATGGAGCCACAACCATACCAGACTCATTCCTCAGAGACAATAACCACAAATTGATCCCAAGCAGTTGATTTATTATGTAGTTCAGCTATTGCTGAAAACACAAAACCAGAAGTCAGTGGCTGAGATTTAGCAATAGTAATAATATAGCAATCAGTGCTGATTACACTTGACAATAAATAACAATCACAGTAATTCATAAATAACAAGAGCAAAGTGTACATTCCTTAACTGTAGTTCTTTGTACCCAAGGAATCTGCCAGTTCTGCCACTTCTGGAGTTCGGATCACAAGTCTCCCAAGAGGCGCTCTGATCAATCTTACACAGTCCTGGGATGCACCCAAAATAGCTGCGGCTCAACAGCAGGAGAGGCGCTAGTTAGCTCAACCTATCCATGACTTGCCTACCTCAGTGGCCTTCTTTCAGAAGGGCTACATCTGTTGAGATTTCCTTTTTTTTTTTCGCCTGGACCTGGGTATTACTCCTTTTGAGTTTCAGAAGTTTCTCTGGGGTTAGTGACGTTTTCTGAGGCCTGCTTTTATCACCGATATCGGTTATCCCGAGTGTGGCCGGGCTCACCCATTACATTCCACCCCTGGACTCACGGAAGGATCACGAACTCCCTCAGAAGAAAACATGTTCGGAGGGACATCTGAGTGTCAGAAGTTGAATTGTGTCACTGACCTTCACTGACTTTATTTGATGCAAGTTGGTCAGGATCAGATCAGTCCCATAACAGAAGCAAATCTTTTTTCAGAAGAAAGAATACTCTAGAAAAAGAGGTCATGGTACGAGGCTCCAGGGGGTTTAGCCTCAGTCAGGAGCAAATTCCAAAAATATTTCTTCGTGGAAAAGGGTGGTGAATGCATGAAAAGGACTCCCAGAGGAGACGGTAGAGACAAAACCAGCAATGGAAACCCGGAAAATGTGGGATAAGCACAGAGGATCCTTAGGGGCAAAAAGAATGATAACGAAGCATTGGGGGTAACCCCAGCACAGGCAGGCAGTTACAACTAAAACAGTAGCGGTATGAATGCATTTGGCTTCCAAGAAGGCATTAGGCAACCTGCATGGAGTGGCAGCTAAAACCCTAAACTGCAGTGGTACGATTGCATCAGGCCGGCCTCCAGGAAAGCACTGGGGTAAGGGCCCAGAGTGGCGATTACAATCATCGTAAGGTGGCTGGAAGTTTATTTTTATTTATATATTTATTTTTTTCGACAGCCTCACTAACCTGGGTGGTAATAAGACATAGTAGAGGGCCTGAGTACAGGTTTAATTATCGTTATTATCATTTGTACAGCACATACAAGATGGATACAGCTCTGTACAGAGAAACAGGGAGGGGGATTTTAGAGCTACCCGTGCTACTTATGCCTTGATAAAACCCATAAGCTATGCCAATAGTTAAAGCGAATCGATGCACATATCACTATCTGAAAAAACGCACCTAAATTAAATTGCACACCAAACTTGCACCTTCTCTTTGCAGACCGCAACATATGCGGGTAAATCAGCACGAGCAGTTTTTAAAATTGAAAGTATGAGGTTGAGTTTGAAACGAGCACGCGTGTGCCCATTCTTGCACGCATCAGCCCATGAGCGAAGATAACGCTGGAATTGTTAATTGTGCGCGCATTTACACGTGTATGTTTTAAAATACACCAACCACAGGTAAGTATGCTCCTAATTTTAAGAGGTTTCTCAAGCACTTCAAAGCAGATTACATTCAAGTCTGTAGCTTTATCCTTGTCCCCAAAGTGCTTACCAACTTAGGCCTGGATTCACTAAGCCGATATATTTTATCGTAGGAGGGGCCCAATATCATGGGGGAGGGGTGGGTCCTGTGATATTTTGCCCCTCCTCGACATAATATCGTAGCATTATTGCCACATTGTTTTGTCTCGCAGTAAAAGTCCAACCGATGTGACAGAGGCCTGTACAAAGTGTAATGACAGCCCCCAACGCACAGGGCTGCCATTGCCTTAAAGGGCCCTGCAGCCCAAACCTACGTTGACCCTCTCCCCACCCCAGGGCCACCAACCAAGGAGGCCCCACCAAAAAAGCCTAAAATTAGAATAAATGTTTCACACGATGACAACCCCCATCCCGGCCCAATTACATCCACAAAGATGAAAGCCCATCTCAAGAGGTCCCCCCTTTACATAAAAAAAATACAAAGGTAGTGTCACCCCCTCATCACCCTCCCTCAACCCCCAACTCTTCAAATAGAATGGTAGTGGTGTAGTGGGCTACCCCACCAGAACCCCCCTCCCAAATCCAATTATCTTAAAGAAAGCATTGGTGGTCAGGTTAAGGGCCTGAGGTACCCCTTAGCCCCAGGTCCTGTCAACGCCATTTTACAAAATGGTGCCAAGCAGGCCTTGCACCTGTTAAATTTCTTTGGCAGAAATTTGAATGAAATTAGATAACAAGTTCAAAACTATTAGGGGATACAGACAGACAGACATGATCAAATAAGGCCACCAGGCTAAAAATGAACTAGATCAAGAGAAAATTTGAATAATCTGGCAGTGAGAGAATGTGCTTCGCTGTTTAGAAACAGAAAGATTCAGACAAAGCAGATGTTGAGCATCACATGAAGTGCCTCAGAATCTATCAGTGCTTAGCCTGCACTGCATTGCAATTCTGCTATCCATTCTCACTCTGCTTACAGCTTGAAATTCTGCCATCTTGGATCGTTTTTCCATTTGGGATTGTTTAATTTGTTCTAAACGTCTCAGGGATAAATGAGCTTTAGAAACTGTTCGAGGCCAGCCTGGTGGCTTAGCAGTAGGTGTTGTGCAGTGCTCTGTGAAAGATCCTGGACGAGGACAAGCAATAGATTAGATTTGTCTAAAGGAGTCAATTTGGGAAGGAAACCAGGTGGTGAAAATAGCAGCTTAATGGATACGAAATTAGCAAGAAGCACAAGACGTCAAGAGAGAAGCAAAGATGTTCCTTCACTGCTCTTTGTGTTACGGGTCGCTTCCTCTCATCCCGATGTTTCTGTCTCATCCTTGAAGAGCTTATGAAGGGCCTCATGGAGGGGTGCTGTGCACCTCCATTGTCTCAGGCTCCCCACTAGGAAATAAATGAAGGGATTGGCAGCGCAGTTGACTGAGGAGCAGAGTTCCGTTATGAAAAAGAAAGTAACCATTAATACATTTGATGAGACACACTTAAAGTACAGCAAAAGCCCCAGAAGCCGAGCAGGCACAACAGAAATGAGGAAGACCATGACCGAGACCACCACAGCAATGTAGAGTCTCGGCGGGCGACACTGCTCGGAGATCCTTTGGATTGTGATGACGAGGGTGAGGCTGGACAGGATCATGAGCACGATGACGGCCAGGAACAAGGTGGAGGTGAATAGGTACACCGCCGTACAGGGCTCAGACACAGCTTCTTGGTTCTCTGTACCATTACAGATGAATTGTTCCAGTCCTGTCACCAGGCACGAGAGCGCCCACAGCAGGGCACACACAATGGCAGACTGGTGCTTTGGGCGCCGGTATTGATACCAGATTGGATAAAGGGCAGACAGACAGCGCTCCATACTAATGGCCGTCAGAAGATAGATGCCAGCATTGAATCCAAAATTATAAACAATCCCCAGTTGTCCAATATTATTAGTGTCCGTAAGAGAAACTTTAACACCATTTACCATACAGAACATAAACCAGAAGACAACAGCGATGCTGACAAGAAAGAGGAAGTCTGCCACGGCCAGGTTCAGGATGTAGACAGTACATTTGTTCCTCTTGATCCTGAAGCCGAGGAACCAGATGACTATTCCATTCCCCACCATTCCGAGCAAGGATATTAACATGGAAAACAAAATGATTGTTAACATGATTTTCTTGTTGGGATACACAAAGCTGTTCTCTCCTGTTCCATTGGACCTTTCTGTAATTATAGTGTTGGGAAACACAGTACTCAGTTCCTCCATGATGATGAGATCTCTGGGGGTATGGTGTCGCTCTTTATCTCTTCCTCACTCTGTCCTGTCAGCAGAAGGAAATTAGACAATAATTCATTTTAGCTGGCTACATAGTGCAAGCAAGTGCTATAATGAAACAAACAGGATTTGGACTTCATCCTACTGCAGAGGTCACAGTTGATGCTGACGTTCTTTCCAATTTTTAAATCACATCCCTAGACTGTCTCAGTTGATTTTTTTATCTTTACAAATCGTCCTAATATAAAACCCTGCGCACCCATCTATCTGTGCACACAGGAGGGGGAGCTGGGGCTAGGCTGAGGAATGTTCATTTTAAATGACCAATATGTGCCAGGGCAACCTCAGCATTGCAGGACTTCAGAAATAGCTCCACCACGCAGAATGATGGGCCAGAGGCTGGTGCCAGCAGTCAAGCCACGCCAAACTCTTATCACCTCTAGGGCACCTCATAGAAGAAAGTCTCATTTTCAGGGGGACATCTGAGTGTCAGAGTTTGTGATCCTTCTACGAGGTGACATGAGGTTGGAGCGGATAAATTGTTTTTAGTGTTTTTGCAGTGTAATTTTTAATGATGTATATTGTTCTGTTTACATTGCTTACTTTTAGTTTTGCATGTTTGTACCTTTGTAAACCGCTTAGCTGGACAGCTCTCTGCCCAATTCTGGGGTATACAAATCCTTTTAAATAAATAAGGTAGGAGAGGAAGCAAAGGAAACCCATCCTTTGCCGTCAAAACTTAGCAGCCAAGCCTAGACTTGAAGGAGGTGAGAGGAGGGAGGAGGAGATTGAGAGAGAAGATAGGAAGGAGTAAGAAAAGGTGCAGTGTGTCCTCATATAAAGCACAGCTAAGAGCCCCCTGATAAAGCAGCAGAGCACTGGGAAAGGGCAAGAAAGAAAGCGAAAAAAGAATGGAGATGTGAGAGGAAGAGGAGAAAGGCTGGGTTGGGTGGTGCCACTGAGAGTGGCAGAAACCACTGGACCAGAACTGCTGCTCCTTACCTGGAGGGAAGTGCCATCCACGTGGCAAGCAAAAAGCAGGACGAGCAACCAATAAGCACTTTAGTTTGGAATAAATATAGCATCCTGAGCCCTGGTGCTCTACGTGGGCTCCACAGGGTGGTCTGGGGCAATCACGAATTCCTTGATCTTGTTAATGGCAGGTAACGGCAGGTAGAGCTTACTGGTGTCCAACTGGTGATTTTTGGTACTGTCGTCGTGGCACTGCAGTGGTTCTCAGGCTACGCAATGCAAGGCTCCACATCGGGAGTCCCCACTCAGGGAAAGGATCCAGGCGTCATCGTGGATAACAGGTTGAAATCCCTCTGCTCCGTGTGCAGCGGCGGCCGAGAAAGCAAACAAAAAGTTAGGAATTATTAGGAAAGGAATGGAGAATAAAACAGAGAACATCATAAAGCCTCTGTATTGCTCCATGGTGAGACCGCATCTTGAGTATTGTGTGCAGTTCAGGTCAGTGCATCTGAGAAAAGATACAGCAGAATTAGAAAAGGTACCGAGAAGGGTGACCAAAATGATAAGAGTTGGAACGAGTCCCCTATAGGGAAAGGCTAAAGAAGTCAGGGCTCTTCAGCTTGGAGAAGAGACAGCTGAGGGGAGATAGATAGAGATCTACAAAAAAAGGAGCGGAATGGACTGAGTGAATGCAAATAGGTTTACTCTTTCAAAAAATACAGAGACTAGGGGACATGCAATGAAATTACCAAGTTGCACACAAATAGAAGAAAAATGTTTTTAGTCTACGCATAATTAATCCAGTATGGCAAACCTTGTTCCCTGTATCTGTTTTTCATTGTTTGTCTGTCTGTCTCCCTTTCTCTCTCTCTCTCTGTTATATGTAGGACTTATATATAAATAAAGTGACCCTAATTTTTCCCCTTACTAGTTGCCCCAGCATCTCATTAGACCAACCTTGGATCAAGCATTAAGCAAAACAAGCACCTGCTTAGCGCACTCGAGAAGGGGGCACCACAGAGGGTTGAAAATCTGCTTTTTTTTGTTCTGTAGCCCCTTAGTTATAAGTAAATAATTTGCTTGTATTGCTCACTTCTATTTAGTGTTAAATAAATAAATAACATTTATTTAAAAAAAGGTTTAATATAGTTGTGGGGGCCTGGCCTGGCAGAAAACTGACTTTTTAATCTCTTCTTTCACCGTCAGCACTTACCGAGTCCTAATATGTCTTGTCAGTCAAGCAATGGAAGGCCGAGGGGGCACCACTGGTGGCCTCCGTCCGGCCCTGCGCTAGACCCCGATCTCAGTAATGTCAGAGCAGGAGGGGTAGGTAATTGTCGCGCCCCAGGGGGAGGTCTCAGCATTTTTGCAAAGCCCAATGAGCTCGCCCCAGTCACAGAGAGAGGTTCTGTTGGGGGTCTCTCCCTCCGAGGGGAGAGGCCGTGGTGAAGGCTGCCCCTCGTGTCCTGTCCTAAGAGGTTAACCGGGCCCGAGGGCCAGGCTTGCCCAGGCTTCTAGGACGAGACGTGTCCTACTGCGAAGTCCCAGGAAGATTCCTGAAGACGAGCGTAAGAAGGATTTCCTCAGAAGGAAAAGAGGAAAGCCCTGAGCCGAGTGCACACAGAGGTAGGAAAGCCCTGAGCCGAGTGCACACAGAGGCAGGAAAGCCCTGAGCCGAGAGCACACAGAGGCAGGAAAGCCCTGAGCCGAGTGCACACAGAGGTAGGAAAGCCCTGAGCCGAGTGCACACAGAGGCAGGAAAGCCCTGAGCCGAGTGCACCCAGAGGTAGGAAAGCCCTGAGCCGAGTGCACCCAGAGGTAGGAAAGCCCTGAGCCGAGTGCACACAGAGGCAGGAAAGCCCTGAGCCGAGTGCACACAGAGGCAGGAAAGCCCTGAGCCGAGTGGACACAGAGGTAGGAAAGCCCTGAGCCGAGTGGACACAGAGGCAGGAAAGCCCTGAGCCGAGTGGACACAGAGGCAGGAAAGCCCTGAGCCGAGTGGACACAGAGGTAGGAAAGCCCTGAGCCGAGTGGACACAGAGGCAGGAAAGCCCTGAGCCGAGTGGACACAGAGGTAGGAAAGCCCTGAGCCGAGTGGACACAGAGGCAGGAAAGCCCTGAGCCGAGTGGACACAGAGGTAGGAAAGCCCTGAGCCGAGTGGACACAGAGGCAGGAAAGCCCTGAGCCGAGTGCACACAGAGGTAGGAAAGCCCTGAGCCGAGTGGACACAGAGGCAGGAAAGCCCTGAGCCGAGTGGACACAGAGGCAGGAAAGCCCTGAGCCGAGTGGACACAGAGGCAGGAAAGCCCTGAGCCGAGTGCACCCCGAGGCAGGAAAGCCCTGAGCCGAGTGCACACAGAGGTAGGAAAGCCCTGAGCCGAGTGGACACAGAGGCAGGAAAGCCCTGAGCCGAGTGCACACAGAGGCAGGAAAGCCCTGAGCCGAGTGGACACAGAGGCAGGAAAGCCCTGAGCCGAGTGCACCCAGAGGCAGGAAAGCCCTGAGCCGAGTGCACCCAGAGGCAGGAAAGCCCTGAGCCGAGTGCACACAGAGGCAGGAAAGCCCTGAGCCGAGTGGACACAGAGGCAGGAAAGCCCTGAGCCGAGTGCACACAGAGGCAGGAAAGCCCTGAGCCGAGTGGACACAGAGGTAGGAAAGCCCTGAGCCGAGTGGACACAGAGGCAGGAAAGCTCTGAGCCGAGTGGACACAGAGGTAGGAAAGCCCTGAGCCGAGTGCACACAGAGGTAGGAAAGCCCTGAGCCGAGTGGACACAGAGGCAGGAAAGCCCTGAGCCGAGTGGACACAGAGGCAGGAAAGCCCTGAGCCGAGAGCACACAGAGGCAGGAAAGCCCTGAGCCGAGAGCACACAGAGGTAGGAAAGCCCTGAGCCGAGTGCACACAGAGGCAGGAAAGCCCTGAGCCGAGTGCACACAGAGGTAGGAAAGCCCTGAGCCGAGTGCACCCCGAGGCAGGAAAGCCCTGAGCCGAGTGCACACAGAGGCAGGAAAGCCCTGAGCCGAGTGCACACAGAGGCAGGAAAGCCCTGAGCCGAGAGCACACAGAGGCAGGAAAGCCCTGAGCCGAGAGCACACAGAGGCAGGAAAGCCCTGAGCCGAGTGCACCCCGAGGCAGGAAAGCCCTGAGCCGAGTGCACCCCGAGGCAGGAAAGCCCTGAGCCGAGTGCACCCCGAGGCAGGAAAGCCCTGAGCCGAGTGCACCCAGAGGTAGGAAAGTCCTGAGCCGAGTGCACACAGAGGCAGGAAAGCCCTGAGCCGAGTGCACACAGAGGCAAGAAAGCCCTGAGCCGAGTGCACCCCGAGGCAGGAAAGCCCTGAGCCGAGTGCACCCAGAGGCAGGAAAGCCCTGAGCCGAGTGCACCCAGAGGCAGGAAAGCCCTGAGCCGAGTGCACACAGAGGTAGGAAAGCCCTGAGCCGAGTGCACCCCGAGGTAGGAAAGCCCTGAGCCGAGTGCACCCAGAGGTAGGAAAGCCCTGAGCCGAGTGCACACAGAGGCAGGAAAGCCCTGAGCCGAGTGCACACAGAGGCAAGAAAGCCCTGAGCCGAGTGCACCCAGAGGCAGGAAAGCCCTGAGCCGAGTGCACACAGAGGCAGGAAAGCCCTGAGCCGAGTGCACCCAGAGGCAGGAAAGCCCTGAGCCGAGTGCACCCCGAGGTAGGAAAGCCCTGAGCCGAGTGCACCCAGAGGCAGGAAAGCCCTGAGCCGAGTGCACACAGAGGCAAGAAAGCCCTGAGCCGAGTGCACACAGAGGCAGGAAAGCCCTGAGCCGAGTGCACACAGAGGTAGGAAAGCCCTGAGCCGAGTGCACCCAGAGGCAGGAAAGCCCTGAGCCGAGTGCACCCAGAGGCAGGAAAGCCCTGAGCCGAGTGCACACAGAGGCAGGAAAGCCCTGAGCCGAGTGCACCCAGAGGCAGGAAAGCCCTGAGCCGAGTGCACCCCGAGGTAGGAAAGCCCTGAGCCGAGTGCACCCCGAGGTAGGAAAGCCCTGAGCCGAGTGCACACAGAGGCAGGAAAGCCCTGAGCCGAGTGCACCCCGAGGTAGGAAAGCCCTGAGCCGAGTGCACACAGAGGCAGGAAAGCCCTGAGCCGAGTGCACACAGAGGTAGGAAAGCCCTGAGCCGAGTGCACCCCGAGGTAGGAAAGTCCTGAGCCGAGTGCACCCAGAGGCAGGAAAGCCCTGAGCCGAGTGCACCCAGAGGCAGGAAAGCCCTGAGCCGAGTGCACACAGAGGTAGGAAAGCCCTGAGCCGAGTGCACCCCGAGGCAGTCTCCAGCAAGAGAGCTAAAGGTCCCTGCTCCTCATCTGTCCAGCGAGGGCTTCAGAGGTGAGAAAAGCGCCTAAAGCAACTGCTCCCACTGCCTCCAGGGGCTTCTCAGCGACCTGCCCCTCCCTGGGGCACTTACCTTTGCCGGGTGGCAGTAACAGCAGCTGCTCTCTGCACTTTCCCCCATAGATGTCCAGCGGAGAGATAACCCTGCTCTGAAGCCTGTGTGCTCGGCTGGGGGCCCTGGGACCCTGCCATGATCCCGCAGCAGCAGCTGCGCTCACTGCCCCTGTCCTGCTCCCCTGCTCCGGCTTCACCTTACCCTGTGGGCTGCTCAGCAGCCTCGCTCTGTGCGGTGCTTGGCGACAGAATTAGATTTTGTTCTCTCCCGTCTCTTCTCCACCCTGATGCACAGCTGCAGGTTTCACAAGGCAAGTGCCTGTCACTGGGTGGCACCTGGCATTCAGGCTCATTGGGGATGGATATTACAGAAACCAGAACCTCACTGGTAGAGCAGGTTTCTATCTCCCTGCAAGAGTAACAAGGTCCTCCTGCATGGATTCAGGAGCCTGAGCAGCTGGGGGTGCAAACCACAAGCTCCTGTTTGTTTGTGTTACTGCTCCTCTCAGTGCATTCTGGGGCATGCAGTCCTGCCCCCCTCACTGGACAAGAGGACTGTAAGCCCCAAAATGTATTAAGGGAGCAGAACTGCATTGAGTGGAACAGGTAGAAAAGGGAGGATCTGGGAACTGAGGCAATTAAATCATTATAGTATGAGGACTGCTGGGATATGAGTTGCACTCTCACCTCTGACACTGGTACTCTAGGGAAGTCACTTTCTCCAGGCACTAAGGGCAATGTCCTTCCTGCTGCCTGGGTCCCGGAGGTGGCTGCGGCGAATCTCTTTCTGAAGTGCTAAGACAGCAGCGGGCCTCCGGATTCTGCTATAGAAATCCAGATTATTAGGATTGCTAATAACCGTCTTGAAGCCTAGCATTGTACCCCTAGGGACGGATATATCAAGGAAGGGTTTGTGGGAAGAAGGAACAGGACTCCTATCCCTTGCATTGCTAAATGTGTCTCAGTGCTCCATGGACCCATTGCCGCAGGCCTTATTTATTCATTTATTCAAATGTAGCTCGCGCCTGTTCATTGCTAACTCAAAGGAAGTAATATTAACGTGCAATAGGTAGGTCCCTGCCCCCCAGGGCTTACAATCCAAGGGGGAGATTTACTAAGCTGCGTAAATGCCTTAACAGAGAGAACATGTGGTATTTCAAATATTGCACATTGTCTCCCTCTCTAAAAATCTGGCACATCGCAGGTATTATAACGAGCTGATTTGTATGCAAATGCATGAAGACACGTGCAAATCAGCTCATTAAGAGTTGTTCTTATGCAAGTCAAATAACACGCCTGGCCTCACCAGGTGCAGCTGAGTTTCCCTGGGAGCATCAGGTCTTTAACATGGTGACACCGCACCCGGAGCTCTTGGGTTCTACGAGACCACTGGGGACTGGGGGGGAGGGGGTCTGATGGATCGGGGGATGGGGAAGCAGGTGGGATTTTGAAAAGGGGGCTGGGGCGGAGCCAAGGACTTTTAACTTTTCAGGGGGGGGGGGTGTATTTCTTTTCATTTTGGCCACCTTATGGAGCGGCGGGGGGATTGGGCCAGGGGTCTCAATAGCTCCTCAGTGAGGGGTGGGGGAGGGAGCCATATGCAGGCTGCTCAGGTTCTTTAAAAGCTGGTAGGGGGTGAGGCCACCATTGCACATCCTTTCAGGGGGTCCGCTAGAACCTGCCATGTTTCCTGGCAGCACTTTACCACCGGAGAAAATACAGGAATCACCAACTGGTGGTACTTGGTATCGCAGCTTAGTGAATCCTGCTGTACTTTCCATGGAGGAGAAAAATACTGTGGGCTTAGCTGACTCCTCAGAGGGGACAATATTGTGAAGTAAATAGCCCCTAAGTTTGTACTTGAGGCAGAAGGTCACGAGGAGCAGCAGTGGGATTTGAACGCGGGTTTCTCTGCCGCTGAGTCTTATCATTCAGAAACTCCAAGGCAAATTTAAAAAGCAGCACAACCAATTACAAAATACGAATCATGAACAATTCATACAGAGTCAATAACAACATAGTACACACTTCATAATTACTATACCAAGAATCATTTAGTACCCATCATAAGGTTACATTATAAGGATATTACGGAAGCTGCCAAGCAAAAAGAGATGGGGGAAATTCTCTTTATTTCCCGTGAGGAAAACTTTCTGTCAGTTAGCTAACAAGGAGTTATGACAATGGGCTGAATGGGATGCTTAGCCTAGCATTAGGCAGTCTTTCTTCACAGGTAAGTTGGTGAATGCAGAGGTCACTTTCCCAGGGCCACAACCCTAAAAGAATTGAAGAAAATCTGGGATGACCCTAGTGATGGGGAAGCTGGAGATCAAGTAGATCAGTAATTTTGCAAGAGGAAGGGCAAAAGGAGGGATGAGATTGGTCTTGAGTTCTTTTTTCTATCCTCATAGTCTTTGCTTCTGTGCTTCTGTGTCAGATGCATCCCTCCCCATGCCCACACATGCACGATCCTGCTACCTCCTCTGAGAAGGGAACGCACGGCTGTGCAATTAGGCAGGTCCTTTTGTCATGTGCATCCCCCTCCCCATGCCCACACATGCACGATCCTGCTACCTCCTCTGAGAAGGGGACGCACGGCTGTGCAATTAGGCAGGTCCTTTTGTCATGTGCATCCCCCTCCCCGTGCCCACACATGCACAATCCTGCTACCTCCTCTGAGAAGGGGACGCACGGCTGTGCAATTAGGCAGGTCCTTTTGTCATGTGCATCCCCCTCCCCGTGCCCACACATGCACAATCCTGCTACCTCCTCTGAGAAGGGGACGCACGGCTGTGCAATTAGGCAGGTCCTTTTGTCATGTGCATCCCCCTCCCCGTGCCCACACATGCACGATCCTGCTACCTCCTCTGAGAAGGGGACGCACGGCTGTGCAATTAGGCAGGTCCTTTTGTCATGTGCATCCCCCTCCCCGTGCCCACACATGCACGATCCTGCTACCTCCTCTGAGAAGGGGACGCACGGCTGTGCAATTAGGCAGGTCCTTTTGTAGGCCGCGTAGGGTCATCGACATAGGAATAAAAATAACATAACCGTACCGAAGGAAGACACTGAGAGGATGTCACTTCCGCGCCGTCCTCCAGCTGCATGGCACCATGTTTAAAGAATCGGGAACCAGGTAGGGGTGAGTGGGCATCGCTCCTGCCCCTTTTATCAAGAAAGATCCAGAATGGGAGCTGCCCGGCCCCAGCCCCAGCCAGGCTGGCTCCAGGAAGGCTCCCAACTGGGCTGGATTCGTTTTTTGGCCCAGGAGAGGAAGTCACGGAGGCCCAGCCTGGGCTGCCAGAAGCCTGGGGGGTTTTTTTTGGGGGGGGGGGGGTTTGCCCAAATGCCACAAACATGAAAACACCTGAAAATTTGGGGGTATTTCTCTGGGAGGCTGTTTTCAGTTTGCTCCCTTCAGAAGAAATGGAAAGTGGCCGCATTCGGTGCATTTTGGCCTTCCTTTGATACAAGTGCAGACCCCTAGTAAATGGTTTTATTTTCTGGAACGAGATTTGCCGGTGGGAGCAGCGATTTCCTCCTTTACAGAGAGGTGTATGTGGTATGTCCTAACCTCCTGGGCCCGCAAACCTTTGCTTCACCCCCCACTAAAGAACTCAGGTGCTGCAGCAAGCTTGGGCAGCGGGACCCTCAGATCGCCAAGGGGGCCACTCAGCTCTCAGGGCGGCCGTATTTATTAATTTATTTCAAACTGCTTACATACAATATACATTCATCAAAAAGGCTTACGTACAGGACATACATAACAGTCAAATAAATTCTGAAACAATATGGTGTAAAAAAAAACTAATTTAACAAGCAAAGCACTGCCTTTCCCAGACTCCTCTCTGAGCCCCTGGGGTGGGAAGTTTACACCTCCGGGGTCACTGGTGCAAGGGGTGGACAGCACAACTCAGTCCAGCTTCACACCCCCTTTGGGTCAGCGAGTCTTCACAGGGGCAGCGGGTAGCAGAGGTCAAAAGCCCCCTTAAATGGAGCACGGAGTCCAATGGTAGAGTTCAACTGAAGAAACGTTAGTGCAACTTAAAGAGGAGGAGGAGGATCCAAGAAAGAATAACAAGAACCATAACCAGCACTAGAAATCTAATAACCAGGAACGCAGCGGTTTCTTTGTCCATAGTGCGGCTATTGGTCACTCTTCTGCCTCTAACTCCGGAGTGGGCAAACGTTTTTTAAACAGGACCACGTTACTAGTGCTTATCGGAGCCGGGGGGGGGGGGGGCCATAGGTGGGGAGGGTCAGAACTCTGTGAGCATGGGGTTACAGGGGCAAGTATAGTGAGAGGACCACAGCAGCAACCATACCAGTAAAAAGAGTAACTCAACACAATTAACAGACAGAATAACATCAAATAGTTAAAAGCTCATATAAAAATGTTCCAAACACCCATAAAAAATTTCAAAACAGACACATCAAATAATACCCAATAATTAAAATTAGAAAGGATTTTTAAAAATTCCCTGCTTTCCATACCTGGGAACTTTTGATTTCTTGATGACCTGAGATTGTCAAGGATTAGCAGGCAGAGAGGAAGGGGGAAGAGTTGTTGCACATACATGTTCTCTCTTCCTCTCATCAACACACATACATACAATTGCTCTCTCATTCACAAAAACATGCTTTCTCTCATCCACCCATTTTCACATGCTCTCTCTCACCCATACACACACACATGTGCTCTCTCTCACCCATACACACACACATGTGCTCTCTCTCACCCATACACACATGTTCTCTCACCGACCCACATATACAGACACATGCACTCTCTCTCACTGGTTCTCTAACACACACACACACACTCACTCTCACTGGCTTCCTCACACTCACCCACCCCAGGCAGGCTCCCATTCATTCTCTCACACACACACACACAGACCCCCATTCTCTTTCTCTCACATACACACACATAGACCCCAGGCAGGCTCCCAATTCATTCTCTCTCTCACACACAGACCCCCAGGCAGGCACCCACACATTCTCACACACATATAGAAATTCTCTGGCAGGCTCCCATTCATTCACACACACACATACACACACACACACACACTCTCAAGGCAGGCTTCCCCCGCTTTCTTGTGCCAACCACCTCGGAGCCTCTCTTATTCCTCTGCTGCCACTGTCACCATCACCGCGTGCCTGTTGGGGAGGAGCTGATCCACCCTTACAGAAACCCGCTCTGCTGCTCCTCCTCCTCTGCTCCCTGCAGTATTAAAAATTAGCGGGTGTACCTCTTCCTCCATGCTGGTCTCGTGCATCATGAGATCAGCATAGAGAAAGCACTAGCCTCACAAGTTTTTAATTCTGCGATGCCTGCATAGACGATGAGACAGGCTGAATTCTCCCGGTGGTGCTGATGTGTGGTTTCATTGTTTCAGCCACCAGTGGGATGGGATCTACCAGCGGCCACACGGGCCTCTCTGTTTTTCGACCTCCAATGGAGTGGGATCCACTGGTGGCCACACAGGCCTCTCTGTTTTTTTTGGCTGCCGGTTTACCCTGACTTATTTATTTTAAATTCTTCTATACCGACATTCCTGTATGGCATACAGACCACACCGGTTTACAGTGCAACAGGACAGTCGCATGGGAGCGATACAAGGAACATTTGAACATTTGAGAACGTTAGCAACTTATTAAAACAAGTACAAGTAACATTCACTACTAAGATAATAAGTAACTTCGATACAGAGCAAATTAAAAAACGACAGAGTATAGGACCACAACAACATATGGAAGTATGTAAGGTAGGGATGAATTCAAGTACTGGGAACTGATCAGGGGCTGGGGCGTATTAGGGCAAAGGCCACGTGCCGGAGGGCGCTGGTAGGGAAAATGATGTCTCCTGTTCAGAAAGTAAAGAGAAATTACCGGTTGCAATATATGAGAAGATGGGGAGTAGCGAGTGCAATGGCGAGTGACTTGGTTCAGAAACTCTCAAAGAATGGTTTCAAAGTAGGAATCTCCTTTCTAGGGTCCCAACACAGAAACACAAAGGTTACAACAAGCCAGGGATCCAGTTTTCACATCAATTGGGCTCTGAGGCTTCGGCCTTATTGGCTGTTTTTTCTCTTTCCTTTATTTACTTTCCTAACAAAAAGGTAAATTCTCCTTATAATGTCTCTTTTTAGTTTTGCCCACTGTTCTTTTACTTCTCCTAGATTTTCCCATCCAGCTAATAACTCATTGAGATACTCATCCATTTTAACAAAGTTAATTGCCCCGATGTCTAGAATCCTCGCCTTTGAATGAACTTCACCTCTGGTGCCCTAATACTGATCCTCACCATCCGGTGATCAATGAATCCTGTTATGACCCCCGGCCGCGGACGCCCGCGGGCAGGCTGAACTCACCGCATGTCTTGCCTGGCCCTCCTCCTCCTCGGGTGCTCTCGCAGTGGTGCCAGTCACCTCCGCCGCGTTTCTCCCGACTCTCTGCACTCCACGTGGTGGCTGGGATGCCGCCAACCAGCGCTCCAATCCTGGGCCTCCCTAGGCAAGCGAGCGCGCACTACCTGCCCTGCTTCTAAAGGGCCCATGGCGGGATCTCCGGGTTCGTCCCCGCCTGATGATATCATTGACCCGGGATATTTAAGCACCACCTGTGGCCTTCACTAGCCGACTTGGCAACGAGTTCCATGCTTCCTTCTGGTGCCTTACTCTTTCCACAGACCGACTGCTCCTGTCATCGGACCTCTGCGCTTCTCCTTCCGGGTTACTCTCTCAGCTCTTCCAACTCCGCGGGCTCTGGCTCAGCGTAACTGGACTTTCTCTCGAGCGCTTCCCGCTCCTCTGGGCCAGGCTCAGCGCAACCTATTGGACCCTCTCACTGCGTCTCCAGCTCCATGGGCCCTGGCTCAGCGTTGTTACCCAGACTCTCTCTGCATCTTCCTCTTCGTGGGCCCTGGCTCAGCGCAACTGGACTCTCTCTCAGCGCTTCCCTGCTCCTCAGGGCAGCCCTCCGCACGACTACTACAGTTTGTGCCTCTGCACCTCCTCTCCGCGAGGCCACACTCATGTGTTCCTGCTCTCCTCTCCTCAGACCTGCAGTGGCCTTGCTCTCCCAGAGACTCTTTCTCCTCCTCCCTTGAGATTGCTTCTGCCTCGAACTGTGCCTAATCTCTCTGACGCTCTCTGCATGCCCTCGCCTGCCCTCTCCGGGACCAACCACACAGGGGCGCTCCTACGTCCTGCCAGCCCCGGCACCCAAGGGCTCAAACTGCAGGGAACGCGGGTCAGCTCAGGTGAAGTTCCTGGCCAGCCTCGCCTCCCGACGGTGGGGACCTGTGGGGCCCAACTCCTCAGGTAGCTACAAGCCCACCTCGGGCCAAGGGTCCACAATTCCTAACAAATCCCACATCAGAGATGCTGTCCCCATGGGTAAGCGCCAGGTCCAGTACTGCCCCTCCCATGTGCATTCCATTACCAGTTGACAGAACAATTCTCCTTGCAGAGAGTCCAGGATCTCTCTGCTTCTAGAAGACTCTGCAGCTGGGATGCCCCAATCAACATCTGGCAGATTGAAATCACCTAGCAATAGCACCTCCCCTTTCATAGCAATTTTGTGAATATCCTCCATTAAGTCTCTGTCCGTTTGTTCTGTCTGTACTAGAGGTCTCTATGTTACATCAACATAAATAGATATTCCCTTCCCTCATTCCAGATTAACCCACAGTGCCTCCCCCTTACCTCATAAGCCCAGTAATGCTGTTGCTTTAATTTTGGTTTTTTTATATATAATGCCACGCCCCCTCCTTTCCTTCCTACCCGGTCCTTCCTAAATAGATTGTAGCCCAGTATAACTGTATTCCAGCCATAGTTTTCCATGTACCAGGTCTCCATGACAGTCACTACATCTAAATCAGCTTCTTCCATGACTGCCTCAAGATCCAGGACCTTATCTCCCATACTATGAGCATTAATGTACCCAGCTTTCCAAATATTGCCCTTTTTTTACCATTTCTCCCATTTCTATACAAGTATTTCATGTTTTACTTACCTTACCTTAGGGTTTTGTTCACCCGTCCTCGCCAGTTCACGTTTAACGCCCTCAGTTGGTTTGCCATCGTGTGTTGAAAGACCCTGTGTTCCTTCGTTGACAAGTGAACCCCATCTCTGCTCAGCAATCCTTGAAACATCGTCCCATGAGCCAGGAAGCCATGGGGGTGAGTTTCTTACTGGTCGGACTGCACGGACGGCTGTGAGGGACAGCGGTCTTGGGGAGTCCTATCTCCCCAGGTTATAAAATTTGCAGCAGCTGGAGCCAGCAGGAAGAGGAAAGGAGTGGGAATCTAATAAAGAATTATGTAGCAAGAGAAGCCAGCAGCCTGCTAGCACGGGGAAAGGAAAGAAAGCAAGATTGGTGGCCTCAAGGCAGGTTGAATACATAATGGGACCAGCAGGAGCCTCACAGGGGAGAGCATGAGAGAAAACACATTGGTGCTGGGGCAGGATGCCACAAGGAGCAAAGGGGGTAAGAGCGTTGGGGATGGCAGGAGAGTATGAGAGAGAGGTGGGGATGGGTAATGGGTTAATACCCCCTCCCCCCAAAGTACCCACATTAAGTGTTTACATAGAAATCTAAAATGGCTAAAAATGAAAAACACCATAATTTAAAGTTTTTATAAACACTGAAAAATAGAAATCTCTCACATACAGAGCCCCAGCACAGAAAAAGTACAGAAAAAGCAAGCTTCCCTCACACACACTCACACAGCCCAGCATAATGCATATAGAAAACTATATATTATGTGAACATACGTGTTCACGTACAGCATGTGCACACAACTGATTTTCTGCATAAAAATGTATGAATGTAAAGTCAGAAAATGAAACAAAAATGCACAACCCTAGTCACTACCAGCCTGAAGCCAGATCTGAACCAGTAACCCAGGGATGACCATTTTCTTAGCCTTTTGCCAATTTCCTAAATCACGAGTCTCCCAAGATACTGAACCTGGCTCCAATGAGAGAAGTACTGTTCGCATAATTGTCCTCCTGAGCTTTCTCAGAACTCATTGGTATTCCTGACAATCAGGACGATTCAATTCACGGAGGCAGGATGAAGAACCACAGCCGAAGCCCCTTCCCTGGGTCTCTCATCTCAGGTACGTTTGATTCAAGGTGGTCTCCCGTTCTTGTCCTGATGTCCCTGATTCGTCCTTGAAGACCCTCTGAAGCACCGCAAGGAAAGATCCCCCGAACCTCCACTTCTTCAGGCTCCCCACCAAGAGATAGATGAAGGGATTGGCAGCACAGTTGACGGAAGAGCAGAAATTTATTACCAAAAAGAAATAGAACATGAGGAAGTACGACGACAGGACCTTAAAGTACAGCAGAAGACCCAGGAGCCGGGCGGGTACAACCGAAACCAGGAAGACCACGACTGAAGCCACGATGGCAATGTAGAGCTTTGACGAGTAATATTGCTCTGAGACCTGCTGGATTGTGATGATGAGGGTGAGGCTGGACAGGATCATGAGCACAATGACGGCCAGGAACAAGGTGGAGGTGAACAGGTAGACCGCCGTACACGGCTCAGACCCAGGCTCTTTATATTCCCCGCCATTACAGATGAATTGTTCCAATCCGGTCACCAGGCACGAGAGCGCCCACAGCAGGGCACACACCATGCCAGACTGGTGCGTCGGACGCCGGCATCGGTACCAGATTGGGTAAAGGGCACACAGGCATCTCTCGAAGCTGACGGCCATCAGGAGATAGATGCCCGCGTTGAATCCGAAATCACTTAGGAGACCCATGGCCGTGGTGATATTCCTTTTGTCTGCGGCCGAGATCGGGTGGCCAAAGTGCTTGAACAGAAGGTACACAAGCAAAACCCACACGCTGATGAGGAAGAGGAAGTCGGCCACGGCCAGATTCAGGATGTAGACGGTGAATTTGTTCTTTGGAATCCTGAAGCCAAGGAACCAAATGACGATGCCGTTTCCAAGGAGCCCGCAGAACACGATGAGCAAAGTAAGGAAGGACAGGCCGAAGATGATTTCCGTTCTGGGCACTGCAATGCTTCCTGCATCTGTCACGTTAAACCCATCTGCGTTTGTAACATTGGAGGGGGCAGTGCTCAAGCCTGCCAGGGCGGGAGTGACTCCAGGCATGCTGCTCTCTCCTCCTCAGTCTGTCCTGTCAAGAGTGGGAGTGGGGACACAATTAGTCTTATTTGAATGAGCTGTGCTCACACACAAGCCAACGTAATAAGGCACGTTGACCTTAGCGTGGGTTTTAAACTGTGCTTAGCATGGGTTTTTCAGCTCTAACTTAAACCTGGTATTTAATAGGATTTTTTGCATGGAGAGAATCCACTCCAAACTCGTGCTAGGATTAGCCTGGCTGCATGCAAATTGCATGTTAATCAATATATTAGCAATTACTCGGTGATGCAGGGTGCTAAGGTCAAACTGCGTAGCGCACCCTTTCTTAATTTAAAATGTAAAGCCTGGGTCTGAGATGGAGTGAAAGGTAACATATTTCTGGAGCCCACGTTATTCTTCGGTTTGCTCATTTGGATTCTGTTTGGAAGGAAGCTATAAATGCAAGTTATGTTATCAGAGTTTCCATACTGGGGTGCAGAGTTCTAAAATCCGCATTGATCCTGGAGAAATCTGTGTAGGTTGCATAACCTTTTATTGGCCAAAACAAAAATGAAGTTGGATATTAACTTTCTAGACTGCATAAGCTGTAAAGGTGCTGGAGGTCTGGAGAGGGAGGAGCGATTGCCATGCAGCCAGGGATTTCTCCTATGTATTGCTGTCTGTTCAGTGTCGGGGGGGGGGGGGGGGGGGAGCAGTCTGTACCTTGACTTCTGCACAGTCTTACATGCAAGGCCATTTTGGGAAGGCATGACAAATAAAAAAAAGGGTAAGCTCTTTGGGGAGGGCACGTATGAAGCCTTTGGTGCAGAGTAACACAGACAGACACAGAAAAAGACGGGAAAGAATAGCTGAAGCAGCTGATGAAGGAAGGAACCAAGGTGTCTTCAAAGCTGCCTCCCTCCCCCCCTCCACCTTTCAAGACACACAGGCGCACGTCGTACCCCCACACCTGCCCCCCACAGACACTCACCCCCCACTTATGCATACACCGCATACACACAAGCCCCTGTGTATAACCTTACACCAATACACCTTCAAACATCCCTACCACAGCCCCTCCCTGCATATCCTGCGCCTACCCACACCCCCATCCACCTGCCCTCAAAATATCCCCACCCTTCCACCTCCCTCACCCCACACCCACAGACCCCCTAAGAGAAGTCGTCGCTCCCTCTTACAGATCAATGCTCAAGACACCTAAATACGGAGATCAATAAAGTGATTTCTGAAACAGTCCCGTCTCCTCTTTTCCAGCAGGATTTTTCTTCTTTTTAATCAGAATACGGAGGATTAAACATGTTGTAACAGCATGAGGCTTGGCATGTATTTATTATTAGAGATGTGATTCGGCCGAACCTTTTGGTTCAGCCTTCGTTATCGACCCGCCGTGGGAAATTTCGTTTTCCTGTGGTTCAGGACAATTTTATTTCGTCTGCCCCCCAAAACAAAGCCTGAAACCCACTCCAACATAGACCCTTGACCAGATACAATCGGCCATAAGGGTGGATCAGACATAGATTTGTGGACCTTTGGTATATCTGGTTGAGGTTCTTTGTGGAGCCTTTGGCCAAATTTGTAGATCTATTTGTAATGGAAGAATCAAGATTGTTACCATCTTATATACAGGATACATCTGATTTTATGCGAAAAGTGAATGATCTACAATCAGGCTCAAAAAATAGTTGGTTAGTGACGCTGGATATTGTTTCTTTATATACCAAGGTGCCCCAACAAGCAGCATTGGACGTTTTATCAGAAGTGTTGGCATTGGTTTAACATTTCATGACTTGGCTTCAGTTCATTGGCTATCTATTGTTCTGATTGACATTTCAGCACAATTTTACAATGTGATTGGCTGTTTCATAGCTTAAATTCATTGACTGCATTTTTGACCTGCAGAAACAAGGATCTGGTTGGGTGAAATGGCGAGGTCCCCTGAAGCAGAGAGGAGCTGAGCACACTCTTGAAACGCTGCCAGCGTTGGGTTTTTGACTGCTGAGTCTTTGTTTGTAAATCTCGCCCAGATGACAAATAAGCTAAGTACTGTTGGATATATAAAGTTTGGATGTACAAAGTTTTGAAGAATTTGTTTATTTGCAACAAAAAATATATAAGATATCAATAACCTAAGTAACACCATTTCCATATCAATGAGCTAAGTAACACCATTTCCCTGCAGCGTGACCCGGCTGTTGGGGTGTAAGGTTTGAGGAGTTGTGTTTACAATCTTTATAGACAAGGCATGTGTGTGTGTTTTTTGAGTAGAACTGCCAGGGAAGTTGCATTTTTGTTTGGAGCTTTTGAGGTGTTGAGTTGAAGGAGAGTTCGGTGGCTGCTTCACAGCCTGATCCAAGGGAAGAGGCTCTGCCCTGACCCCACAGTCTGGAAGGGATTGCCGGGGAGGAGTGGAAGAAGAGCTGGAAAGAGATGGCAGAGCTGCTGTTTTCAGAGATTTTTGCTTTTGGTGGTCTGTGCCTGACCAAGGAGGATTTTTCCCCTAACCTTGGGAGCTCAGGAAGCTGCTGTGACTCCCTCTGGATACTGCCAGAGAAAAAGAAAGCAGGACTTTTTTCAGAGTTTGTTTTGGGATAAATTTTTGCCGCCAGTTCTTAACTACAGAAAGGGAGGACAGAGTTTGGGATTTTGAATATTTTCGGGGAGATTCTACCACCGGAAATGCAAGCTTTCTCCATCAGAGAAAGAGCCAGGAGATCCAGCCCCACTAGCAGCCCACTCACTATCACTCAAATGTTGAGGCTTTTCCTAGTCTTGCCATCCAAAGGGACACTGTCTCAGCTATTGAAACGGGAAAAGAGGCACTTTTGGGCTGTTTATTTTTGTGCAAAGATTGTCTAGTTGTGAAGTGGACTTTAATATTTTTGGTTGCAGGAAATCTTTGTTTAACACCTCACCAGAGTGTCCAGCGTCTTTCATTCAAAGGGGACCTTCAAGCAAGGACTTCTCAAGGGCGAGTGGACCTAGAGAGTAAAATAAATAAAAGTGCGGGGCTGCGTGCTGTTGCCACCCCCACGAGCCTCCGGCCCCTGGGGGGTTTATCCTCCTCGCCGCCGAAACAAACCCAGCACTCCGTGGCGAATGGACCGTGATGGTGGTGAGGAAGGTGGGCTCGAGGGACGACTGTGTGCCTCTGCATCCTGGGAGGGTCCCCACAGAGGAGGGGGTTACAGGTATCTGACAGACAAGCAGGGCAATGACTGTAGGGTGAGGCTGAGCCTTTCTTGCAAGCTCCAGTCCCAGATAACTCTGCATTAGTGTGGCACGCACTATGTAAATACTTTTCAGCAAGGCCCATGAGGAGAACATTACAGTAATCTACTCTCGTCAAAACTAAAGCACGTTGGTCCCTCTTCTGATAGGGCCTGGGGGGGGGGGGGGGGCGAAGAAAGATTGCTATCAATTCTGCCTCTTGTTGTGCCCACTACAAAAAAATATATATATATAGCGCAGTGCTGGCGGCCCAGTGTTTTCTAAATGCTGCTTCCTGCTACGGGGGCCTCTCGTTCCTGTGCGTTACACTGTTTGAACCATGTGGGAGATACAGGTAGGAAGCAGCGTTTTGAAGTGCTCGGCCCCCAGGGCTGCTCCCCTGTCAGTGGGGTCAGGCTGGGGAAGGAATGGAAGGTAAGAGAGGAGGAGAGGATGTGGAGGGGCAGGGATGGAAATTAAGAGTTAGAAAAGGAGGAGAGAAGAAAAGAGTGAAGCTACAGGCAGTGGTGGCGTGAGTGAAGCTGGTAGTTTTTCCTGGCTGGGGGTGCCAGTTTCAGGAAGCTGATGAATGTACCCCTTCCTCCAATCCACACCAAATTTCAGAGAGACTACAACTCAAAGGTTCTCAGATGTGGCATTTGCAGAGAGGTGACCAGGCTGGGAATGGGGATGGAGGGAAGGGTTTGCCGTTTCAGATCACACAAACGCCATGCACTAGAAATGAAACCAGGCCTGGCGGTGTCCATGGATGTGGGGTAAGTGCTGAATCTGTTCATAAAAAGAAAAAAAAACAAACCAAAGAGAGCATCTGGTAAGACAAGTTGGACTTGTGGCAAACGGAGAAATCTAGTGAGAGACTAAGCAGTAAAAGTGGTTAGAAAGTGAATGAGTTGTTTGTGCAAAGGCCTTTAGCTGACAGAAGCCACAGGCCTTGAACTAAGGTTCTTACTGTGTGAGTCCTGGGCATTTGTGCTGTTATGATTATAGCAAGTTTATGTGACAGGGACCTGGGTGAACCTGAGGGAATAGGTTAGAGGGAGGTCCCATGCAAAGGCAGCTCCTCCCTTCGAGGGCTCTGGCATGGCCGTCCCCCTGAGTGTTGCATGCTGGAACTACAATGGGGGATATCCTACTCTCCAAGAGGAAGGATTGTTGGACATGGATCCTGATGCAGGAGAGAGAAGATCTCCAAGTAAAGTAGGATGGTTTGCTAACACTGAGTTTTCATTTGCTGTTTTAGATTTTCTCATTTACTGCCCGGAGTTGGATTTTTAAGCTAAATGTTTTGTTGAACTCAGAGACTCTTCAGTTTGATCATAGGACAGTGAATGGAGAGTGTGGTGCAACCCCTTATGTTATCTTTCTTTTCCCATGGTGCACTGCCAAGACCCCCAGTATTTGGTGACGGATGGAAGGCTGCTCTGACACGTCCATGTTAAGGGCCTGGGAAGCCCAGCTTCCCCCCCCCCCCCCCAGGGTTTCTGGCAACGTAGCACCCCAAGTGCAGCCAACAAGCTAGCTGGAGTATCAATACACACTTTCTCTCTAAGACACTCACTCAGATGTACACTCATTCATGTACACTCACTCTTACTAACACATTCACTCATACACTCTCTCTAAGACAAGGATCCTACTGTCTTCCCCAGCCAGTTGGGTTTTCAGGATATCCCTAATGAATATGCATGAGAAATATTTTCAAATACATCTCATGAATATTCCATAAGGGGTATCCTGAAAACCAGGCTGACTGGGGGGAGGGGGGTCCTGTAGGACCAGTTTGAGCACCCCTACTCTAAGACCCTGACTCTTATCTAACTTACTATCACACACACTCACTCATTAACACACTCATACACTCTCTCTCTCTCTCTCTAAGACACAGGGACTTAGAGCCTTGCTTTTCTTAGGGAATGCAATAAGGAAATCAAATGAAGTCCCAGCATGCAATGGGGTAAAACCAGGACTGGATCAACCTGGCCTGAAAATCTGGAGCCTGTTGGCAACCTTAGAGGGGATGCCTGTTGCTAGGTGGGGAGAGGAGACTCCTGCTTCTGGGCAGGGGTGGGTGAGGGTGAACGGGGGATGCAAAATAAGAAGTGGGGGGGGGGGGGGAGAAAGGGGAAGACCTAGGGCAAGAGGTAAGAGGTCTGCAGCGCAAGAAGTAGGGGGAGAAAGAGGGGGACAGAGCACAGAGTGGAGAGGGGAATACAGGAGAAGGGGGGAGGAGAAGAGAGAGGGATTGCTGGGCATGGGGTAGGGGAAGAGAAAGAGGGGGATGCTGGATAGGAGGGGTGGGAGGGGAGAGAAAGAGAGGGCTTGGATGAAGCTGCCACCTTTATAAGGACAGCTGTGCCTTTACAGCTAAAGGAGAAGGTGCAGAGTCAGAGCAGACACTGGTAAGGGGGAGGGGGGGTGTCAGAGCAGACACTGGTAAGGGGGAGGGGGGGTGTCAGAGCAGACAGTGGTAAGGGGGAGGGGGGAGGGGGGGTGTCAGAGCAGACACTGGTAAGGGGGAGGGGGGGTGTCAGAGCAGACAGTGGTAAGGGGGAGGGGGGGGGGGGGGGTGTCAGAGCAGACACTGGTAAGGGGGAGGGGGGGGTGTCAGAGCAGACAGTGGTAAGTGGGAGGGGGGAGGGGGGGGTGTCAGAGCAGACACTGGTAAGGGGGAGGGGGGAGGGGGGGTGTCAGAGCAGACAGTGGGGAGGGGGAGGGGGAGGGGGGTGTCAGAGCAGACAGTGGTAAGTGGGAGGGGGGAGGGGGGGTGTCAGAGCAGACACTGGTAGGGGGGAGGGGGGGTGTCAGAGCAGACACTGGTAAGTGGGAGGGGGAGGGGGGTGTCAGAGCAGACACTGGTAAGGGGGAGGGGGGGTGTCAGAGCAGACACTGGTAAGTGGGAGGGGGAGGGGGAGGGGGGCGTAGTCCTGTCTGTCTGCTGCTCCCGGTTCTGGCCCAGGGTACGTACTCTCTGGATTTGAATGGATGAGGGTAAATGCACACATAGACCTGCTGCCAGGCAGTCGTACATCCATGCGTACACCCACTCATTTTTAAAGCAGGACTTGCACACATAAGTCCACCTTGAAAATTTGGGCAGACGTCTGCGTTTACACTCTTCAGGCTGTTATAGTAAGACCTCCCCAGTGGGATAAGTCCTATAGGAACACAAGATGTGCCAGGCCGGGTCATCCAGCAGCCTCGGTCTCCTCTCTCTCTGACAGTGGCCAGTCTGGGTCTTTAGGAAATATCCCACAGCTCCCAAAGAGTCCACCCAACGTCTTGCTGCTCGTTCCAAGGATAAGCAGTGGCTTTCCCCGAGTAATTGTTTATAGACTTTTCCTCCAGAAACTTAAAAACCCAGCTCTGCCAGCTGCCTTCACCGCATCCTACAGCTACAAGTCTCACAGCTTAATTGTGCGTCGAGTTCAAAAATACTTTCTGCGATCTGTTTTCAATGGAGCGACCCCTGGCTTTATTACTATTTCAGAGGGCAGATAAGTGATCCCCATGTCCGTGTTTCACCCCACTCCTGAGGTTATAAACCTGTAGTACATCCTCGCTCAGCTGAAGGCCCCACACCCTGGGAGCGCACCCGTCCCCCTCTACCGTTTTAGTCGCCTTTCTCTGCTCCTGTTCTAGTTCCTCTAGATCTTTCTCGGGATGCGGGGACCAGAACTGCGCGCGGTGCTCAAGGTGCGCTCTCACCATGCAACGGCGCAGAGGCATTTTCATGATCCCTTCTATTTTCCGTTGCTTTCCGAATGATCCCCAACGCCTCGCACACCCGCATTCCCAACAAGGAGGAAGCTCTATTACTTTAACTTACACCACTATGGCTTCTCCCGTCTCCTGGAGCTCCTACTTTTCCCGGTCCCTTTAGTTTTCCATGAATTGATGCTTCCCTGGAAAGCTGCACCATAGGAGCACTCAGCTCTGCCCTCCCCTCTCTCCCCCTACAGCTCCCGCTCCCTACCTCTCCCCTCCCCCTATCAGTCATTTGGCAACATTTTCCTGACCATCAAAGGTCACATTACCTGCCCTCCACCAACAAGGTGGCGTCCAAAACAACTGCCTCTAGGGGCTTCTCAGCGACCTGCCCCTCCCTGGGGCACTTACCTGTGCCGGGTGGCAGTAACAGCAGCTGCTCTCTGCACTTTCCCCCATAGATGTCCAGCGGAGAGATAACTCTGCTCTGAAGCCTGTGTGCTCGGCTGGGGGCCCTGGGACCCTGCCATGATCCCGCAGCAGCAGCTGCGCTCACTGCCCCTGTCCTGCTCCCCTGCTCCGGCTTCACCTGACCCTGCTGCTTATCATCTCTTGCACTGGGCTGCTCAGCAGCCTCGCTCTCTGGCTCTGTGCGGTGCTCGGCCACATTCAGTGATGGGTGGCTCCCCTCGCTCAATCTGCCCTCATTCTCATTTCATAGAAACCAGAAGATCGGAGGTGGAGCTGCTTTGAGTCACAGTACCTTACTAACAAGGTGTCCTTGCATGGATTCAGGAGCCTGAGTAGCTGGGGGTGTAAATGAAAACCTCCTGTTTGTATTACCGCTCCTCTCGGTGCATTCTGGGATATGCAGTCCTGCCTCCCTCACTGGAGAAGCAGGATTGTCAACCCCAAAATCCATTAAGAGCACAGATGCACCGTGCAGAAATGAAGTGAGCGCAGCGGGTAGAAAAGGGAGGCTCCAGGAACTTATGCAACTAAAACATGAGGCAGATTCCTGGCGTATGAGTTGCAATCCCACCCCTGGCGCTGATACTCTGAGCATGTCACTTTTATTTGCCTGTGCCTCAGTTTATCCCGGAGGTGGCTGAGGCTGAGGCGAATCTCTTTCTGAAGTGCTAAGACCGCGGCGTGTCTCCAGACCCTTTTCTGAGAACAGGTGCTATAGAAATCCAAATTATTTTTATGCTGTAACCCTCTCCCCAGTGAAGGGTCCCTGATGCAGGGGCTACAGCAAAGTCCCAGAGCCGTCTTACTCTCCCGGACCTCTCTCACATGCCGACCCCAAACGTCAGCCCTGGGGCTGGGGTCCTCCAGCAGGGAGGAGGTCTGAGCCTCCGGGGCCGTAGGCGCTGTGCTGGGGTGACCAGGCCGCACCGTCACTCTCACTCTTTGCTCACCATTCACGGCACAGGGATTAGGTTGATCCAAAAGAGCCCACTTGAGTGAGGACTCAGAGTCCAAGAGTGGTGTTCAAATCATAAAAAGGTTTACGTTCACTTAAAATGTAATATCCAGGCTAGGATGCCAAAAACCATAAATAAGGTGAGAAAAATGCAAATCAAAAATTCACGTTGCTTTGTCCGTGGTGCCTCTTCTGGTGATCCTCCTTCTCTCAGCTGTGTCCCAGTCCAATATACCCTCCCCAATAAGGTAGGAAAGTTCTCCTCCACTGACAGCATAATCCCTAGCTCAGAAAACCAGATGAAATCTCTAAAACCATTCTCAACAGTCCAAGGCAGGGATCCAGCCCTTCCTTCTAGGGGAGCCTTCCCTACCAGCCAGGAACTGCTCCAGAACATCAAATGTCACTCTCCAAACGGATCAGATCTTCTCAGAACCTTTGATCCTAAAATCCACCTCAAATGGCAAGGCCTTGAGAACTCTCCTCACTCCTCTCTGCACTGCGACATCCCAGACTGCTCGGCCCTGCAGTATTTGTAGGGCCAAAAACCCATCCAAAAAAGGAGGATGACCCAAAAACTGGGGGAGGACTCAGAATGTGCTAAAAGCCCACCTTGACCCCTGTGAAAACTACTTGTGTGGGTTCTAATCCCTGCTACAATTACTATTTACTGTGATTAGGATTTGTTATTACTCCATCCCTAGAGCTTGGAGCAATGCACAATATGATTAGGCAGAGGCAATGCTTCAAGTACCTTCAATGGCGCCAACCTCAGGGGCGTCCCCCTGTGATGACGTCATGCATCATCACAGGGGCGTCCCCCTGTGATGACGTCATGCATCATCACAGGGGCGTCCCCCTGTGATGACGTCATGCATCATTGCTAGCTAATCGGGTTAGCAAGGTTTCCTAACGGATGGGATTCGCTCTCCGTACCTTGCAGTTAGTGAGTTACAGTATAGCAGGTTTGCTCTGCCTGTTTTGCAGGGTTTTGTATTACTTCACAATGTTACTGGTAACAGAGGGAATTTGTGTTGCAATTAATGAGAAGACATCAGAATTTGAATATTATTTTTGTTTGGAGAGTAGTAAGAGGACCACGGTCACAGGTGTGCGGCAATAAAATATATACAGATGGTCCAAAAGCCACAGAGTGAATATTTATAATAAGGAATAAATGTCCTCAGAATGTGTACATAGCAAATTTTATTGGAATATTGGTCCCCAACACATGGGCTGCATCGGGAGGGACAGCTTACATGTGATGTAGGCCCATGGGTAATTTAGCTGAACAAAAATTACCCTCTTCCAGAAATACCAAAGCTTGTGCATTATGTATGAGAGTCATACAACAGAATCTCAAACTCAGACACCAGGCTGCGATCCCATCCTATCACACATTAAAAAAAACCTCCCTCAGAGTCAGGTAATGAAAGGCTCTGCGAGCGCCTATTTTAAAACAGAGGCAGCCACACGTGCAGCTCACCTGTGCCAGCCATGCCAGAGCAGCGCATCCTGTGTCCAGCTGCCTCAGAGCCTCAGCTGATGGTGCACAGGTTGCTATAAGTAGGAGCCCAGGGGGAGCTCCTGAGCTGACTCTCGGTCTCTGACACACACCTGTAATACCAACTGTACTAGTGAAGCAAGATGGGCTGGCCTGGTGCTTGTAGCCTGGGACAGCCATGCCATGGCACTTCCTGAAGTTCATGCCTTGTGGTAGCTGTGTCCATGCTGGAAGGAATTTCATTCAATCGTTCCTTGAATAGCACGGGGCGTGGGAGGAAGTGCTGCTGGCTGCAGTGTAAGAGGAGGCTCGATATCGCTGCCAGCTCTAATGTGGCAGGCTGTGAGGAAATCTTGCGAGCTGGCAGCTGTGCGTGTGTGTGTGTAATACCTCCTTCCTTAAGTATTGCTTTATAAATAGCACAGGCATAGCCCACGCGTACCCTGTGGACTAATTCTGTATGACTTTAGATTCAAAATTACATAACATCTAGATAAAGCCAAAAAGACTCCAGCAAATAACAAACTTTATCTCACAGAATGGTGGATCACTGTTTGAGCAGAGACCCTACTGCTCTTATTGGCTTCCAGGGGATTTTCTACACCAACATCCCCTTTTTTCCTCTGGATCTAAATGATAAGCAGCTCCAAACCCTTTTACCACAAACTGTTTCATAAGTAGAAATAAAGGCAGCTGAAAGCTGCTAGTGAATGGGTGCCATGTTATATTGTACTACCCAGCAAGCAACACCGAGCCTCACAGAACCCCCCTGCCATCGGCCCAATACAAAAACAAAAAGTGGCTGGCAGACTACAATAGCCCATATTTCTCTCTCAGCTGCCCAGTTCCAAGCTGAGCATATTCTGAATGGAGATTGGTTCCTTAGTTCTGAAGGGGGACTGGTCCCTTCTTCACAGTTCAATGAATAACGAGTGCCAGTAGGCTTTGCATCTACCCACAGGGAACAGCCACATGTGTTGCACAGCCTTTTATATTTTTTTAGGCAATAGTGCTCCTTTGAGAATGCTTTCCAGCCTTCACGAACCATTTTTATCCTTCTTTAAAAACATGGCGCAAAACCGGATCTATTTATATTCGTTAGAGGAAATGACGTCTACTTTTTATGTCAGAGTACCAATTAATCACCTCATTAAGACCCTTAGGTTTAACTGATCGTAGCTCAAAAATCCAGAATTGTTCCCATCTAATTAAGAGTAATTGAATGTCTCCCCCCTCACCAGGTAGTGAAGAATCTCGGCAGACCGGATGGACCATTCGTTCTTTTCCTGCCGGCAATACTATGTTACTAAGATGTAAGATAGCTAATTAACATGCTATATTATCATATTGGTCTTAAGGATCTGATGAGTCCATGGTTCATAAATTGTATATGGGGAGGGGCCCATCCTAGTGAGCTTTGGCCAGGGCCTCATAGAGGTTCAAAATGGCCCAACTTACAGACTCAATGGGTACCCAAAGTGGTTCTCGAGAGCACGTTATCCTCTTTGGAAGAGTTGTCTAATCAGATAGGCTCCCGTTCACTGTTCATTTAAAATCAAGAGGAAAGAATTGTTAATTTAGAAAAATAATATAAAGGGTTGAAAACTGTGATGTAGCTTTAAGGACAAAGAAGCCCTGCATTGTAAGCTGGAAAATTTTGAGAATCACTCTAGAATTCATTTCTGTTTAATTTTCTAGAGTCCTTGCTGAAAACACCATTAGAGTTGTTTAAAAACTGTTCCCTTGATGTACTGATGCATTGAAAGTTCCTATTGAGTCTATTCTCCCTATATCTAAAGTCTTCTATCTCCCCTCATGGGGGAATGCAGAGCCTAAAATAAATACATCTGGGAATTCTATTTTAGCAGATAATTTAGTTTTTGCTTTAGAGCCAGACAAGGACTGGACTATGAAATCTTTTTCCGCAGTAAGAATAATACTTTTAGGGGACATAGGGCTGCTCTATTTCCCAACGGAGCTAGAGTTGCTCAATCAAGGAAGATTTGCCTCTTTATAATGAAACAAAAGACAAATGTTTTGGGTGTTACCTTTATGTTGAAATTTTCTTTTACACGCTTAGTGAAGTATGACCTAGTTCAATTGGCAAAATAGGGTTTCTCCCATTGGTTATCTACTAGTACTGCCAATATGTGATTCTCATCTTAGGAATTGTTTTTCCTGTCTAGCAACTTTTCACTTGTCCTCTCCCAATTGTGGTCGAAGTAATTTGTTCTTTTTTCCCCCTTGTAACTAACTTTCTTTTCTTCTGTAACTGTATGTTTCTATTATCAAGAATTCTCGATTGTATTTTTCTGAAAAATTCATAAAGACATTTAAATAAAGTTAGGATTGTTTTTCCCTATGTGCATTCTTTTGCACTTGTCCACATTAAATTTAATCTGCTATTTAGATTTCCAGTTTCCCAGTCTTGGAAGGTCCTTCTGAAATTCCTCATAGTCTCTTTTAACTAGTTTGCATATTTTTTGCCATCTGTAATTTTTATCACCTCACTCATTGCTCCCTTTTCCAGATCATTAATGAATTTGTTAAACACCGGTCCTAATACAGATCCTTAAAGCATTCTGTTTTCTACCTCTGTCCCTTGGGAAAACTGATAATGTAATCCTACTCTGTTTCATGTCCTTAGTTACAATAGGACATTGCCTGCTATTTCATAACTTTTTTAATTTACTATCTTTTCAAGAGGGACTTTGTCAAATGTCTGCTGAAAATCCAAATACATCAAATCAACTGATTCACTCTTATGCACCGGTGTATTTATACCATCAAAGAAATCTAATAGATTGGTAATGAAAACTTGCCTTTGTTCAATTCATACTGGCTCTTCCTCATTATGCCATGTCTATCCATATGAGGAGGAAGCAGAAAGGCAGATGCTGGGAATGAGGAAGAAGGAAGCAGAATAATGACCTAGACCCCACTGGACTTTTGTGAATAGGAACCGCATCCACCCTTCTCCAGTCCGTCGGAACTACTCCTGACTCTAAAGAAGCATTGAAAAGGTCAGTCAACAGAGCTGCCAGTTCTTTATTTCCTTAATATCCTTGGATGTATCCTGGAGGGGTGCTTTGAAAAGGTTTTCCTATGAAGCTATTATTACTACACTGGGAAATTGCACTGATCAGACTTGGAAAAACTATTCAAGGCTGCTGAAATGCCAGAATATGCTGAAATGCTAGAATGTATGCCAAAAGTCAAAAAGTATGTCAAGGATAGCCTTAAGTTTTGTTTGTTCCTTCTGAGCTTAATTTACAAGAAATCATATGACTTATAAACATTCACTCTCATTAGCATATATGATATAAAATAATGCCAACCAATTAGGAAAATGCTATGCAAACAAACTAGCTCATTGATGTATAAATTAGCTATGGTGAGCCTTTTAATCTATTGTATGTTCTCAGAGTCTGCTTCTGAATTGCCTTGCTGATAATGGTACTCTCCTGGGATTTTCCAGACTTTATTTAAATAAAAGTTTTTCTTTAACCTGCCAGTATGTACACGTGACTTTTCAAGAGGAGTTACACGTATAAATGTAACTACATTATAGCAATTTTCAAAAGACATTTACTCATGTAAGTGCACTTACACGGGTAAGTCCTATGGTCAATTCAATAGCATTATTGTAGCAATTTTCAAAAGCTCACTTACATGGGTAAAGTGTATTTACACGTGTAAAACCCAATTTTAAGTACATAAATGCTATTGAAAATCAGGCCCTAATGCTATTTTACAGCCCACAACAGTTTTTGGCACCCCAGATGGAATGTGGAGTGAGAAGGGGGCAGTATGGTGTTCCTGGTTATTGAGTAAAGGTGTGTCCATTGCCTTGCTTCCTTGGATGGGGAGCCTTCCCCCCCCCCCCCCCCCCCCATGTGCAGGACCCAATTTGAGCTGGGTATTTTCACAGCATACAGGCAGGTGAGAGAAATTTCTGTTTTACTTGGGTTTTGTTTAAGTTGTTTATGTGGAACCGTATCAAAAGCTTTGCTGACATCCAAGTAGATGACATTGAGCGCTCTTCCTCGATCCAATTCCTTAGTCACCCAATCAAAAAAGTCAATCAGATTTGTCTGACAGGACCTTCCCTTGGTGAATCCCTGCTGCCTCTGGTCCAGCAATTCTTCTGACTGTAGATAATTCACTCTCCTTTCCTTCAGCAGCGTCTCCATTGCCTTCATCATTTTTATGTTTTTATTTTTTAAATTGTGGCTTGGATCATCCTTTTTGATTTACTGTAAAGATTCATATTTGACCATCGTCACCAGACCAAGTGAATTATTCTCTATTGATTATTTCCCCAGTGAGTGAACTGTATGGCTGGACACTGGTGTGAGTCAATCTTTCTACCTTTACTGTTAGGGGCTTCTTTGCTCCTTTTCTGGACAGTTTGGCAACTCTTGGAGGTCCTCTACCTACTACTACTGCTACTTAACATTTCTTTAGCGCTAAACGACATACACGGCGCCGTACAAACACACAAAAAAGACAGTCCCTGCTCAGAAGAGCTTACAATCTAATAAGACAAACATACAGGACAAGAGACTTGGGATACATCAGCTGTAAATTTGGAGAGTGAAGAGTGGCTTGAAATGCCAGAGGCCCCGGAAGATAACTCTTCCTCCCCACCCGGACCTGTAGCAACCCTAATCTAGGATAAAGCACCAGAACGGGGGAACGGCTATATATAGGAAAAATCTGTTACAACAAAATGACTTGTGATGGGAAATACTGAAATACTACTAAAGACAGCAGTTTAGGATCATGAAGTTATCATTATTTTGTACTTAATCTTTATTAGCATGTACATCAAAATACATGAATTAAAGCCAGGAAAAAATGAATTATAAACCAACATTATAAAACATCTCAAGTCTCCATAAAAAGGGGGGAGAAGGAAAATAAATGTAAGAAAACACAACTGTTTGGGACACCAACCTAATAATAAAACTGAAATGCCAATTACCAACATGGGATTAATAGGAAAAAAGAAATCTGATTAAGATGCAGATGGACTTATCCAAAAGAAATGTTGCCAAATGAGAAGGCTCAGAAAAAGTTAACTTATTTCCCTGAAAAACAATTATACATTTACATGGGAACTTCAAAAAGAAGGAAACTCCCAATGCAAGGGCACTGTTAAAGCTACAAGAATAATCTCCTCCTCATTTGGGTCTCCTCAGCTACATCAGGAAAAATCAGGATCTTTTGCCCACAAAGAAATCGATCCTTATACTTAAAGTATTGTCTAGGGACCAAATCCGTATCTGAATCCAGGGTGAAAGGTCCAGCAAGGGCTGCTCCTGATCTGACAATATCCTGAGAGTTCCTTAAAGATGCTGACAAATCAGCACATCCGGGGTAGCTGCCTCCTCACTAATACTCTTCTTCATTTCTGGGATCTAGTAACGTTTGGAAAGATTAAATTCCTTTATCTTGAGAGACCTGCATAACTTCAGCCGAATATTTTTTAAACTCATAGGGTGAAAGCAATCACAGGTTATTTGATCTCATCATCTTTTCCAAAGATGACCGCCGAGGAAATAGATGCCCCGTGAGTTTCAATTGACCCCATTCTATGCTCAAGATCAGCTAACTTGGCCAAGGATACTAAGATGAGGCAAATGGCTTCTGCTAGGGAGGCTTCAGTGCTTGTCACCGCTCTCCAAATGTCCCTTAAGATGCCATTAGCAGGTTCTTACATGGACTCTGAAGCACCCCACCCTCCTGAGGAAGGGACACAGCTTCTGAAACAAGGATCCTGGTACCAACAGGAACTCTTCCACTAGCTACTGGCGACGGATTAAAAACACCATGTTCCACAGTCACTTTATTTGGAGAGAGGGAAACCACTTGCTGCAAAGTTTCGTTGATACTACAGGAAAGAGAATCATGATCACCCACAGAATCCGGTAGAGGAACCACATGGAGCCCTGAATCCTTCCTCTGCTGTAGAAGTAGATACTGCCTCTCTAGAGGATCCCCTCAGGACCATCTCATTTTCTCCCACTTCGGCCTGGGGGGACCAACTGCTGACGTAAAATCCCTCTTACCACTCATAAAGGACTGGGAGGGAAGTGGAGAAGGGTGCATAGCTGGACTAAGAGACTCTTCAGTAACGTCCCCACTAGGATCACTCACAGCAGAAATATCTGAATGCTACAGGAGAACATCTAAAGGTCCTCTACCAGCGTCATTGCGCTGGGTGAAACAGGAGCCCTCCTCTTCACAAACAGGGGCACGCTCCTTTGGCCCGTGGCTCTGGTAACAAGCCGGTAGCTGTATCCCACAGCACGCTGAATTTAAAGGCCTCAGAGCTCCTCAATGATGTCAATGGCTTCCCTTTTCCACCCTTCGCCAGCAGCAGCCACAATCCGAGAAGCAGGAGAGCATCAGGGAAGAAGGCGGAGATGGCATCCTGCTGAAAGGCAGCCCCACATGAAGTTTGTTGTTTAAATGAACCAGAAAATCCTTTAAACTACATTCCTCAAAGTCTTTGTCCACTTGCTCAAAAGCTGTCCACAGAGGTAGAAAAAGGATGCCTGCCCCGCTATCACATTTCCGCTCAGCTAGTGGTTGTTGAAATAGTCTTCTCCTCAAGCTCTGGTGTTTCTCCGTTCTCATTGAAGACCCTATCCAGGGCTGCATGGACAGATGCCTGGAGTCCAGGCTCTCTTCGTCGCCCACAAAGAAGTAGATGAAGGGGTTCAGGGTGCTGTTAACAGAGTTGCAAAGGCAATGGCAAAAAAGAATACGAGAGTTTGGAAATTGAACGAGAGAACCTTGAAGTACAACAAAATCCATAACAGGTGAACAGGCACCACAGCAATGAGGAAGACGAGGACTATGACCACAATGACAATGTAAAGCTTTGGCAAGGGACATTGATTTGTGGCTCTTTGGACCTTGATGACAAGAATCAGACTGGACACAATCATGAGTGGGATGAAGACTAGAAACATTAATACCCCTATGAATATCCTCACTGATGTACATTGTGTGTCTGGTGCTGCATACACTTCCTTATTGCAAATTAAGCGTCAACAGTGTCACTAGGCAGGACAGTGTGAAGAGGAGGCACACACGATGGCCGATTGGCATTTTAGTCGATGGCAGCGGTACCAGATGGGGTAAAGGGCAATCAGGCAGCGCTCCACACTGATGGCTGTCAGAAGAAACATGCTAGCGTTGAACCCCAAATCACGGAAGACTTGCAGGCCTAACAGAAATTGATCCTGGTTTGGAAATGTTGAGCTTGGATGAAGCATTCTGTAAATGGTGCACAGCAGGAAGATTATGTTGCAGAGCAGGAAGAGGAAGTCGGCCACTGCCAGGTTCATGACATAAACGGTGTATCTGTTCCTTCGGATCCGGAAGCAGAGAATCCAGAAGACGAGTCCATTCCCCAATATTCCAAAGAAGGAGATCAGAACGGAAAAACAGGCAACAACGGTCAGGTTTTTAAACATAACATCCACTGAATCTTCCACTCCTGTCTGGTTAGACGTCCCGGTCTCTGTAAGGTTGGGGTACACAGTGCTTGGCGTGATCATGGTGAGACGTTCAGGATTTGTCCTGTTAATAAGAACGAAAGGAGACACAATTAGTTTTTTGTTTTACTAAACTGTACATACTGTCCAAGGAATTGAATTATAACTGATTAGAGGTACACTGCTGACCTGGGGAAAGTTCCTCGTATTAAGATCCTGCGAAAACGTGGGCTAGACTTACCTAACTATTTCATTATCCAACCACCTCGGGACCTGGGTGGGTCAGATATCTTTGAAACTTTATTATATGTAGGCTTCTGATTTTAGGTTTTAACCAATGAACGGCGATTAAAACTCCTCCCATGCAAAAAAAATAAAATACGGTAGGTGTTTATTGGATAAACAGAAAAACACTACTTCCCCTAGTACTCTCTCACCCCTTCCCTGGACCCTCCACTCTGTTTTAGTGCCTCTTCCATGCTGATGACATCTCAGCTGCACAAATATAAGTGTAGGATTCAGTCGAAAAAGATATCCAACAAAAGCACCTGTGTCACCAAAACACCGATTTGTTATACCCTAAAAAAAACCCTAATTAGCTGGAAAAGAAACACCTAAATTTACAACTTATAATCATCTAAAATCAAAAGCCCTAATTATATGTATGTGAAGCAACTTTCAAAGCCATTTCCCTGAGTAACTACCAAGTCACCCGTGTAAAAGGGGCCTGTCTGAAATCTGTATTCTCCTGCCCTGCTAAAGGTACACGAGGGCAGGATCGTAACCAGGGAACACAGCATGCTGAGGACCGCTACAGTCGCGGCACTTCCTCAACCCGCCTTGATTGGCTATGCAGCTCCCATGGTGGGAGATAGGCTGGGCCACTGTCGGCCAGCTTGGGGTGCTCACCAGCAGGTCCTAAGATGGACAGGAGGATACGGAGGGGGACCAGGCCTTGCTCTTCTCGTCTCCAGCCTCCAGTGTCCCTCCTCCCTCCTCCCTCCACCCGTGCCTGTGACAGGATCCTAACCTGCCCACTCCTATCCACAGCCTTGCCTGTGGGCTTCCACAGTGTGCATACTTTTAGCTGAGCTAAAAAGAGGCTTTTTTGATATTCAAAAGTGTGTGCACTGTTTTGCCTCCCCCCTCCCCTGCCCCGGCTTCACCACTCACGCAAATACCAGATGCAAAATACACGGATGCTCTTAGCACACGTTCTCAGCAGCTGCGAAGTTTCAAAGAGAAACAACATGGGCAACTGAAGTGGTTAGCTGGACCGATCAGAGCTGTCGGATAATAGGTGAAATTGGATCAGCAATTGCAGTGACAGCGTCATCAAAATTATGGTCAACCATTCAAAACCATGGTCTGTGACCACAGGCACAATATTAACCTTGGTCAGTCACTCCCAATGACTGCTGAATCCGATGGTCTACAGCAGTGGCTCCCAACCTGGGGTCCCTCACACCATCACAGGGGGTCCACTGGAAGGCACACAAGCAAGTTTAACTGGGGAGGAAAAGAGCGAGTGGTTGGGCTACTGCCACAAGCCCGGAAAATGAGAGCATTGCTGCCTCAGAAACTTCAATCTGTATTGCTGCAGGCCAGGAGGAGGCAGCGCAAAAGAGAGAGAGGCTGGTCCCAGCCATTAGGAACCACAAACTTCACTGCCACACATCTGCTGGAGAGGGGAAAGAGAAGGGGTTATCACAGTCCTCAGGAGCCATACATTTCACTGCTACGCATGGGGAGCACAGTAGGGAAGAGGGGCATCAACGGCAGACGTCAGCCACCGCTGCAAACCGAGGAAAGCAAGAGAATGCTGGGAGGCAACGGCGGTGAAGAGCATCTCCTGCCACTGCTGCAAGCTCTGCTATTGCCTGATAGAGGGGAAATGAGAGCTGCACCACAAAGGGAATGGAGAGGCCGACAGGAAGAAAGAAGGAAAGATGACTGGGGCTGCTAGTGTAAGGGGAACGATACGGGAGAGGAGGAAGAAAAGGAGGATATGGAGCGAGAGAGAGGAATCCATGATTGATTTGGTTAAGGGGAGTGAGAGTGGATGGCAGCCTATAAGAGGAAAAAGGACTACCGGGGGGGGAAGGAGAGGACCCCCAGGAATCATGCTGGACAAGAGAGAGGAAATGACAATTCCCAGGCTGAAGAGGGAGGAAGGGATGACTGTCACGTCTAGGTGTGATGCTAAGCACAAAAGATATTTAGAGGGACACACACAGACTTTCTTCCCTTTGAAAAGCAAGTTAAAACTGGGTCAGTTTTCAGGAAGAGTAGTTTTCAAAATGTACCCACATAAAAAGCCCTTTGAAAATGACCTTTTCTTCCCACCACTAAGGGTAAGAGCACTTGTGCTGGGAATAGCACGCACACGGATACCTGCAGAGAAAGAGGAGCCGGGGGAGGCTGGGGGAGGGAGAGTGTGTACCGAGATTTAACTTTGCACATGTACCCGCTCTCTCTCTCTCACTGGCTCAGGTTTCTAAAGGCAGCCAGAATGGTGTGGGGTCTGCACCAAAAGAGCTCTGAGAGGAGACTGAAGACCCTAAATCTGTAAACCTTGGAGGGGAGCAGAGACAGGGGCCATACGATAACGATACAGACCTTCAGATACCTGAGTAAAGCACGGGAATTAAACCTTTTTCAATGGGAAAAACAAACTGTAGAACGAGGGTTCATAATGTGCAATTCCAGGAGGGCAGAATCGGGACCAAGGGCAGGAAGTATTTTTCCACAGAAAGGGGGGGGTGGGAATGCATGGAAAGCCCTCCCAGAGGAGACGGTGAGGGAATTCACAAAGTGCAAGAGAGAAACACGAGGATCCCTCCTCCCTAGTGGTAAAGAGTGGGGATGAAGAAAAGCATAACCTGAGCGACTGGGGTGACCTGCACAGAGCCACAATTACCCTGACGATAAAATAAACCTAAAATAAAGGGGCTGATGGGCAGACTGCATGGACCACTTGGGGTTTTTGTTTTCTGCCGACATTTACTCTGTTACCATGAAACTCCACGGGGAGTTTCCTTGTGAAAATCTGCTGGCAGGCCCTGTGGCTTATGTGCCAAATCACAGCAGCTTGCCAAAGTGACCCCTGAAATACAAAGACTAGCAGTCATAACCAGAGAGAGAGGGAAAGATCTTACCCTCACACCACAGGTCCCTTGGACTTCCCTCAGGAGATGCCTCAGTCCCCACACTGACGTCTTCTGCGTCCTGCTACTGCCAGTGGCTCCAGTCAAGCAGACCTGCAGGAGGCCGTCCGGCACAGCTCTGACCTGAGAAATGAGTCCTGGGGAAGATGTAGACGGCGTCTTATCCCTGGTAGTTTTTCCAGAGTGCACCCGGTTATTATACAAACCAATGCTTTTAGATTTGGCGATTGCCAGCATGAGTGGCTCCCGGATGTAATTTGTGATCGGGCAGTCCCAGATTGCACAAGGCCTGTCTGACGCTCAGGGCATACAACAGTGTCTGTGCCTGGGTGGGGCTCCATTATTCGCTGTCTTCCACCTTTTTCCTTATCTTAAGCATGAACCACTCACCAGATTTTCTGCTTCTAATTAAGGCAACATTTTACCAGCAGTAATTAACTGCAGGAAAGTTATAGATCTACTATTAGGTATCTTTGTGTGGGTGTTGCAGGCAGTCTTATGTGTTATACGTTCTGTTATATAATGTTTGACCCAAAGTGGTTCACAACAAAATAATACAATAATAAAAAAATACTATATCAAACTAATGATACAAGAATAAATCAAGTTCAATAAGGTACTTGCCTGCCTGGGACCAGGTGCGTCTTCTCCAGGCTCAGCAAGGCGCCGAAACAAACTGTGTGCTTCTGAGTGACAGAGACAGCCTTCATAACCTCAGGCTTCTCTTGCAGACCGAGGCAAAGAGAATCTGCAGCAGTGGTGAGACTGGGGTTCTCCGCCTGGGTCTGGGCCAGGAGGGTTAGTTAGGCTTTTTAGCAATCCTAAACGCAAGTCTAGGCTAATGTGATGTGTTATAATCTTGCTAATTTTCTAATATATATTATATATATATATATAATTATCTGATCTTCATTTTCCTTCTTACTCCTAGTTATTGATTCCCTGTTACATGTAACTGCTTTTCTGCACCATTGTTCAAATTGTAAAGTTTATTGCACCCCTGTTTCTTGTGAACCAGCATGATGGGACTACCGTCTTGAATGTTGGTATATAAAAAAACTTAAATAAATAAAATAAATAAATAAATAAAATCTGCAAAGTTCTAATTACCAAATTTATATTTCGGAGCGGCCTTGGAGGGAACAGGGAAAGCCATCGGGGCTCCCCTTGGGCTCGGCGTGCGCAAGGTACACCCCCTTGCGTGTGCTGACCCTGGATTTTATAATATGCGCGCGGTATTGTGTGCTGTCCTGGTTACCCCATCTCAGTAAAGACGCCGTATGGCAGAACTAGAAAAGGTGCAACTGGTGAAGGGGATGGATCCGCTCCCTTCTGAAGAAAGGCCGAACCGGCTACGGCTCTTCAGCTTGGAGAAGAGACAACTGAGTGGGGACCACAATAGAGCTAAACAGTCCTGTGTGTTAATCTTGATTGCATCAAATCCAAAAAATCTATCTCATAACAATTATATCCCAAAATAGCAGGTACGCAAAAGTTCCACTACATTTTCATATGAATGAGTTGGTGCTTAGGAGATGCATTTCAAAGACATTTATAGCACGTGGCACCGAAGAGGAATCAGTAATCTGCCGAACCACCACCAGTGTCTGGTCAGCATGTTATTCATTTCTGGGATATTTTTACCTATTGATAGCTCAAGTTTGGGACTTTTTCCAAGAATAAAAGAGTCTTAAGTTTGAATGAAAGACTGTTTTTAACGGCGGTTGATTACAAGCCGTGACATTTTTATGATACTTCAATGCAAGGATTGTTGCGTGAGCTTTTGCAACATTCACCTACCTCAAGGTTTGGAAGCACACCTAGTAACCAGTGTGGTTTTCAGGAGATCTGTAATAACTATGCATTGAATAGATTTGTATACACTGGGTCTCCAATGTATGCAAATCTCCCTCATGCATATTCATTGGGGCAATCCTGAAGACTTGACTAGCTAGGTGTGCCTCCAGGAGAGGGTTGGGAAACGCTGACATACTTACTATTTTTGGATGTAATCTTGGTAGCATGACGCATGGTTTGAACACTCCACACCGACATCAGTGATAGGAGTGTTACAAGTGCATTTACATAAGCGTAAGGTTAGAGGGGCCATGCATTATCTATATATGCTGATGTTAGTTATTTGTGGATTTGTCAATGTGCCCTATATTATTATTATTATTTATTTTATTTTTTTTTTTTAACAGTTTTATATACCGACCTTCATAGTAAATAACCATATCGGATCGGTTTACATTTAACAAGGGGTATAACTGGAATAACAATTCAAGTGAACGAAGATAACAATAGGTAGGAATAAGACCAAGTTACAATCAACAGGGGAAGAGAACTTGGAATCTTGCAACAAGCTGGAAGGAAGATAAGGCAGGAAATAAATATAACGTATTACAACGTATTATTGGCTATTGTGCTCGAATTCACATCTAATAGTCTGCCATAAACGCGCAAAACCAGAGGTAAAAATCCAGGGCACGACAAGAATCAGGGACGGTAACTTTAAAATGAGTGTGCAAGCTCACATACGCTGGAACTTTAAATCATCTTCACAAGTGCAGGCGTATAATTTAAAATACGCCTAAAACGCATTTGTGTGCACCTTATTTTATGCAATTATGCAAGGCAACGTTGTTCATGTGTCGTTCCTTAGGACTTCAGGACTTTTACATGCGCACGTGAAGGAAATAACCAGTTTGACCACTTAGTCCACCAGTTTGCCCAGTCTCTCTCCAGTTCATCCAGACCCCTCTCATTCTTCAACCTGCACTCCCCCCTGTTTACCCAGACCCCTCACCCAATCAGTTTTTGGCTATAATGGGTTTTATTCTGACTTACACCTGAAAAAGAGCAGAAGGAAATATGCGCGGGTAACGGAACGCCGCGCTCGCCGGTTTGGAAATCAGGATTTACATGCGGAACTGTTGGCTCTGCCCCACAGCCCCCAGGCTCTGCCCCAAATCTGCCCCTTTTTTCGCATCTAGGCGCGTAATTTTCCAGTTTTAAAATAAGAGTTGCTCGCACTCGGCCCACACACTTTTTAGCGTAAGCAGCTCTTTTAAAATTCACCCCTACGATTTTACTCGCTTTGCAAACAGCAGTGTCGTGTGTTACACACAAGCCTGACGTTCAAGCAGCTCAGGCTCTTCTCAGGTGTCGCTTACCTTCGGAGCCCGCCTGCCCTTCGTCTTGGGCTCTTGAATGAAGGCAGCTGTATGTGTCAGGGGAGCTGTACCCTGCGCTGAGAGCGCTAGGCAGAAGAATACACAAGGGCTTAGGATGCCTCAGACGCAGTGGTACAGCAGCCTGCGTGGCAGACGTGGGAGAAGCTCGGAAGCCAGGAGCTTCGGCGCAGTTCCTACAGCTGGGCGTCTCGCAAGGGCCAGGAACTGCCGTCTAAGAGTTGGCACGCCCGGGGGTGGTGGGAGGAAAAGAACTGGAACGTCAAGTTCGGTTTCCACCAGGATTACAAGGGAGCAGCTTCCAGTAAGGATTAGGAAACAGAAACCAGAGGCTGCGTAGCTCCCTCTATTTCCTCGCATGGTAACTTTTAAACAGCCGCACCGGCGTATATGCTATGTCCATGCGTATGCCGGCTCGCGCGAATGGCCACAGCCATT